>NW_027271558.1:0-517312 GCF_040938485.1 Diadema antillarum
TTGGCTAAATTAAACCCACGAAGGGGCGTAATGGGCGGTGGTGGGGGGGGGGGGGGGAGTGAGGGGATCTGGCAACCCCTTTCCCAACCAGATATCGTGTCAGTTTTTATATTTTCATTATGTACACCCATAGTACTTTCATTGGACCAAGTTTGGTGCATGGGCTGCGTGGGGTAAATTACATCCGCCGGGGGGGGGGGGGGGGGGGGGGCAGGGGGGGACGGTCTGGCAACCCCTTTCCCGACCAGATATTTTGTCAGTTTTTATATTTTTATTATGTACACCCCTAGGCCATTCTTTTAGACCAGGTTTGGTCCATGGGCTCCATGGGGTAAATTACACCCGCCGGGGGCCATTTTGGGGGGGGGGGGGGGTCCCTGGGGGACGACCCCGCCCTCAGGTATCAGGCTGACACGCAGTTTTGTAATGAGGGGGGTGGCCCCAGTAACTTTGAGGGGTCAAACCTTTTGGGCTTGATGGGGTAAATTGACCAGCAGCCAGCTCCTGGTCTATTACTTCTGCAGCACGTATACCAAGCTTTGTAAAATGCTTCATATTACATTTTCACCCCAACTCCCCTCTACACCTGCAGCCCCCACCCCCCCCCCCCCATTTGTTTTTTTAAATTCAGGTTAACGTTTGCGTATTGAGTAATGCCATAGCAGAAAGCGAAAAATAAAGTTTAGAGCCCAAAAATCGCACATGCCTTTGTAGATCATTCTACCACACAAAATTACGGAAAGGCGTATTGGTGAAACAAAAAACAAAAACAAAAACAAAAACGGCGTAACAACAGGCACTATCAAATTCGTACTTTAAGATACATAAAGGGGAACTTTGAAATGTTTTGAATCCGTTCTGATATCGGAAAAAAAACCCCACCACATTAATTCCACCAACGATTGAAGAGGGAGGGGGATACCATTGCCCTTTGAAAAGACCAGTTTCCTCTCACCTCCCTGAAAAGACGTAGTATGAGACCTTTTGTCTAAATGTGTCACAGGGGTTAAGAAAAATCAATCATGATTATACAAAGCCATTTAATTCGTCCATTTAATTCGCTTGGCGCAGCGAACAGCTAATGTTCAACTTCAGAACACCAAGCTCTCCACTCACACAAAGCTACACAACACACAAGTTGCAGCTACCACACACAAACCGAAGGAGCCATTATCCAGTGAGTGCTACCAATGACTGCAATACGCCCTCAACAGTAGTGACCCGAAGAAGTTCTTCAGGCGGTTATCGGTTTATCGGATCGGTGCGCGTTTTTCAGAGTTTGAGACGATTTATCTCGTAATATTGGCTATCAATTCACCTCGAATACAAACAAACAAGCAAAGAAGCAAAACAAAAACAAAAAACGACTGATTAGTTTTTTAACAAATCAGTGTCATTATTTTGTGGAACGCTTTGTTTTATTATTGTGAAAAAGTACGGATTAATAAAATCGCAATTAACAGGACGAAAGTGCAGATCTCCAGGGTCTCCAGCTAATGAATTCGAATTCGATCTTGATAGACATTTCGTGAATACAAATACGAATTGTTTGGGGTTCCTATTGAAGATATAAAAAACGGCTGACGAGAAGATATTTAAAGATTTAAATTACGGCATTCATGTACATGTATTTGGGATTACTATTCAGTATTTTGCGGGATGAATTCAATTAATGCAAAAAAGGACCCATTTGGGGCATTGTTTAAAGTCATCAGATATGACGTAACGATGGAGAATATGATGCATTGCTTGGAATTAATATTCCTCTTACTGTTCTTCCTTTTTGGGGAAAAGAGCACGAGTTTATATATATATATATATATATATATATATATATATATATATACATATGTTGATGACGTAGTCCACGTGTTGGCAAGATAAAAAGATAAGTAACAAAACTGCAACAAAGTTCATGCTGTATTCACCAACGGTTTATTTCTTCACACAAATTTTCGAGCGTCTCGCCGCCCTTTCTCAAGTGTTGATACAGCATGAACTTTGTTGCAGTTTTGTTACTTATATATATATATATATATATATATATATATATATATATATATATATATATATATACATATATATATAGTTGGCTGAGAACCAGAGGCCTTTATCAAAGTTGTTGTTGTTGCTGCTGTTGTTGTTTTTTCTTTTTTTTGGGGGGGGGGGTATTGAGTTATCTTATATCCCCTCTATGGTGTTAATTTTAATTTCTTCTGGTTCAAGTAAAATATTGAAGATCAAAACCACAAGGGCACTCTTTTACCCTATACAATTTGATTTGATAAACGTTTATGATTGCATGAGAATTGATTGTTTTGTTTGAATTTATGCCACAAAATCTTAGAATGCGATAGCACCTTTCTGGTTCTCAGCTGACTATATATATATATATATATATATATATATATATATATACACATACATATTGATATAGATATATATATATATGTATATACAAATTATAGTGCTTCCATCAATTCTATTCCCTTCCCTCTCTCTCTCTCTATGTCTGTCCAACTATCTATCTATCATTCCATTTTTGTCATCTCCTCTCCCTTCATGGATGTTATCACTTGCAGCAATTTTTTTCAATTTGATTCAGAGATAAAACAGTCATTAAGAAGCATCAAAAGAAAGAAGTTATGATTTTTTCCACGTTTATATTTCAATTCCGTTATTCACTCCCAATGGAGAAATACATATGGCGAAATATTCATATTTATATTCTTCATATATAAAGTTTGGTTGGCAAATATGTTTCAGGTACACAATACAATAATTCTGTACAGAAAATTCATGTAGAAATAAAGGATAAAGTTTCACATTTCTCAGACTTCTTTTAGAAAGAAAATGGTCAAGTTTGTGAATACTTACACTGAGAAACAAAGTCATATCAACAAGTGAATTACATACTCACAAGTACATGAAATTCACATCATAAAAAGAATGGCAAAAATCGTACTGCATTTGCAAACTCATTTCCAGTCACATTTAAACAAAGCAATATAAAGTTTTGTAAGCTGTAATGAAGCATTTTTGTTGTTGTTGTTGTTGTCTGTCGGAGTGTGTTTTTCTTCTTTTTTTTGGGGGGGGGGGTTGAGTGGTATTAAATGCATTTATTATTCAAATCTATCTGTATTCAAACATGATTTTTGGCATGCATCTCATTTTACTGCTACATACATTTTGGCAAATGTCAATGACAGGGAGAAGTTGAGTTGCTCCACATATCAAAAAAATGTTTATGAGCAGTAGATATCAAGTTTTCATTTTTATTTTCTAATCTATCATATCAATACTTTCTGGAATGTGGCATACACATTCCCACTTTCTCAGGCTGCCTTACATTCATATAAATCACAGTATCTGCACATTTGAGATGTTAATGAGTCACAATGTGGTTGCCCTATTTGACTTCTTTGAGGCACAACAAAAGGCAGCATTGTTATAACATTTTGTAGATACATGTATTGTTTCAGGTCTTTGCCAACAAGATTTTACTCCGCAATATTACATGCAACATAATCCCATACTAAAGACACTATGATACATTTGGACTTAAAGGACAAGTTCACCTTCATAAACATAAGGATTGAGAAAATGCAACAATATTAGTAGAACACATCAGTGAAAGTTTGAGGAAAATTGGACAATCGATGCAAAAGTTATGAATTTTTTTAATTTTTGTGTTGGAACCGCTGGATGAGGAGACTACTACAGCTTGTGAGTCATATGCGTACAACAGTATAAAGAAAATATAAAAGAAAATTCAACATATTTTCACTTTTTTCGCATAATAAAAGAGCAATTGACTTGCCTCTTTCTAAAGGCAGGGGGAATAATATTACCCACAACATTTATCGGTAACGAGTCAGGGGAATGTGTACTTTTTTCAAAAGATGGAATTTTGTGAAATTCTCTTTATATTTTCCTTATATTGTTGTACGCATGTGACATCTAAGTTATTCATACACTGCAGTAGTCTTCTCATCCAGCGGGTACTGCACAAAAACTTCAAAAATTCATAACTTTTGAACGGATTGTCTGATTTTCCTCAAACTTTCAATGATGTGTTCTACTAATATTGCTACATTCTCTCAATCCTTATGTTTATGAAGGTGAACTTGTCCTTTAATTAATCGTAAATAGAAATAGTTTGTGCGTGATTATTTGGTCTTTCTTATCCTTCTGGACATCAATAAAAGCAACTATCAACGATAACAACTAGAATAGCAAAGTTAGACAAACTTTGGAATTTCTTCTTGCTACTCTACTAAAGCAGTGGCTACTTTTTTTTAGTCACACTCAGTAGTTACAGAATGTTTGAAACACTGCTGAATTTTCATTGAAGCAAGCCCTTATTGCAAGATTTTTTAACAATAGCATGATGACAAACTTATATATCACCTCGTGCTCTGGGCAAATTCTCCCTATCCCATATAACTGTCAAAAATTCAAACGTCAGCAGCACTATTGAATTTCCATGATAATGTGTTGACAGTGTTGTGCAGGTGCAAAGCGTGAGCTCTATTTGGTCATATATGAAAAGCACCAAGCACTATCTCTATCTCACACTATTATAGTTCTGTAGATTTTCACAGCAATTGTTGCATGTCTTGAAAAGAAATATCAACTGCAAGCTCTGAAATTGTATTTCTATTGTGAAGTAACAATGTTTCAGTCATGATAAAAAAGGGGAAAATTATACCGATTACTGCATCTAGGTTCTGCCTGTGCCTGCTACACAGTAACTTGGCATTACCGGGAGGGGACAAGTAAACAGCAGAAGTGACCCCACTGGACCTCTGTGTGTTGCACATAGGTGTGTACGATCACCTCATTCATTTGCATGTAGCGTACAGCCAGTGTACGAACCCAACTGCAAGTGGTAAAATGTTTACATTTATATATGATAGGTAGAATTCTCTTTTTCCTATGTCCTATCAGCTTTTCATCATGGTAGACATCGGTCAATGTCTACAATTAGTGCACTATTACAATCTGTTCTCATATTAAAAAAAAAAAAGCAACACATTATTCTTTGAAGACATAGCACACACTGTTTCAGGATTGGGAATGGATGAGCATTCATATCATTCTACTCTGTCTAAGGATAGAAATATTTCTTTCTGCTTTCCATTGGCTTCATTCCCTTTATTTCCTATCACATTATACCTGCATTAATGCATTTAATAGGCTAACATTAGATCTTAACCTGTTGAGGATGGGCTGATTTCGCTCCAACACGAATTCCCCATAGACACTTTCTCAAGTATACTTGGGACTCGTCCTCAACGGGTGAAATGCTGAAAAATGAAACAAAAAATTAGAAGGTCCTGTTCTCAAGTACAGTATATACTGCCTCCACTTAAATAAAAAATAGCACACTATCAAAATATAGCCTTACAACTTTTGCATAGCCTAGAACATAATATCGCATGACCCAACTCACAGAGACTACACTGTAGCTAATTTTCATCAGCTGGTCTCACTCAAGGAGGCACTAAAATCATGATTATTGAAAAAAGAATTTCATTGTAGATAATTTTGTAGGTACATTACACCGTTCCACGTGAGTTTAGCATATTCTTGAAGAATCTTTCTTACTTGTATGCCAGGAACAAAGATATGCGACGAAAACAAATGCACTGCGTGCCGTATGAAACATATACACATAACTTTCAAATTTCAAACAAAACAGAAAAACACACATTTTTAGTGGGAGATTTTGGTCAATTTGGGCACATTTCCCCTTACTGACTCACGGTGGCATAGACATATATTCAAGTTAGAAAAGAAATGTTTTCTGTATATTCATATGTACATTAATATTGTGTTCACATTAAATATCTGCAATGCATGCATTGCTCTATCACCATCTCCTCTCTCACTCTCTCTCACACACATACACACACACACACACACACACAAACAACACATACTGCGCAAGATAATATCTCCTTAAAGTATGAGCAACGACTAGCGCAGTTTTCATCAAATATAATCTGTGGCTTGTATATCGTCAACACAAGCTTTTCAACACCCACATATTGTTGCTGGGGTGACAAGTCCTTGTATCTCAAATTTTGGTGAAAATGACCTTTTTGGATTAATTGTCAGATAATCATTTAAGTGATGTCCTGTCTAAATCCTAGCTGTTTTACCCCAAAAAATGAAGCCACCATGGCATACCAAAGGAAAGGTTATCCCATTTGATATAGTGCTTTGGTGGCCATGTTTTTTTGTTTTGTTTTTTGCTCTCTTGAACATTTTACATTTTGTAGATATGAGGTCTTGTCGCCCTAGCAGCAATATATTGTAAGCTAAAAGACACCAACCATATCTGACAGAGATAATCAACAGACAAGGTTGAGATTGGTTCGTCAGTGATTGGATGTTGGTCAGTATTTTGCGTAACTATTTCTGTTTGGCTGAAAGAAACATAGCAGTACACTCCAAACATCATCGCACAGTGTCTGCACACACTGGACAAAAACTCTGGCTGGAGAATTTTCCATGGCAAGTAGAAGAGTGCTGTAGATATTTTGAAGGCTACCACGAGTCCGCCTGACACAAACACCGCATGCACTCTGTCCAGTGACCACCTGTCCTACCGCTGCTATGTACAGCTCTCCTTCAGGCTGTCTAAATAGTTCACAATCTGATTATACTCCATTCCCTCAAATCCTGATTTCAGATGCAAGCTTTCATCCGAGGGGTTTAAAGTTATCCGGACATCGCAAGAATTGTTAGACTGGTTAGTGTTTGACACTGTTGGTGCATTCAACGAAGACTGACTGCCAATATCATTGGATGACACTGGTTCCAGCCTCGGTGAATGGTTAATGCTAGTTTTCTTGGTATGTGATTCATCGTTGCATGAATTGTCCGCTATTTGGCAGTCCCGCTCAAGGTCAGGTAATGAATCATCTTCGTTGTCATCACAGTCCAACACCACACCACAATCTGGTTCCTGAGAGTCTTGGTTGCTAGGGTGATGCTCCGCTGACTGAGACAGCATCGTCTCCTGTAGGGCGCCCTCACGTAGCCTGCGACACTCTCCTAGGCAGTGTCTCTCCACGCTCACTTCACTCTCGGTGCCGATGGCCTCGTCGCGACTACTCCCCTCCTCCTCATCCTTGTGCCTAAGAGGGATGTTCTCCGACGGTTCGGCCGAGATGCGTGGATGCTCCTCATGCATACCAAACAGCACCCAGTTCTGGGGGTACGTGGCTGGCCCCTGGTGGGTCTTTGGTATTCTCTTGGATCGACGATAGCGCGCCATGAACATGACACAATTCACCATGAATGCCAGTATGGCTAGAGAGAACACACCCAGCAGTACATACATCCCAATCTCGATACCAGACATGCGTTCCGCATCATTGCTGTAATCATTCGTGTCGTCACCATCTCCCGGTCCAACTGTACCGTCCGCACCATTCTCTTCCCTGTTTTCATTTTGTGGCCCGTGGTAGACCCGATTGAAGTCGATATCAATGGGGATAGAGGAGATGACGCTGGATCCCTTCTTCACGTTGGCGTCATCTTGCAACTCGAAGTTGGTCCTAACAATCCCATAATCCACTGCACCGTGCACCTTGGTTAGACTCCTCCAAAGGCTGTCGGAACCCTGCGGAGGTGACTCGCCCTCAGAGCCAACCAGACCGGCATACTTGGGGTTGTTGAGGGTGACGTTGATGGGGATGATGCCGCGGGTGATGGTGCTGCCCCGTCTCTTCATGCACGGCTCTGGCAGTTCCACTTCCAGCGTGATGGTGGTTGACCCTTGACCCATAGCAATAACTCCGGGGTACGCCTGTTGGATGAATGCAGCAGAGAGTTGCTTCAAGTTTTGTTATACCGGTTATTTCACTTACTTCTCATATATTAATCGTTATTACACTTGACTCTCGTTAACACTGATAGAATAGATTCTCGTTCTAACAAAGTTTTTTTTTCTGAGAATGTCCAAAGTTTCTTTGCATTTCATTAGTTTTAAAATCCAGGCATAGCAAACTTTCTATATGATAATCTCTTTTTCCATGCACAAACAATGATTACATGGCCTTTCAACTTTTTTGCTTTTAGTAAATTTGACTATGCTCACCTGCAGAGAATCTGGACTATCTAGGATGATGCTGGGATCCAGTGTTGTTATGGCAATGGTGTAATCATTGGTGCTGATATCTTGGAGAGCGAGACTTGAGCCATCGTCAAAGAATATGACTGCACTGAGGAAGGCCTCCTGTGGGTGATAAGATGAAAGCATGAATGATTGTATCATGGGTACTGAGTAGGATACCGGTATTATGCAGATACAGTGCACTACCGTTAAAATGTACACGGTTATAACAAAATTCCAGTTACAATGAAATAAAAATCCAGGACGCAAAATTATAGGCTCTATGTTTTTTATTGTTTATTTGTTCAGTTAAAATGAAATTTCAATAAACGAAAGAAAACTGCCGGTCCCAAGGACTTCGTTATGACGGGAGTCCACCGTAATGCACACGACACAGGGGCATCAGTAAGAATTATCCACCAGATAGTTACTTTGGGACAGTCCAAAACATATAAGACAAAGCTGACGGTGTTTTGGACTGTTCCACACAGGGGGGATAATTTTACTAAATGCCCAAGTAAGTAATGTGCATTATATGTTTTATAAAATTTAGGCAACATGATTTGAATAAAGCGGCAGCCATTTTCGCAAGATTCCCAGTCCAGCTAAAAGCTAACTGAACTGCATCCACAAACACTTGCGAAGCATACATAATGCCAAGGCAGTAGTTGAGTGCACAGGAGCAGCCGCTAGTACTGGTCATTAGTATACTAATGCCCGGAGAAAAGTACATTTGGGGCTTTAGGAAAAATAATACGACTGGTCATGTGATAGCTCCCAGCCAATCATTTGATTAGGATCCACATCACAATTAATACTAAACTACTCTACAATTACCCACTTTCAATGTAATCATCTGTTTTGTGGAATTACACACAGAGTCACAGACGTACCTGATGTTCCACAAAGAGGTCACTCAGGGCTGTGACACTGGCAAGCTTGACTCTTGACCCCTGACCTGTGATGTCACTGACACTGAGGGCCATGCCCGAGACCAGTGTGACATCCATGTAGGTAGCTACGTTGACCTTGTCTGCTGCCACCAAGAGTCCACTCTCACCCAGGATATCTCTGCTCCTGGGGTGCAAAATCTGTAGGGAAGAAAAATCCCATTTGACTTAATACTCGCTACAGATCAAATACAGTTTTCTCAAAGTTCAACTTGGATGATTGTTCTTCTGTTATCATTGGTTAAGCAATGTCTGTCCACACTTCATAGATCTTAACCCTTGTATGCCACATTATATTACCTGTCCACAGATTTGTGTGTGAAATTTGTTGGCATTTGATGCATTTGATGCACTGGTACAGAAAGGATTAATAAAAGATTTCTAGCCTCATTTTAAAGGGACTGTGTACAGTACTGGTTGAGGTGGGGATTCAGGTTTTGAACATTCCTAAGTGAGATAATGAGAAACCTCTTATGAAATATGAAAGAGCGTGTAATTCTAAAAAGGATTCAACGTTTATTTGATGAAAATTGGTTTTCAAATGGCTGAGATATCAAAAAAAGTGATAATAATAAAAGGTAACAGGCCACGCCTTTTATTAGGATCTCTTTGTTTCACATTATTTTTGGACATCTCAGCCATTTTAAAACCGATTTTCATCAAATAAACTTTTGATACCCCTTGGAATTGCATGCTCTTTGACATTTCATAGAGTGGTTTCTGAATATCTCGCAAAACGTTAAAAGCTAAATCCTCACCTCAACCAGAACTGTACACACCCTTTAAACCAAGTTTTTTTTTTTTTTTTTTGCTCTCTTCCAGAGCACCACTCTCAAAGACCAGTCTTCTAGCTGAGGATACCCTTGAACTACAGCATGCAAGAACGGGCATCAGGAGTGTGAAGATAGAAAGAAGATTTCCTGGTATTCAAGCCTTCCAAGCTTTCTACAGCTTTGCACTAGTTTCTTCATATTGTCACTGTTCTGTTCAGCTCATTTCACTTCAACTGTGAAATATAGATATTTCACAGGGGCACATTCTCCTAGCTCACCATCAATTTTTTGGAAACCTTATTTAGAATTTTCATCAAAGATGTCTTTGACACATATCTGTGAATGCTTGGAAAGAATTCAGACAGAAATGTAAAAAAGTCATGAAGTTTAGCATACTAATATTTGGACAAACAAAATAGCCATATAATCAATTACTGCAGAAGAAGCAAAATAAGAAGAGATTTTAAAGAATACTCTATCTAATGTACCAATATACGTGCCAAGAGTGACCAGTCCCATGGCACACAGCATTCAACAATGTTTTGAGAAAAGTTTTGTTCACTCCTGGCTCTCCCTCCTTAAAATAACAAACAGAACTTTACATTTTCTCCAATATAATGGAATTAAAATAATTATCATTCAAATGGTCTGTAGAAATGCTCTTACAGCTGGACTTGCCAAGCATAGATTGTCCTGCTGGTAAAACGCTATTTGTTTATGTAATGTACAAACTGGCTATCACATTGCTTCAGAAAAACAAACCTGTATTTTGGTATTCCCAGGCATCCTGGCAAGGATATTGGTCCCCTCTACTTGGGCGATGGTACGATCCAGTACTGTGATTTGGTCCTTGACTAAATGAGTGACGGACTGTTCCAAGTTCTCTCCAAATAGGTAGATCCTCTTGCCGTCAGGTCTTGACACTGCAGCAAACAAGAAAAAGCAGTGAACATGAATGTTATTCTTCATGACATTTTCTTCAATGTTTCACAACCGTTTTAAACAGAAGTAATGCAAGGTCCAATATTTCAGCTTGTAGATAGGTTTTGGTTACCACATGAACAGATTAACGATTTGTTCCCATCCAATCCAAAACAGATGATAACGCTACAAAAGTTAATCATCCCACGAAAGTGATGGTGTTTAAGGCCATATAAAAACGTTTTATACTAATAATTAAGTATGTTAAAGAAAATAATACTTTCTGTAAATTTCAAAAATATATACAGTTGACTCCAGTTATGACAAAATCCTCGGGACTGGCAGTTTTCTTTCGTTATATTGAAATTTCATCATAACAAGTTGGCAATAAAAGACATAGAGTGGATAATGCTGTAGCATGAATTTTTACTTTGTTGTAACCGGAATTTTGTAATAACCGTGTTCGCTATAATGGGAGTGCACTGCATTTCATCATCAACAAACAAGTTATCTCCAGTGACAACTTGCACACGTATACACAAATAAGTGGCAAAAGTCTTGACAGTGATGGCCTTCCAGAAAAGTTTCAAATTTTACGCTTCATATTGGCAGGTCTATCAGTTCCAGAAGTATGTTTGGATGTATGGTTACATTCTGAGAGAACTGCATTTGGACAGTTGCTTTTCTACCACATTTCTGCTGCAATAACAACACCACAGCAGCCATGGATGTGCACTAGTAACTTTCTTGTCATTTCATATGTTTAAAATCCAACACAGATGGACCTAAAGCTTATTCCCTTTTCTCCGGAGCAGCTTCAACAAGTTTATCTTGCCACAGATTTCCAGTTTTCTTCATTTATGGGTCCCAGACAGATTTCCCCTGGGTGGTGGTGGTGGTGGGGTGGGGGGGGGGGGGGGCTATGTCTGCATAACATTTCCCTGTAAGCTTGATCTTTGAAAAGCAACTCCATTTGAGGTAGCATTCAGCAGAATGTGCAACATGAACACAAATATCCAGCCCACAGCTTCACATAATACAAAATAAATACACCGATGGATTTCCTGACACTTACTGGAGTTTGCGTGCGGGGCGTAGAATCTGGTGTAGACCTTGACCTTTGACTGTTGATACTTGAGTCGACACTTTGTCTTCTTGGAGTCTCCACCTCCATTTAGCATCTGATCCGGCTCCGGAATGCCACTGCATCACAAAGAGAAAACAAACGTGGCAACCATTTAGACATCTCACCCTCTAGCCTAGTTTCAAGTACATTACATCTCTTAAATTAACACATTGGAACAGTCTTGAACTGAGACTATTCCCTAAATAAACAACATCTGATTTCATGAGTCTGACATTCTCTCTGGAGGACTAGGAAATGAGGACAAAGTGCCCTGCCTAGGGGCAGAATCCGCTGCTGCCAGGGGATTTGAACCACGGACCTACTGATTGATAGTTAGTAGTGGTCTTACCACTAAGCCACAGCTTCTATTAGGAGCAAACTGTAAAGAGATAAAGGGATTGTATTGCTTTGGTTGAGACCAAATGTCAGGTTTCTATTATTCTTTTGGTGAGATAATGAGAAACCACTAATGAAATATGAAAGAGCATGTAATTCTAAGAGGAATTCAACATTTATTTGATGAAAATTGGTTTTGAAATGGCTGAGATATCCAAAACAGAGCATTCATAATAAAAGGTGGGACCCACCTTTTATTATGATAGCTTTGTTTTACTTTGTTTTTCAATGTCTCAGCCATTCCAAAAGCGATTTTCATCAAATAAACTTTATAGCAGGAGTAAAGCTGAAATCCTATTGATCAATCTTTCATGGGGCCAGCTAGCAATCATCCACGCTTACCATCATCAGTATCTGAGGACCATTTTGTCGCTAGTGAGACAAGACCTTGTATTTCAAATTATGGTGAGAGTAATTTTTTTGTTGTTGGATTAATGGTCAGATAATCACTTATTAAAGTGGTGTCATGTCCAAAGCCTTGCTGTCTTACCCCCAAAATGAAGCCACCACAGCATGTCAAAGGAAATGCAATCCCATTTGTTATAGTGCTTTGGCCACCATGTGTTTTTCACTCTACTGAACATTTGGCATTTTTGAGATAAAAGGTTTTGTTGTTCCAATAAAGGTACAAAGAACATTTTGGCAATCAAATCCTGAAATCAAATCCAGGTAATTATTGTCCCTTGGTCAAATAACAAACAAACAAACAAACAAACAAACAAATTTAAACTGATGATACTTATGCACATATTTCTCCCTGAGAGTAACAAATAAAGAGTGGGAAGGAAAGAGAGAAAATAGAAGTACAAATGAGTTGCAGAACTTGAATGTTTATGATATTTTTTCCAGCATTCAAACAGCCATGTTCCTTGACATGGTTGAAGGAACATATTCAAGGCCACAATGTTGCTTCTCAGCATGCTGTTGATGAAGAACGTGGTCTCTTCAAAGAGCTAAACCCTTGAAGCATGGCAGCTTTGTTTTATGTTCAGCTACCAGCCAAGACTAAAATCAGAGCCCTGCCAACGCCACTGGCAACTCGGTTCTCTGTAATGTCTATGACACATGGTAGCAGTGATTTTCAAAGGGTTAACAGTGGTTTGTTCTCTGACAGATGGCACAAATTAATACAGTGGTATGTAGTCTCCATAGCACAGACTCTGTTTAACTTGACATATTTATTCAAACTGCCTACTTTTTTTGCCAGCTATACGCCAGTTCAGAATTACATGTTGAGCAGGAGCACATAAAGATCATTTTAAATGTGGTAAACAACACAATGAGAAACAGAGTATAGTAGCTGAATGATATCCTTATGGTGAAGTAAAAAAAAAAGATTTCCAAATATTCAAAGCAGCTTGCTAACATAAAAAGCAAGCTGGATTATGTAATAAAGTGGGTGATATCTAGCTTGGCAACTGTTTTGTTTTGATGGTTTAAAATTCAGGGTCACTTGAACCAGTGCTAACTGCAAACTAGTCTAATGCCAACTGCGGTTATGTCAAAGAAGGCAGTTAAGTTGGAATGATATCCAATACCTGATGTGGATTGAATGAATTTAGCAATCTTAGAAGAATACATCAATGAAGTTTGAGGAAAATCTGACAATCCTTTCAAAATTTATGAATTTTTAAGTTTCGATGCAGCCATAGGTGGATGAGAAGACTACATCGATTTGTGACATCACTGCAGGACAATGATAAAAAGAAAGTTACAGAGAAATCCACAAAATTTAGTTTTTTATGTATTGTACTCATTCTCTTGACTTGTTGCTTTACATATGTTAAGGGTATTAAAAAATTGTATGTTCTGAAAGAGGCAAGTCAAGTGATCTTTCCTTATGCTGGAAAAATAAAAATGTTAAATTCAAAATATTTTCTCTCTTCTTTTTTTGACTGCTGTAATGCACTGACATCACAAACTGTTGTAGTCTTCTCATTGGCACCAAAACTGTCAAAATTCATGACTTTTGTCTGCATTTTTGCCAATTTTCCTCAAACTTTACTGATGAATTCTCCTAATATTGCTACATTCACTCAATCCACTTATGTATATATTCAGGTATCATTCCCCTCAAAATCTAAACCATTGGTTTGTATCTAACCCCCTTTAAATCAAACCATTGATATGTATCTAAACCCCTTTAAATCAAACCATTGGTTTGTATCTAAACCAGTTTCCACTGTGCAAGCCAATCATGATGGGTTCATGACTCACTTTTTAAATCTTAACCATTGGTTTGTATCTTCCCCTTTAGATCTTAACCATTGGTTTGTATCTAAACCAGTTTGCACTGTGCAAGCCAATCATGATGGGTTCATGACTCACTCTTTAAATCTTAACCATTGGTTTGTATCTTCCCCTTTAGATCTTAACCATTGGTTTGTATCTAAACCCCTTTAAATCAAACCATTAGTTTGTATCTAAACCAGTTTGCACTGTGCAAGCCAATCATGATGGGTTTATGACTCACTCGTCTTGTCGACCCGCTGACACTTTCCAGCCCCTGATGGCGCTCAGCTTGGTGTCGGAGAGAGCCACCCTCAGCGGGAGTTCTGGGACCCACACGCTGAAAGAGGTCGTTGCAGTGTGACCCTGTAGACTGACCTGGATGTCCACTTTCTCTGACCCCAACGTCTCCGAACCGTCCAGGTAGACACTACTGCAACTGCGTCTCACCTTTATACATCAACAAAGATATGTCGTACAAGAGCGTGTGGTGAATCATTTCTGGAATATAGCTTTAATTGAATTTTTATTCAGTTATTACCTGACTTAAAGGACAAGTTCACCTTCATAAACATAAGGATTGAGAAAATGCAACAATATTAGTAGAACACATCAGTGAAAGTTTGAGGAAAATTGGACAATCAATGCAAAAGTTATGAATTTTTTAAATTTTTGTGTTGGAACCGCTGGATGAGGAGACTACTACAGCTTGTGAGTCATATGCGTACAACAGTATAAAGAAAATATAAAAGAAAATTCAACATATTTTCACTTTTTTCGCATAATAAAAGAGCAATTCACTTGCCTCTTTCTAAAGGCAGGGGGAATAATATTACCCATAACATTTATCGGTAACGAGTCAGGGGAATTTGTACTTTTTTCAAAAGATGGAATTTTGTGAAATTCTCTTTATATTTTCCTTATATTGTTGTACGCATGTGACATCTAAGTTATTCATACGCTGCAGTAGTCTTCTCATCCAGCGGGTACTGCACAAAAACTTCAAAAATTCATAACTTTTGAACGGATTGTCTGATTTTCCTCAAACTTTCAATGATGTGTTCTACTAATATTGCTACATTCTCTCAATCCTTATGTTTATGAAGGTGAACTTGTCCTTTAACCCATTGAGGGTGGACTGATTTTGCTACAACACACATTTCCCATAGACACCTGCACGAGTATACTCTGAACTAAAGTACTAAAGTACTCGTAAGATTTACAAAAGACATTGGAATGCACCTTTCCCTAGACTAAACACACCTTGCATATTTCCCTGCAGTTTCTTTTGTTAATCGTATTTGTAACATGGAAACATGCAATTTATGCTCAGTCTAGAAAAAGGTGCATTCCAATGTCTTTTGTTAATCATATTATTAGTACTTTAGCAATGATTGACGGATAGTGTCACTGGCAGAATCTTTGTTTGGAAGAATTTTTGTGGGTGTATGCAAACAATCTGAAGAACGATATAAGAAACATTATTACAAGATACAAGGCATGAATTTAGATATTCATTTGGTCATACACGTGATTTTGAGGGTATCATGAATCAGCATAAGTCGACATGAATGTGCATTATATACACATAGTTCCTTGATACACCTGACTTGACTTACTGTGCTCATCTCGAACCTTTCATTTCTTGGTTAATTATCAAAGGTGATATATAAAAAAAACACACCAAAAATAAACTGCGACTGGATTTATTGACCTGTAGAGAGGATGCATAAGCACCTCTGCACTAGTTGTGTTACTGGCTGGGGAACAACGGATCAATGGAGATAGTCCTTAAATCATTTCCATGACATTTGCTCAGGTGACAACAGCTCCTATAAAATATCTGCATGCTAAGCCAAACATACACTGTAAATTCTACCCACAAGCATAACCCTAACCCTAATCCCAATCTTCATATCAAACTAAATCTAAAACCATATCACAACCCAAACCCTAACCCTAAGTCCTTTGAGAAAGTCAATCTGGAGCACTTGTCGCAGGAGCAAATATCGAGTCACCCCTTGAACCACCCTATGTGAGGAGTGTTGTTCGACGAATCCCGTGAGATGAGAAAAAGATGGCGGTACCTTCAAGACTTCAGTGTCCACACTGTGACATCTGGCATGACCTGTAGCATCCATGACATCACCCACGTGGGTCACGACCCCTACAGCCAGGGGGATGCTGACCTCCCGACCCGTCAGGATGGCAGTGTTGGTCATACTTGTCTCCTGTCATGGGAATGAAGACAGAAAAATGTCAAATCTTTACAGAAGGCATCTCATAAGTCATGTCATGCCAACAAAACCATACTTTTCACTAGATGGCGACATTTGATACTGACATTTAAACAACAACAACAATAACAACAACAACAACAACAGCAACAACAACAAATCATATCTTGAGTGAACCCAGGAAAGAATTTGATTTAAACAAAAATACCAGGTCCAGACAGGCCATATTTTATATTCAGCCTTAATTTCTTGCAAAATTCAGAAGCTCTGTGAGCAATGGCTATACTTACAGAAGAAACACAAGTCTGCATATCTTTGACGGAGAATGAAGAACCTACTTGACCTATTACAAAATTTTAGAATTTAACTCGGATAGACAGTCCATTTTTGTCACAGCCTAAAACAATGTTAAGGTATTCTTGTGCATTCTGTTAAAGTCGACAGAGCCACATGGAGCGTACATGAAACATTCATATCACCTGAAACTTGAGCTTGTCACACCTGTGCACAAGATTGCTGTTGACATTTATATCTTAAAAGGAAGATATCTAACCATCTTTCTGGCAACCCTCCCATTGACAAAATAAAAGAAAATCTGCAGGGGTTGCCAACAAACAGCAGAAAAGATTCAAACCTACATCTGCTTTGACTTTAGTGCAAACGCTTTCTGCATGGTTGGCACCATGCTCCCACACATGGTGGTCCATGCATGAATCATGATACCAATAAAAACTGAACTGCATAAGACTGCATCAGTTTTTGGAAAAAACTATTTGGACAAAATAGCACCTGTGCATAATGCTGGTATACACTCAGAGCCCCGGACTTATAAGGGCTTTTTACACTTGCACATTTTTGCTTAGTCCCGTACCAACGGTGGGGCTAAGGGGGGGGGGGGGCCTTAGCCCCACCGTTGGTACCAGACTTTCCTCAGCCCACTTTCTGTTTGTCTTGTTTTTGCGAAAGTGGGCTAGCCCCACCGATAATCCCGTACTATCTGGCCCTGCAAAATAGCAGGGTTAGCACCGCAATTGCGGTGCTAACCCCGCAATTGCGATGCCAAGCAAGTGAGTGTAAACAGAACGACAAAATAATCTGGGGCTAAGTGACAAAGACGAAGTCCGACCCCCCCCCCCCCCCCCCCCCCCCACTGACCAATCAGAAACGAGATAATCAAGTCCTGCAGGTGCGTGCGTGTACTTGTACAGTGTACAGTGTAATCATGAATACTCATGTGGTTTGGAAAGTACGGGGCTAAGAAATATGAGAGTAAAAAGGTCAATTTTCTCCTCAGCCCCGGACAAGAGCTTAGTACGGGATTTATTGGCGAGTGTGAAAAGCTGAAAAAATTGGTACGGGACTAACGATAGTCCTGGGTCAGAGAAAGTACGGGGTTAAGAAACACAAGTGTAACAAGAGACCCGCGGGTCTAGCGCTCACCTGAGTATCGCAAGTTCACCTTTCACGCAGTCACTAATCTATCTAATCTAAATTATTCACAGCTCTGCCAAAATTTGACCAGGCATTCTCAAGTAGAAGATGAAAATGTACAATAAGGGCCCAATTTTTTTTAAGATTCCTTAATTTGGGGGGATTGGGGCCCCCATTTGGACCCTTCCAACCACCCCCCCCCCCCCCCAAGAGGGGCACCCCTGGATCTCCTATGAACAAACTTGAAACTACAGTCATTAATGTACTCACTCATATTATTAACTTAGCTCTATAACTTCTGATTCTAGAGAAGATTTATGAAGATTCCTTCATTTGGGGGGTTTGGGACCCCTGGGGGCCCCCTGGGTGGGGCATGGTGCCCATTTTAACAAATTGAGATCCTAACCCCCTAGGGATGCTACCTGCCAAGTTTGGTGAAAATGGGTCATGGGGTTTTCAAGAAGAAGATAAAAATGTACAATTTAGGCCCCATTAGGACCCCTCCTCACCCCCTCCCCTGGGTCCCAAGGGGGGCACCCCTGATTCTGCCATGAACAAACTTGAAACTACAGTCATCAATGTACTAACTCATAGTATTAACTTAGCTCTATCACTTCTGGTCCTAGAGAAGAAGATTTTTGCGGATTCCTTAATTTTGGGGGGTTTGGGCCCCCTGGAGGCCCCCTGGGTGGGGCATGGTGCCCATTTTAACAAATTGAGTTCCTAACCCCCTAGGGATGCTACCTGCCAAGTTTGGTGAAAATGGGTCATGGGGTTCTCAAGAAGAAGATGAAAATGTACAATTTAGGCCCCATTAGAACCCTTCCCCACCCCCTCCCCTGGGTCCCAAGGGGGGCACCCCTGATTCTGCCATGAACAAACTTGAAACTACAGTCATCAATGTACTAACTCATAGTATTAACATAGCTCTATCACTTCTGGTTCTAGAGAAGAAGATTTTTACAGATTCCTTAATTTTGGGGGGTTTGGGCCCCCCTGGGGGCCCCCTGGGTGGGGCATGGTGCCCATTTTAACAAATTGAGTTCCTATCCCCCTATGGATGCTACCTGCCACGTTTGATGAAAATCGGTCTTGGGGTTTTCAAGAAGAAGATGAAAATGTAAAAAGTTTACGCACGACGCACGACGGACGACGCACGACGGACGACGGACGACGGACGACGGACGACGGACGACGCACGACGCACGACGCACGACGGACGCCGGACGAAGGGCGATCGCAATAGCTCACTTGAGCCTTTGGCTCAGGTGAGCTAAAAAGGGCTTAAGTCAAATATCTTTCTCATTCAGCACAAAGTAATAAAACTAATCTGTGATTTCCCTGTGAAAACTTCATGCACATTGATAACAAAATCTTTGTTATCCTTCCTTTTTTAATTATAAATTTGTATTGGTCGTGTTCGGGAAGACTCAAAACATAATGAATGCCTTTCTCCATGGTATGTATGCCAGGTGCAAGTAGACGAAAGAACAATACTAAAAGCATTTACATGTGTTTATCAATAATGAAATTAACATGTAAGACAACACATTTTGAGATTTTTAAACTTCTTTTTGTAGTAGACATGTTGAAAAAGGACTATAAAACATATGCATTTCAATACTCCATAGCTTTATATGAGCCTGAGAATTTTTGAGTTGCAGACGATGACAAGAAAAGAAGAACTGCCACTAGAAGAAGCAAGAAGAAGAAGCTTTAACATGAAGAAGAAGGAGCTTAACAAGAAGAAGCTTTAACATGTTCTTTAAAGGGATCGTACAGTTTTGGTTGAGACCTAATTTCAGGTTTCTAACATTTTTTGGTGAGATAATGAGAAACCTCTTGTGAAATATGAAAGAGCATGTAATTCTTTGAGGAATTCAACGTTTGTTTGATGAAAATTGGTTTTGGAATGGCTGAGATATCCAAAAAAGAGCGACTCTAATAAAGTGTGGGGCCCACACTTTATAACGATCGCTTTGTTTTACTTTGTTTTTGGATGTTTCATTTATTCCAAACACGATTTTCATCAAATAAACTTTGAATTCCTCTTAAAATGGTATGCTCTGTACTATATCATAAGTGTTTTCTTGGTATCTCGCAAAAAGTTTAAAGCCCAATTCTCATCTCCACCAATACTGTACTATCCCTTTAAACCCCCCCCTTTTTTTTTAATCATACCAAATCATCCATACTCGATATGCCACAGCTAAAGCATTTTTGATGATATTTGTATTGGGCATGTGCCAGCTGTAAATGCTTTCTTCCATGGCTGTAATAGAATTTATCTAATACAATCTCATCACTAATTTCTACAAAAGAAGCCATCTTGCAATGAAGCCAGACATACAGATAAAAGGAAAGAAAGGAATATAATAATGCACTGTTTCAACTGCATACCTCTTAAAATGTGTTTCTAATAGCAGTATTCCCATAGCATTTCAAGGTTACATCCTACGCTATGTTCTTTTTCTTCCAAGAATTTATTACTTGGCAGAACAATACTACACAGATCCTCTAACGTCGAAATAAACAATGAAAATGAGTTTAGGTGCCAACTGCCATTTTCCCACGTCCCTACATACACACAAAAAAGAAAAGAAATTAACTTGGATCAACCCCCCAGAATTTGGAATTTTATTCTAGATGATACAAAATGCTGAATATTGAACGTGGAAACTGCCAAAGAAAACTCTTATTTCTAATGAATATCTCTATGTTGCTTTCCACAGTTTTGCTGTCCATACCTGTTTCTATAATCTTCACTCCCTTATGGGCAGCTATCTTTATTTCCAAATCACCCAAGCGTTCTCTGTCCAATGTACAAAACTTACATTCATTACTCTTTGTACACATAGATTCAGATCTGATATTATAGTCAATGTGTATTATTCATACCAGAAGTTATCAGATAACTTCATCTCTTCAAGACTTGGAAGTGCTATCATACACTCTAAGAAGAAACCTGAAACTATTAAAAAGAAACTTTTGGCCACTGACAATCAAAGAGTTTCAGTTGTAAAAAAACAAAAAAAAAGTTAAAATTTTACAAGGTTGCATTCATTTGCTGACAAAAAAAAGCACACTGATGTACAGTTAAAAAGATGTAAAAAAATCAAAGATGGTATCATGTCATTAACAAAATAATAGAAATAAAGCAACTCCCTCACCATTCTCCCTCCCCCCCCCCCCCCCAAAAAAAAAAAAAAAATCATGATTCTAGCTTGGAGATGCAAAGTCAAGCAAATTGCTTGACCAATCAACGAAAGTAAACCAGTGATGACCTCTGACCTTTGGGATGGGAACTACGGCCTGGATCCAGCTGTCCGAGGTTGTGATGTCCGTGCCGAAACGGGACGCCCTCGCCTCCCCTCCCAGGTTGCAGTCAATGCGCCAGTTGATGACACGCGTGGTGGCCGTATCGTTCAGCACTTCAAACTCAATCACAAACAGCAGTGGATTCTCCTCCGGGCTGCCATCGGTTTGGTGAGATGTAGGAAAGAGGTTGGAGAGAAAAGAAGAGAAGGGGGATAACAACCAGACGAGAGAAAAAAAATTAAATAAACAAAAGTGAAGAGTCAGAGATGAGCACAAAAAAAAGACCAAAAAAAAAAAGAAAAGAAGTGGAGACATGCACTGGTGTAGCTAGTCTGAACTAAGCAGACTTCTGCTGATTGCTCTATCAGTTTTAAAGGACAAGTTCACCTTTATAAACATAAGGATTGAGAGAATGTAGCAATATTAGTAGAACACATCATTGAAAGTTTGAGGAAAATCAGACAATCCGTTCAAAAGTTATGAATTTTTAAAATTTTTGTGCAGCAACCGCTGGATGAGAAGACTACTGCAGAGTATGAATAACTTGCGTACAACAATGTAAGGAAAATATAAAGAGAATTTCACAAAATTCCATCTTTTGAAAAAAGTACACATTCCCCTGACTCGTTACCGACAAATGTTATGGGCAATATTATTCCCCCTGCCTTTAGAAAGAGGCAAGTCAAGAGCTCTTTTATTACGCGAAAAAAGTGAAAATATGTTGAATTTTCTTTTATATTTTCTTTATACTGTTGTACGCATATGACTCACAAGCTGTTGTAGTCTCCTCATCCAGCGGTTCCAACACAAAAGTTTTAAGAATTCATAACTTTTGCATCGATTGTCCAATTTTCCTCAAACTTTCACTGATGTGTTCTACTAATATTGCTACATTCTCTCAATCCTTATGTTTATGAAGGTGAACTTGTCCTTGAAGTTGAATAAAAAGTCACATAGTTAGGATTTGAGATTGTAGTTCATTTCAGGTTGGCTGTGAGACTGGTGGCAAGAAATAACTGTGGTATATATCACCATGGTAATTCAAATGTAAACGCACTTCATGAGAATCAAGAATAATCCAGTCAGAGGTATTGCTGGTTGTGTGTTTTCTGGCATGCATGGAGCGTGGGTGAGATGGGAGGACTATCTCGCAGGTTGGAACAAACCAAATCCTGCAAATTTCACTTGGAAAGTCTTTAGTCATGTTCAGACGGTGATCCTGAATTTTGAAAATAAGCTAACTTCCCGGATGAGCTAGTAGTTAAGTATGGGGCGCCAAGCGTCCAATGGTCTCTCTTGTCATGAAATTGTTTTTTCATTGACAAGTGACAACGTCAATTTCTTTGCCGAAATTGTCATTTCGTTGCAAAATTGTCATTTCGTGACGAATTGTTTTTTGTTTATTGACAAGTGACAACATCAATTTCATCGCCAAAATTTGTTATTTCGTGACAAAATTGACATTATAACTTGTCAACGGAAAAAAACCCCAATTTTGACGACACTAAGTGCCCCATACTTTATTACAAGCTAATCCTCGAAGTTAACCTGTTGAAGACGGGTCCCGAGAATACTCAGGCACAGGTGTCTACGGGAAATGCATGTTACAGCATAATCAGTCCATCCTCAATGGGTTAAGGATCACTGTATGAATGTAATTTTTGTGAGTCTTTCTGGGAAATGAACACATTTTGGCATAAAATATCATAAGATATTTGACTACATATCCATCCATATTGTTTGTCAAGGAACAGAAAGCAAACCCAGCATTGAAAAGAAGATGGTGCCTCATACAAGAGAGACATTCATTTTAATGTAAAAGGATTGAAAACATAATTTAAACTTTCCTGAAAATTGAAAAGGAATTTGCATCTAGAGATTCTGAAACATTCTGAGGGTCCCATGAGTTCACAAATATTAATGCTTAGGTACAGTACAGGTGAACTTAAAAACACTCTAAACTCGTGCAAATTATGTGAATATTTTACCCTGAACAAAATGCCACTAAAAATGTAAATCATGCCATACCTACCCCCCCCCCCCCCCCGCACACACAAAAGAATGTAACAAAATCAAACTTTAAAGCGAAAGCATAGTTCTCAAATGCCTGCTCAACTGTCGAATTTTGCTTCAGAATAAAACAGATACATAGGAAATGTGTGAGATAATGCTGTAATAACTTTTCAGTTAGGCAATGATGTAGTTATGAAAAATATTAGTGGAAAAGGTTTGACAGAAGTACTACAATTTCAGAGCAACCCCAACTGTGGTCGCTACATATTTGTTACCAGTACTGTTTTTTTTTTTGTTTTTTTTTTTGATAGTTGATTATCGATAATGTACAAATTTGGCCACAGAAATATCCATCGATTTTCCGCAAGAAAGTGGATGGTATGAAGCTGATAAGATTGCAAGGGCATGGACGATCATCACGTAACATACTACCTACTACTAGTATACTACTAAAGAGAAAAGTGTTTCAGGAATAGACATTGTGTCCTACGATCAAAATCATTTTACACCTTTGACTTCAAAGTAATCCACAAACAGCTCAATATCCTGGTGAATCGCATCAGCCAGTTAAGTTTTTTAGATGTTTCAGTGATCGTGAACAAACCAAAAATGGTGGATGATGAATTTTGAGCCCTTCTGAGAACTATATTTTGGATTTAATTCATTGAAAATCAGTATCAAAGGCCCTGTTTACCTTTGGGAACAGTGATTTAAAAAGTGTTCAAGATAGGCCCTATCACTTTTGATGCATATGTGTAGGTCAGTTGTATCACAAAACATCCTAACATATAAAATGTTTGCAATAAAGCCTAAAATATAAGGAGATATCACTATTTTCCTCATTAAACCATAACTGTACAAGGTTTAGTCTGGAAACATTTTAATTACAACTATTGTTCATATTTCTTTACATTTAACAAGACTTAACATCGATTATACTTGTTCAAATTTTTACATTGATTCCTTTTATCCGTAACTCACATTTAAGAACCATTTTGAAGTACTAATGTTGGGTTTTATTTCATCTGCAAATAGTATTTTATGCCTTTAAGATGATGCCTCAGTCTGGGCATCACATTTACATCAAGTTTGCAGCTTTCTTTCTTTATTTTCTGATTTTTGTCCTCAGCATATTGAGACACTCTGCCTCTGTTGTCACCTCACTCATTTCTGATTGGGCCAATACTTGACTGCAGGGACATATGAGTATGGACAAAATGGTCATCACAAACTTTGTTATCCGCAAAATATCTGCGAATGAAAAAATTCCAAAGTCAATTACTGTAACCGCTGCAGCAAGCGTTCCGTGGCAAAGTAATTTACCTGACCCCTTATCCCCCCTCTCACTGGCACACTGCCGAGGACTACGCATCCCACCAAATAATCGCTCACTCTTCACCTGGCCAGGACGAGGAAAAACAGATGAAATGAAGAAGACGAAGTTTAGGATGAGGGGACTGAGAGAGAGGAATGGTTGGTGAGCTCTGATTGACCCCTACTGTGAAGCCAAGAGAGCCGGGTCACCACGCCTCTTACTCCTCTTCAGTCCCTCTCCTTCTTCTTACCCACCCCCCTTCCCCCCCTTCCCCTTCCCCCTTCTCCACCCCCCTCTTCCTCACCCCCTTTTCATCCTTCTTCCGCTTCCTACTTGAGAAGTTTCAGACTTTCAAAAACAACTCATTCAGAATGATATATCTCGAGCACAATACTTCTGAACCAATTTGTTTTTGAGTCACTGAGTGTTTACACAATACTATGGAACCATGTTTAGAGTAATACAGAGTGTTCAGACATTAACATGACTGTCCCATGGAACCTTTGATACAATTACACTTGTGTGATATAGGTCCTACATGCACTATGACTGAAGCTAATACATGGCCAAGTTTGACCTCTTCGTGCTTCAGAGGTCAACCTGTCCATTGTCCAGAATTTTGGCAAAACTTGGCTGATAAACACAGGTGAGTTGTGACTGTCAAAACATGATTTGACAAACATCTTTGTGAGTATACATGGGTTCAAATTTGCATGTAGACTTTTATACAAAATTAACTTGAGAGCATTTCAAAATAACATGTTGCTAGAAAAATTTACAAACAAGTTTTTGGACAGTCTAAAAATCCTCATAGCCTCCTCCTCTTAGCATCCAATCAGTCCAATCTGGGTCAAGGAATGTGGACTATAAAAATGATCTAAATCATCTAAATCTCATTAATTACCAAATCATCCAGACAGAGCGTTGTGTCTAGTGTACCACAGGTACAATCAACTAGTACAGGCATCCCCTAACCTTGGACTCATTATTCTTCTTACAAATAGCTTCTGCACATTCTGTTGATGTCTATTCGTATAAAACTGAAGATTTTTAGGGCGAATGTTACACAGACTTGACATTCAACCTAATTCTATTCTTCCTACTCACATAACAGTAAGCAGCAACTTTTCGGGTTTGTTTGTGTTTGTGTTTGTGTTTTGTTTTGTTTTGTTTTTTTCTATTTGGGAGGCATACGGGTGACAAACTGAGATGCTGGGATTTGTTGGGATGGATCAATCCATATTCTACATTTATTCAAGTATGTCCTGTATACTTCATGCCCATGTTATATCATACCATATTTTTTTTTGGGGGGGGGGAGGGGAGGAGGGGGACACAAATTTCCACATTTGTCATTCTTTCTTCTCCTTCATGTTCCACAAAATTGGGGCAGAATTCTGATCCCCAATCCCACCTAATATTGCCTTTCAATTTCTCTCTCCATCTGATCTTCTTTCTTTTCGTCGCTCTCCATCCACCTTCCTCTCTTCCTTTCCCTTCTTGTTTCTTTCCTTCTGTCCATTCCTGTCCTCTGATCTCTCCGTCTCTCTCTACTATAAATCATCTAACTTCCCGCCACCCCTCTCCCTGTCTCCTTACTCTTTCCTCTCTTCTGTTTCTTCATTTCCCAATCTCCCAGCGGCCATCTCCGATACCTCCCTCCCAGCCGCAGATCATGTGACTTCAATTACCTCTCTCTGATTGGCTCGGCTTGGGTTACGCCAAGGGGAGAAACTGAGAGCTGGCCATTCCTTTCTTCTCTCCCCTCTCTCCAGTCATCCTCTTTTTTTCCTTTAAAGTACCGTATTATTCATTTCTTTCATAGATACAGGTACTTTTTTTTTGGGGGGGGGGGGGGTCAGTAGAAGCTGGCAGCAGTAACACAGACCAGGTGAGTTGTAGTCTCGTCATACAGCAGGAGGTGTTTGGGATGATACATCTTAAATTTAGTCTCTGAAATATAATCATTAGTGACTAAATATTTGAAGAAAGGTCTTGGACAAACCCACAGCTACTCTACCCACATCAGTGAAAGACTCTGTCGAAGGTTGCAGATCTCCTAAATCATTCTCAGTAGATCTAATCAAGATGATAAATCGGGGTTTTCCCTTTTCTAGTTTTCATCTTTAACTATTTTGCCAGCTAGGACCTGCTTTACACATGAATCCCAAAAAATATCTTCAGGAGAAACTACTAGTGCTGGATTCTACCTCACTGATTCCTGCATGTTTGTTATATGGCTTGACAAATATTGCCACAGTGCTCCTATTAAAGCTAACCCAAACTGAACATCCACAAGAGCTGATGTGTAATCTAAAGAAAAGTCCAAACAACACCTCTACTTTTCCCATCTCCACTGCCCAGCCAAGCTCCACATTGCTATGGAAACCATCCACATTCATTGTTCCTCTTTGATGACCATCATCAATTCATGCTGGTAATCTTGTATTTGGATTATGGCAAATACCAGCTCCACAAATTTTCTCAGATTTTTTTCAATTATCATTTTGATAGTACGATAGCAGGTCATAGATTTTCCCCAGAATCATTTATAAAAATAAAGTGTTATAAATGCATACAGATAAATAGATTATCAAACTTGGACATGGTTGATCAAATCAAATGGTATGAAATGTTTAGAAGCCTCTATTCACAAATCTATTTATACTGTATATAAATTTTGTGAGGTTTTTATTTTCACGTATTTCACACATCAAGTGCTATTAGTGAATCTATTAACAACAAGCAAAAATATTAACTCTGATATTGGCATTGTATACATGTTAATTTCTCTGCTCATTACTATACTCCACAATCGCAAATTTAACCACTTGTGAAATTGCCAGGAAGTCCTAATATTGTGAAAAATTAGACAGGAAATATACGGCATATACAGTACTTCTAAACCAACCATACGACTATGATACCACAAAGTTAGGTCACTGGGTGAACGCAAAAAGGAAGACGGTAGAGCAAAATGGTGTCTTGAAGCGAGGCTAGCACTCATTGCTGACCGACAAACTCTTCTCCCATTCCACTGCACACTTTGCAACATATGGTTTCATTTTCAGTTCCTTGGGCTCTCAATCTCTCCCCCCTCTCTCTCCAGCTTTAAGTCCCCTCAAACATTCAATTTCTTGCCGATGAAAATGAGAGTTCAGTCTACGTGTCCGACCCCCCTGCTCACATAATACGAGTGGAGCATCGTGTGCTCACGCTTCTCTCCGCGGAGCTTAAATGTGCTGGCTCCATCTCTGATTTCACCTGCCGAAATGCCGAGATGCTGATTTCCTTCATAGAACGACGAAACCTCAAAGTTTAATAGGTTCAGTGGAGATTAACGAGCTGTCAAGCCGGCAGCATGGAGCATTAGCCAAACACTTGTCTCATGGTTACACACAGATTTGTTGTGTCAACAAATGCTTGTTGTGAAACTCTCACAATGTTGAATAAATATTATAATAGCAGAGCAAGTGGCATAAATTATACAACCTATCTCCCAGCAGGAGAAATTTCTTACATCTTTATGTCTTCATAAATCATTTTAAGCCTCACGCACAACCAACTTTGACAACTTTCATCTTTACAGCGATTGAAAGTATTTCCATTCTGCCTAATTTGGCTGGCAGACAAACAATGTTACACTCGGTCAAATTTCAAATATCAATGTGACTGCTGATACCTATGGAATGCCTTTGGCAAGGTCTTCATATGCTTGACAAAAATTTATGCCAAAAATTCATATAAAAAAGTCTAAAGCACAGATCGCCAGAGAAAAACTGCTGCTGATAGGCCTACCCTTGGTTCCCCTCGAGTTGAGGAGGCAAACTCTCATAATTTCTCGGAGTTTAACAGGGTGATGCTGAGACAGCATACAATTGTATGTTGTTGTTTTGTTTCTTGTTGATTTGTTGTGGGGTTTTTTTTTTGGGGGGGGGGGGTGGAGGTGAGTAAAAGTAGGCCTATTTGAAACGTGGTATGCACAATGCAGCCTGTATTTTCATGACATGACTTCTTTACTCCAAACTGACATTCACAGAATATTACTTTTTTTTACATTGCTTTGCTATCTAGGCCAGTGAAATTCAAAGTGAATTGAATCAACTGGCTAAGAGCAGAATTCTAGATTCCTCAGCACAGGATGGCAAACAGCATCTCTTGTTACAAGTGAGAAGACTGTAGGCCTACACCTTGCAATATTATGTGGAGGAAAAATCTACCTCTTATGTGGTCATCGCACAATGCTGTGTTGAAGGGTTTTTCTTCCAGGTGAAATGAGGTTAAACTGATGGTAACATTTTGTTGCGAGTGAATTCTACCATTTCTATGATCTAACAAGTTCCATCCACTTGCTACTATCACAGTCGTTGGCTCAGTGCATACCTGTCAGTCCCGCTGCTACCTGAAGCACCCCCAAGGCCCTCAGCAGTGACCATTGCAAACGTCCCTCTCTGCTTGACCATGGACAACACCGTCCACTGCTCCTGTGATGTTGACCTCACGGATACTGCCGAAATGCCCTTCCGTGCCTTGGCTCTGTAGATGAAGAAAGACATAAGATGAAACCAATTTAGAGAGGTGATAATACAATACTTGCTACTTTCTGGAGAACGTAATTTTTCATATGTGTATATTACCAAATGCAGTGTGTGAGTCTGGTTTTGATTGACAGTAGGCCTATATTATAACATTCACTGCTGCAATAAACAAATGCAGCTTTAAAGGCATTCCTGCAGAAAGAACATGATTTATCTTGCATGGGACTAAAATGCATTTACAAGACCAACTGTACTCAGGGACAAGGTCCTTGTCAAAAATACCCCCCCTCCTTCATGTTATTGTGTTGTTGCTGAAGGTTTCACCTACTTGTATTAATTAAACTGATGTTATGGCTGACAGCATTCAAGTTGTTGTCTTATTTTTATCCTTCAAACTACTTCATTTAGAAGGAGATTTTTGCTTATATTAATTCAGTAGTGATGAATGAATAATCAATCCCTGTTGTTGCAAGAGTATTTTTTTTCCAACAGCTTTTGATGTTCCTTTTAACTAGCGATGAGTCAGAAACATAGGAAGTAGTTAACATAATCCAACTTGAACTAATGTTGTAGCTGAGACTTTGCGCTATCGTTACTGTGTCCTTCGTGTACAGTCTGTGTGAGTTTACTCTCCTCATTGTATTACGATGCCAGTTGGCAAAAGGGCACAGGGGCTTGTAAGCAGAGAAGCTCAGAGGGTACTGGCTATAAATTTCACGAGGTATTTACACTGATACAAAATGACAAACTTTTGCTAAATGACTAATAGTAATAAAGATTGACAAAAGTTGTTGAGGACGGCACTGCACTTTCCTTCAAGGAAAATGGCTATTATATCTTTCACTAAGAACCAGGAGTGCATGACCATGTTAAACAGTTAACGAAGTTATACCCTTCTGGATCTGAAGTGATAGCAAGATGTTCTGTTTAGTGACTAGCCATGGGGTAATGCCTCATGAATCCAAAGGGGAACTAGAGATTGTAATTTGTCATCACTGACAAATTAAGGTGATCCGATTTTTTTTTATCAATGATTCGAGTCCTGATCGCAATAGGCATGACCATACAAGTTTCATCTGTGTTTAGAGACATTGGCCGTGTGATGTTTGCATTCTCATTTAGAAAAGGGAGTCATATCTGCCATCTTTGGTACCAAATTCTGTATACACTGAATAACGAAGATACAGCAATGAATACATATGACCTTTGACCCACCTTTGCACTCCCAAGATTGCATCTGATGAAATAGTGGTTATTTTGTGAAATGATTCTCGCGACATCGTCTATACGTGTGGAAAATATGGGAAAGATAGGACAGGTATTCACTAAGATACAAGATGAAACATTTATGACCTTTGACCCTAATTTACATACCCAAGATGTTGTCTGATCTAGTAGTTGTTATTTTATGAAATAATGTACGAGACATGAACTAAACATGTGCAAAATATGGGGGTGATAGGGCGTGTTTTTCTTGAGTTATTGCAAAGAGAGTTGCAGAAAGAAAGAAATATCTCAATACATAGAAGATAAGCTTTAATTTCAACCAATTTTTTATCGTAATCCCGACATCGTATGAAAAAACAAAGGAAATAAAACGATAGCGCAAAGTCTCAGCTACAACATATTAAAATCTGGGAGAAATTCACCGAAGGGTAACTGAGCTAGTGCTCGATAAAGACAACCATGTCAATTTTCACATTAAAGAAAATTCCCTCCCATAGAGATAACACGTCATAACGAAGATACAAAAAGAAGTACATATGACCTTTGACCTCAATTTGCAACGACAAGATGGCATCTGAGTAAAAAGTGGTTATTTTGTGAAATAATCCTTGTAACATGGTCTTTGCGTGTGCAAAATATTGGAAAGATAGGACATGTATTCACTAAGATACAGGGTGAAACACTTATGACTTTTGACCCTACTTTACATACCCAAGATGGTGTCCGATCAAGTAGTTGTTATTTTATGAAATAATGTACGTGACATGAACTAAACATGTGCAAAATATAGAAGTGATAGAGGCCGTTTTTCTTGGGTTATTGCAAAGAAAGTTGCAGAAAGAAAGAAATATCTCAATACATCGAAGATAAGCCTGAATTTCAACCCAATTTTTTGACGTAATTTCGACATCGTATGAAAAAACAAAGGGCACACTTACGGTAGGGTAAAGTCTCAGCTACAACATATTAAAATCTGGGAGAAATTTACCGAAGCTTAAGTGAGCTAGTGCTCGATAAAGATAGTCATGTCAATTTTCATTTCCAGAAAAACTGCACTCCCATAGAGATAACACGTAAACTGGTCAAATTTGACAAGATTACTTTTAATCCATTTTTACGAGGTGATACCGTTATCCAATCAAAATATTGTAATTTTATGTTTGAAAGAACATTAAATAAGCTACATCATACTGAAATCTGGGTGAAAATTGACAAAGGACTAGTGAGATACGCTCGAATGAACTTGAAATTTGATGACGTCATTTTGAAAATTTACTTTTTTTACTTTCTTAAGAAATTTGATATCTTTTAATCATTTTGTCAGCATTGCCACCCCATGAAATGACATGTACAACTCATCAGCTTTCAAAATATGTACAGAAAATGGAGGGTCACCGTCCATCCTGACGAGTAAAATCGGATTTAAAATTGACAGTTTTTTGGCATAGTTGCACTGTATATCGCCATTGACGCGCGCGCGGAATTTCAACTTTGACGGGCCCGTATGACCTCATATTGAGTCGGATTGACTTGAAACTTGGTAGAAATATTCCTTGACATTTCAGGCAGCCGATAAGTGTGAAAAAACGGGAAATTTCTATTGCATATGAGCTGTGCGTGCGTATATGAGCGCGCGCGTACGCGTCCGTCCAATTTTTTCAATTTTTCAAAAAATGCTCCAAATGGTCTGAAACGTGTGCAAAAAAAATTTGAGCTCGATTTGAGCATACAAATATTTCAACGCGCGCGTACGCGCACGTTTTAAGATATAGATGAATTTTGAGAATGTGAGTAGAATGCGCTTGACTTGAACTATATGTGACGTAAATTTGATTGAAAAATTCCATTCCATTAATGAGATATGAATGAAAATGTGTTTTCATATAATGACGTCATAGTGACGTCACGGTCGACTGATCACAATGATTTTACAAGATTTGTCGTCTTTGGGTCACCATACATATATGGTATAAGTTTGACATTGATAGGCAATGCACTTTCTGAGCTAACCTCTGCACAACTTTTGGGGAGAAATAAAGAAAAAAAAGAAGAAAGAATCCGTACAGATACAGAAGGTGATCCGAGAGGATACTCGGATCACCTAATAACTCATATCCTCGCTGGCTGAGATAGCTGACATTTCCCTCCAAATATTTGCCATTGGTGAACAAGGGCACACAAACAGGAAGAATAATTTACAACCAGTCCAGCACCCCTCAGCCTCAATGCAGCCAGTCCAACATCTCTTAGCCTGAATGAAGCCTAACATTTGTGACTTTTTTTTTTTGGGGGGGGGGGGGGGTCAAGGGGGAGGGGAGGGGAAGAGGAAGGGAGGGGATTTCTTAAATATAATTAGGTGATCCGAGTATCCTCTCGGATCACCTTCTGTATCTGTACGGATTCTTTTTTCTTCTTCTTTATTTCTCCTCAAAAGTTGTGCAGAGGTTAGCTCAGAAAGTGCAATGCCTATCAATGTCATACTTATATCATATATGTATTGTGTCCCAAAGACGACAAATTTAGTAAAATCATTGTGATCAGTCGACCGTGACGTCACTATGACGTCATTATATGAAAACACATTCTCAATCATATCTCATTAATGAAATAGAATTTTTCAATGAAATTTACGTCACATATATTTAAAGTTATGCGCATTCTACTCATGTTCTCAAAATTCATATTTTCTCTTAAAACGTGCGCGTACGCGCGCGTTGAAATATTTGTATGCTCCAATCGAGCTCAAAATTTTTTTGCACACGTTTCAGACCATTTGGAGCATTTTTTGAAAAATTGAAAAAATCGGACGGACGCGTACGCGCGCGCGCATATACGCACGCACAGCTCATATGCAATTGAAATTTCCAGTTTTTTCACTTTGATCGCATGTCTGAAATGTCAAGGAATATTTATACCACATTTCAAGTCAATCCGACTCAATATGACGTCATACGGGGCCGTCAAAGTTGAAATTCCGCGCGCGCGTCAATGGCGATATACAGTGCAACTATGCCAAAAAACTGCCAATTTTAAATCCGATTTTACTCGTCAGGATGGACGGTGACCCCCCATTTTCTTTACATATATTGAAAGCTGATGAGTTGTACATGTCATTTCATGGGTAGGCAATGCTGACAAAATGATTAAAAGATATCAAATTTCTTAATAAAGTAAAAAAAGTAAATTTTCAAAATGACGTCATCAAATTACAAGTTTACTCGAGCGTATCTCACTTATCCTCTGCCAATTTTCTCCCATATTTCAGTATGTTGTAGCTTATGAAATGTTCTTTCATTAATGTAAAAACAACATTTTGATTGGATGACGTCATCACCTCGTAAAAATGGATTGAATGTATCCTTGTAGAATTTGACCAGTTTACGTGTTATCTCTATGGGAGAGCATTTTTTCTGGCAGTGAAAATTGACATGACTCTCTTTTTCGAGCACTAGCTCACTTTTGCTACGGTGAATTTTTCCCAGATTTTAGTATGTTGTAGCTGAGACTTTGGGCTATCGTAAGTGTGCCCTTCATTTTTTCATACGACGTCGGCATCACGTCGAAAAACTTGGTTGAAAATGGCACGTGGCTTCGATGCAGCGTCATTTTGCTTAATACACAGGGCCTATGGAGCATGAAATAGGTCATTGCATAGCGCATCCGACTCGTAATCCTAAGGTCCCTGGTTCGAGGCTCACCCCTGCCAATATTTTTTTTTTCATTTTTTTAAACACTTTTTTTCTTCTTTTTCTTTAGTTAGTCTTAATCTCCCTTCCTAACTTTATCTTTTTCTGATTTTTTTATGCTTCTCCTTCAAATTTCTATAAAATAACATATTTTTTCTTTATTTTTCTTTCTTTCTACTACTTTCTGTGCAATAGATGAACAACAACAATGGCTATCAATCCCATATTTTGCACATGTTTAGTTCATGTCACGTACATTATTTCATAAAATAACAACTACTTGATCAGACACCATCTTGGGTATGTAAATTAGGGTCAAAGGTCATAAATGTTTCATCCTGTATCTTGGTGAATACATGTCCTATCTTTCCCATATTTTGCACACACAAAGACCATGTAACAAGGATCATTTCACAAAATAACCACTTTTTGCTCAGATGCCATCTTGTCTGTGCAAAGTGGGGTCAAAGGTCACATGTACTTCTTTTTCTATCTTCGCTATGACGTGTTCTCTATGGGAGGGAATTTTTTTAGATGTGAAAATTGACATGACTCTCTTTATCGAGCACTATCTTACTTATGCTTCGGTGAATTTCTCTCAGATTTTAATATGTTGTAGCTGAGACTTTGCAGTATCAGGACTCGAATCATTGATAAAAAAAAAGATCGGATCACCTTAATTTGTCAGTGATGACAAATTACAATCTCTAGTTCTCTTTTGTAATTCTCCTCCCCAATAACCTGATGAATCAACCCTTCCCAATTACCAAGTGACTCCACCCCAGTGCCCCTTCCCCCTCCCCTCCCCCTCCCCCTCCCCTCTCCACGTCTCCCCAACCTAACCCTCTCTTCTTCCTAGAAAGAATAGTTAACTGTATGCTTACTGCATCAAATGTCAGGATAGATGTTCTCAGTAGCTTGTCCTGGGACAGCATCTGTAACAACATTTCCTCCTCCTTTCCTTACTTCATTATCATTTTTTATCTATCAAAATGGGCTTTCCCCTCTCTTCCAGTCTTTGATCTTAAAAGAAAACACTCATTGTGTGGAACATGTACATAATTCATAAAAGTAAACCAAAAACAAAGAACAAGCAAGACAGAGCCAAATCCCACAGCAAGTCCCCTTCATCTGGAAAGCCATTTTAAGATGTCAAAGTATAATAAGAGGGACTATGGTAAATCATGTCTCCAATCCCACTAGATCCAGTTGTTTATTCCTTCCCACTTCCCTGCTTCATTCTTCCTCCTACCTTCTAACCCTGCCTCCATCCTTCCCCTTCTCTTGTTTATATATCTCCCAAAGTTCTGACAGACTGTTTCATAAATCTGTCCGGATTCCTGCTCCTCCTCCGCTCTCTCTGGTCATATCGGTGATTTTTCCCCGTTTCCGGCCGACTGATAAAGCGGAGGAAAACAGCGACCATTATCTCACACAACTGACTTCTGACCCACTTTGTGACACAGAACATTTTAACTTCTCCTCTGTGTCGTCCCAGTAACAGCATGCTTCCAGAAGCCAAGCTGTTCTCTGAGGAGAAAAAAACAGATGAAGACTTCCAACCTCCCTAAGTGGTTGATGATGGTAGAATGACATGAGAGGCTTATCTCATTGCCTCGCTCTCACATTCAAGCTGACAGCCCCCTACATCTGCCACGATATGAAACTACTTTCAAAGAAGCAAAAAATCCCTGGAGGTCAAAGAGGATGGTATTGTAGCCAAACTAAAGTGTATTTATACTTTTGAACTGAACCAATAAACAAGACAATTCCCGTGTCTCAACTTCACAAAATGTTGTCAGTTAATTATCTCAGCATTTGAAGAATTGAGGTAACCTATGTTGATAAGAGTGGCATGCTGTATCCACCACATATTTAGCAAGTCTAATTTTTTTTTTGTGAATCAGGACTTCCAGAAAATTCTGTGAGCAGTTAAATTTGTGATCTCGGGGTAAAGTAATAAAATAGAGAAATGTATGTGTGTTAACAAGATGGTATTCGTGTCGGGATCAGAGCTAACATTTTCGTGTGTTGTTTAATTCATGAAAAGCAACCAACTTGCGTAATTCATAAAATATATGTCACGTACAGTAAATCCATGAATGTTGCATAGCATCACTGCCCTTCTGGACTTTGGTTTTTTTCATGAAGACAATATGCATTCAAAGATGAGAGAACAGTATATTAGTCGTGCATGAAAGTTATTCATCAAATATTCTTCAAATCAGTTAACCTCTTAATCCAACACTGAATTAAAATCTTGAGAATATTTTGTCTTCTGTCTGCAGTGTGTTATGACAACGAAAGCTATTCTGCTTGAATGCCAATTGAATTTGCATTGACAAACATGTAGAAAAACACAGACTTGCTTTGTTGAAATCAATTCCTATCCCCGTTCCTATAGAGATCACTATTTACTAATGCTATTTACTATTTTCTAATGCATGACAGTCTGAGACTCCAAATACCATTCTGATGTATCAACGACAAAGATAACTTTATAATAAATAGATATAACTTGGCATAATTTGTTGAATTTTCTGAAACATTCACTGCTGTAATTGTAATACATCAGTTCTAAATAACTAACCATTCTAACAGCTAACTTCCCTTGTAATCACCCAAACCCTTTATACTCAGCAGTTGCGACACATTTATTAGACTCCTACTTCTCATTATCGGCTCTCAAATGAATTAGCCACTAATTACGCACTAGAGTACTCATCTTATCCAAGATATTTGTTAACTTCTTGTAATAAGCTGAAATTAATTCCAATTCATCTGATGACTATTCCATCCAGCGTCTCCAGGCGATAATCTCTCCTAATTAGCATGCTCACATTTCAACTTTCTTAAAGTTCTCATTCACAGGAACTTGTTTCTATTTGTTTGGGTTTTTTTTGTGTCTTTTATAATGGCTGTTCAACATAGGTAACATACTACATTGTGTTTCACATGACTTTGACAATGAAAGTGTTATAAAACATTCTGTCGGTAGAGATGTATTAACTCTGACTGCACTGTAAAAACATCAGTGTTAGATTTAACACCATGGGTGTTAAATCTAACACCGATCAAACTTCAATAAAGGACCACACCCACAGGTGTAGAAAATGCACTGTGATGGTGTTGAAAAGTATTCACCTGACACTTCATGGTGTTAATTTGACACTGTACCTGGTGTTATTTTGACACTGTACTGGTGTTAATTCAAAAATGACACCACATGGTGTTGATTTGATATTTGTTGGTGTTAATATCAATGGTTTAACACCCTTCCAGCTTCAATAAGAGACCACACCAGCTGGTGTTACTGTGGTGTAAATTTATTTTCACATTTTTTCAAAAATCTAGTATTTCAATGTAAAATTCTTGATCATCTTGTTTAAATAAAAAATCAACAAGAAGTGCAGTTACTAAGAAACTCTTCAAAAAACAGTTTTATATTTGGAAATGACACCCGGAGGTATTAATTTAATACCATAAATGAGCACCGAAAATTTAACACCAGCTCGGTGTTCACTATTTAACACCGGACTTGTTGCAGTGTGAGTTTGTTGCTTTACTTCACATCAAGTAAGTTAAACTGACATGCTTAAAGAGTCAATACTGTTTGAGTGAAACCTTCTCTTAGCAAAATATCTGAATATCTAGGATATCGCCCAAAAAAGTGAGTTATAATAATAAGCTCACAAGGCATTTAGTTTCAAACAAAGCTAAATCAATCTATTTAGCCCTTTCTCAGAAATGTTAATAATGGCATTGTTATCCTGCAGTCCTGAGATTGCTAAGCATTTCATTCATGTTACCGATGAATCTAGAGCTCATGTTCAGCTGCGGATATCACAGGGTGATTTGGTCAAACTATTTTTTCATACCATAATGCTTTCATACAGTGTGTGCAGGCTGGAAAGTTCTCACAAGAAAGCTGTATTTTCACAGACCAAAGCTTTAGCGAACAGCACTTTGCATTCAAGAAGACAGCAACAATCCTCTGCTGGTACTTCTGAGCAAATATAGCTTTAAGCAAGTTATTTTTACGCAATTTCCAAAAATCAAACAATGGGAGGCAATTTTGAACGACAGAATTTTTATATACCCTAAATGTTTGGAGCAGAGAGGCCATTATCCCACCCTACAAAGCTTTAAACCCTTTGAGAGGACATCCTGGTACGTAACACTGATATCACTGTCTGTAAGCTTTCCCCAGGCTCGACAAGGATGGATGCAACCTTTAACGAGTCATCAGGAAGACCAGACACTTGGTGAGGAGTCACAGGTGTAGAAAAGTTCATGTCTGACCTCGCCTCTTAATGACCCGCCAAAACGCACATGGATTCAGAGACAAATTCTCACTTGAGATCACAAACATTGCGAGAACACTTCATACATCCCCTCGGTGAGGGAACAACCGCATAATTGATTTCCACGAGAGAAGAAAAGGATCTCTTTCAGACTACGGCAAGAGATCAAAGGGGCAAGGCATTAACAAATTGTGAATCCCATAAACTTTTGTACTTTGCAGCAGACATGAAAGGCAAAGCTAGCGTACGGTGCAAGGAAGATTAGTGTCCTTACATTGACATTAAGTTCTCATTAAAGAAAAAAAAAATGTAGGGTGCTACGTGAAATGTGGGTGGGCATGTGGATGGGGGTGGGGGATAGGCAGATGGTTTATTTGCTCACATTTCCCCCATCATCCGACAAAATTCTTTCCAGTTCACTGTTTCTCATTCTTCTCTGTATTTCTTTTCAAACTATACTTATCATTAATACTTCTCTGACTGCGCTATATGATTCATACCTATCTCTGTCTGTACAATAGACACAAACTTGACAAAGACAGAACAGATAAGCCAAGGCAGTTATTTGATACCTTGACTGTATTCTCTTCCAGAGGGATCTGGTTGCCCTGGGGGACACTTTCTGACAGGTTACACTATTCCACTTGACACCCAGCAAGTCATCTTGCTACATTGTGACAGGACAGTAACAGTGAACCAGGAAGGAGTCAAGTTTGACTTTCCACAGAGACCGGTAGGGAGATGGGTGGGGCTGGGTTTGGGGCGCAGCAGGCCCCCTCACTGCACCTGCTAGCCCGCATTACAGGCCTGGCGGTACCCTGCTGGGGCCCTGAGTGGGTTCCAGAATTGAGAAAATGGCTGACTTTCCAACTATCACAAGCATCACACATAAACAGTTTCCATTGTTTTTGGTTGTTGTTTCCTTTTTTATGAAAGGGACAAATACACAAGAGTAGAAAATCAGTTAATGATACTTGTTACAAGGAAATTTCCCCTTTTTTCACACACTTATTTACCACATGAACAAGTTTATCAAGTGATCCTAATGACATAGGATGTTTGAGTTTGGTATAACTCCTTTTGGTTTTGTTATGTGGGCTAAATACTTCATGAAAGAAGAATTTCATAGTGTACTTTTGGGGTTGAAAGGAGGCATCACTATTGAAAGTCATCATAAACAAAGAAAAGGCAAGAGAAGAAAGAGAGAGGCAATGTGTGTGCGAGTGGTTTTTGATGCAATACGATTTCATACAATACATCCAATTTCACAGCTCCACTGACGCACTTATGATACAATCATTCTGCCCAGAGAAAGCTGAGTCACAGTAAAAACAAAATTGAAGCAAAACAACATAAAAACATCCAGTAATCAATGACTGAACACACAGAACTCTTCCATCGAACACATCAATCATTTTGCTTGAAGGAATAAAAGAATTCACCAAAAAATAACGTCTTCAATTTGACAGATAGACTGAGTGAAAGAAAAACAAGATAGCTTCAGAAGGAAACAGCTTCAAGAATTTGTTATGATTGGACCAGAGCCGGAACAGCTAGATATCATCACTTTCCTTAATAAAATATGATGACTCAATTTGATTGGTTTCAGAAATAAACATTTGGGGCTCTGTGAAAGCCAATAAACTTGTATATTCTCCCTTTGGTAGCCTGTGAATATAACTATACCTCCTCCCTCTATGCAACATTCTAATCTCTAGGTCTATTTTTTCATCCCTGTTTTAGATTATGAAATCTAATGTTAAATTTCGAAGAGTGAAAAAAAATGAGTGATCATTTTTCATTTCTTGTATACCAAAAATGCTGCTAACTGACGAAGTGACAAATATCTGAGGAAAGGCAACAGCTAGCACAGCTTAACTAAAATACATCATACAAACCATCATATTCTAAGAAATCTATAACTAGGCAGATATCACGTCCCAACATATTTGTAAAATTTTGAAAGCAAAGTGAAAAGTTTCCGCTGAACACTGGTTTATAGTTGTAACTAAAGTTGAATGTAACACACATGAGCTTTATATATCAGCAATATAAAATACATTCACTGTATGTTTTCAAAATCATAAAAGAAAACTATAACAAAAAAAACCTACAGAACCAGAAGAGTATTCAGAAGCATGTGAAAAACAAATATTTGTTTTGTCATAGTTAAAATGGGGCACTTTGATCTCAAGTGATACCTCAAATCATAGAAATTGTTATCATGATCATAATCAGCATCATCAGGTCTGTGTCATTTGAATCATCATTTTACGTTATATTTGTTAGAATTGAGAGACCCTGCAATAATAGGTGCCATTACAAAGGGGAGAAAGAAAAAGGGGACAGATGGAGCGTACCAAAAAATAAAATGTGAGAAAAAGATATGCATGTTATCTTTACGTGTGCGAGTGTATGTATGTTTGTGTGTGTGTGTGTGTGGGGGGGGGGGGGGGGTGGGAGGAAATTTGAAAGAAGCTGTTTTCACAAATTTTCGATGAGTTGGAAACATGCCACCGGGGGTTAATTCTCTCTGGGAATTTGTGGCTGCAGTCGCTCGTCGGTCACAATCGGCGCAGTTGTTACACTGACAAACATGCCCCCTGCCCACTTAATGAGCCCTAACTTGTTTTTAAATTGCTTGACTGTATCACGTTCTGGCCTCAGCTTTGATCCCCCACCCTCAAATGATTTTCACTGAACTATTCTGCTCAAAATCATTGTTTGAAGGACAGTAAATCCAATCGAAATGGTAACTACCTGCAGAGAAGAGGCACCTCATAAATGCAATATTTTCTATAGCATTGATACTCTGAAGGTCTGGCATGAATCATCAACTTGAAGTCTTTTAGCGCTAGCCACATGATGAGGAGACAAAGTTGTGCAACAGGAGGCTTGACGCTGAATAAAAGCACACAAATACCTCCACAGTTTGTACCATGCTTGAAATCACGTTGCAGTTTTCTCTCATAACTTGAATCTGGTGGCCAATTCATCCCCCCGTCATTGCTGTTGCTTTTCATTTGCTATTCCTTCTCCCCTCTCTCCCTTCAAACCCCCCCCCCCCTCAGCTCCAGCTCCGTGATGATGCTCTCATTGGACCCCATGCCGCACGCAAATTGGCAATATTTGTTGAGTATGCGAGATTCGTTACAACGTAAATTGCAACAGTTTCTACATCGTATCATTGAGCCCACACAGAGAGCTCCCACACCACGGGGAGCTCACACTGCAAATCAAACAAGGGAGAAACTACGAAAGTTGCAAATCTATCGAGGACCAAAAAAGGGTAAAAATAATGAGATATATGAAAAAGGAGAGAGAGAGGGAGAGCGTGATATTACCCCTGAAGCTACCGCAAGTTTATCACGCCCAAACAATCCTCTCATCTAAATTAGATTCCTCAATTTATCATTTCAGAGGCAAATTGAATCTAAATGCAGCTTAGATGGTAAATTGTTGGTTTTTGCCTCTGTAAAATGGCATCATAGCAAGACACACATCCAATAAGCTAGCTTGGCATTTGGGTTTTACACCATTTATTCAAGGTCTGTGCAAGCGAAACAAATTTTTCATGAGACTGGCATTGATGCATTCAAAAGTAGAAGCACTTGAAGAGCTCAAAATTCTACCAAGGACATTGGTTCACAAAATCCACGGAACTGTACATAAAAATATTCCTAGATTCAAATCACTATCAGGGGCCTGATCAATACCACAAACTGATTACCTCTTCCTTTTATCATGACAAACATATCCTAAAACTTTCATTACAATCTGTTCATAACTTTTTAAATCAACATTGCAACATTATAAATACTGCGAAACCAGAAACAATTGTGGCATGAAGTTTTCACGAATTGAAGCCCACATAATATTTTGCCGCATGAAACTGTCACAGGCTGCGTTTATCTAACTTGAGAGAGAGAATCACGTTTCAAAACGCGTTTGGAACGGTGTTTGCAAACATGGTTTGAAACGCGATTCTCGGGGAGCCGCGTTTATCTAACCATTCTACAATCGCGATTTGAGTGGTGTCGCTGCGCAGCTGCTTTGCGCCGTTTGACCCGGGAAGTAAAGGTCAACTGCATACCACCAAACATGCCTCCTCAGTCACACACAAATAATGGGCAGAGAGCACAGCCGGAAACAGCTGAAATTTGACCTTGAAATTTTTATATAAACGCGTTTCAATACGGCATTGCGTTCATCTGCTCACAGAACGGCGATCGTGGTCTCAAACGTGTTTCAAAATGCCCTTTAAAAGGCGTTTCAAAACGGCGTTTCTAAACGTGTTTGAAAACATGGTTGCGTTCATTTAACCCCTGAAAATGCCTCAAACGCGTTTAGGATCGTGATTCTGCCTCAGAAAATTTTTTAGATAAATGCAGCCACAAACTGCCACTAGCATTCAATGCATTGTGCGAACAATTACTTCTACGTGCATTTTACTTTTGCAAATCTTGGCCCCTTGCAAAAACTTGTGAAGGTTTCATGTATGCAAAAAATTTCTGGTTTTACAGAAAACAAACCAAATAGAAAAGCACTCGGACAGCACAGACGCCTGCCAAGCCAGCAACTCATTTCCACCCTTACACGCATGCAATATCCCAAAATAGAAGCATTTACATGTCAATGCACGGTGCCTTGCCCAAGTAGAGTGTGCGCTTTAGTGCACGTATGTAAACCTCCAGTATACGCAGCTTGAACCCCAAGTTCGTTCACCTTATATGCTAAAAAGAGGAAAAATCCTTCAAAAATCCATAAAAATTCCCAGATCACTACCTAAATTGAACGAGGTGTTCCTGGTGTCAATTTCAACCTTTTATGTAAGTTTCATTTTAATCCGTATACAACTTTTTGAGCTATTTTGCAAACAGACAAACCAACGCCAATGATCACTTAACCTCCCCATTCCTTGGCGGAGGTAACAAGGCAACAAGCAGGAAGCAAGGCCAAACCCTGAGATAAGATGGCCTCAAAAACCTAGAAAAGATCAGACCCCAGATCCACTAGAATATCATGGACATTTTTATATGAAGGACACATAATAAAACTTTCTAAAGTCATGAATTTGTAAAGAGTTTTGTCACTCTCTCACACCTGATATGCCTTTTCACACTAATATCAATCATATTAATATCATAATGGCTGTTTGTCAATTGGCTTGACTTTGGATGGTCCACTGAACCACTGCATTCAAGGCAACGCTGATGAATATCCACAGCCTTTATTTTCTAAATTGTTTTTGTCAGAAGACAATCAATCTTTTAAAAATGCCCATGAAACCCATTTCCGGAACAGCAATATCAATCATTCGTTATGGACAACACAATAAAAATAGCAATGATAGTGATAATGGCTTTGGTGAAGATAAGAGATGAGCATCTGCTCTATACACACATTGCTGCATCACTACATGTGATAGAGACAAGTTGCTGTTTTTTGTTTGTTTTCTTTATTCTTTGGTTGTGTGTGTGTGTGTGGGGGGGGGGGGCTATGCTGTTCTGTCACATGACTTGCTCACACTGACACTGATAACTTTCTGATTATTTATCCCTTTGTCTTCAATGTCTCACAGATCCATTTTACTTTCTCATTGGAGGTCACTCTCGTATAGGTTGCTCACCTCATTGATGTATAAAGTGTTGGCTTTTTACTCTTGCAAATGGAGAATACCCAAAGTAAATTTGTCTAAAAATAATTCTCTGCTTCAGAAGTGGTAATTGCTAGTACAATGCATACACAATGCTGTGTGCCAAAGTTATGTCTAAATTAACAAGGCATTATGATTGCTGCTAATAACAACAAATTCACAATTAATATGTATGGAATTGGCATTATAACTCACAGGATTTACTGTTAGCAATTGTATTAAAGGTCCAGTTTACCTTTGGGAGCAGTGATGTGAAAAATGTTCAAGATATCGCCTTTCATGCATATGTGTAGGTCTGTTGTACCACAAAACACCCTCCCATACAAAATTTCCACAATAAAGCCTAAAATATAAGGAGATATCAGTGTTTTTCTCAATAAACCGTAACTGTAGACGGTTTAGTCTGGAAACATTTTTATTATAACTATTGTTCACATTTTGTGTATTTAACAACACTTACCATCGATTATACGCATTCAAATTTTTACAGTGGTTGTTTCTATCCCTAACTCACATTTTAGAACTATTTTAAAGCACTAATGCTTGGTTTTGTTTCATCTGCAAATGGTAAATTATGCCTTTAATGTTCTGATTTGTTAGTAGTTGTTTTATTCATGATTACTGCTAGTTATTTATAAGCATTGCCTGCTGTGATGTTGGGTATACATACAGAAATTAGATATTGCAGCTAATTGAGAAATGCAGCAAATTTGGAGCCAATGATTTTTTCTGTAACTCCCCCTAAATTGTTATAACTGTATACCAAGTCAAATAAAATTCAGAAATATGTATGTAATAGCATGTTCTTTTCATTTTGGAAATTTCATGGAGAGAAAAAAACAACTAAAAAAGCACTCAGATAATACAAGTGTGGAGAAACAGGAGGAATGGTTTTGAACAATATTGCTGTTTTCATCCATCACAGTGACTACTTGCATGGTCCTAGTCCCATATATCCATATCAACGTTGCTTGTCATTTTGTCTACATTTTACTAGCAGATATAACCCAGAGTATCACTGTCAGACAGTATTTTAGTAAAAGCATTATCAATGGTAATAAAACCAAAAATGATTCTCATAGATACTTCATGTATAGTTAACACTTCCCCCCACTTCAGTCAAGTCTAGGAACTATTTAAAGGCATAATTTACCATTAGCAGATGAAACAAAAACCCAGCTTTAGTGCTTCAAAATAGTTCTATAAAAATGTGAGTTAGGGATAGAAACAACCAATGCAAAAATTTGAATCAGTATGATCAATGATACGTATTGTTAAATAAACAAAATGTGAACATTAGTTATGATGGAAATGTTTCTCGATTAAACCGTCTACAGCTATGGTTTATTGAGAAAAATAGTGACATTTCCTTAACACATTTTAGGCTTTATGGCAAAATGTTTATATAGTAGGATGTTTTGTGATACAACTGACCTACACATATGCATCAAATGTGATATCCCGAAATGCCAATGCCGAATCCCAATGGTGAAAAGTACCAGTAAGGGTAGATGAAAATTTTATTTCAACCAAAGCTTTGCACTGCTGAAAAAAAAATCAAAATCTGCTTTAGTTGTTGCCATCAAATAGAAGGTCTGTATTATGAGATGATTCTTCAGAAATCTCTAAAGAGATTCCAAAAAGGTGTGTGTGATTATTTTGCCAGTGATGTTTGAGATTCTAGCTTCAATCAACTGATTAAAATCAAATGCCGCAGCCATAGCATTAGTGCTTGGTTCTATAGAGAATTTTTATCGGCATTTGATACACTAAACAAAGAATGCTTTTATTAGACCCTTGGAGTCATTTACCCATATCTGAAGCCATTTGAAAACAATTTGCATTCAGAGAATACTGATAAAATCACCAAACTTGGGATTGGCTCCCTCAATAAATGCTGCTTGAGATTCAAAAAACAGGAGGGGAACACTTTGAAATCAAGGATGCACAGGATGTGTGAGACCGCTGGTCTGATGGGTGTAGATTGTTTGGATCTATACCCCTCAGTCTCCCCCTTCTTTCTAGAGTTTCCACAAGATATTTATCTACCACATGAATACCTCAATCTAACCAATCTGGGAGAGTTCCTGCCAAGGTTGATTCATCCACGCCGCCATCTTTTTTTCCCTCTCCCCATTGTTATGATCACTTATTGCCATTATTTCCTCACAAGCGATAAATTAACAAAGGCAACAATCTCATTCTCACATCTTTACGAGCCGACTGCCTAGCCAGGCATGTCGTGGTCGCATTGGCTGCGTTTTCAAATGAAACTGTTTATCGCGCCGCACAAATGATCATGGACTCAATATGTTCTCGGCTTTGTGGTGGCAAGAGCACAATAGTGCTTTTATTGCATGTCAATTTTGAGCCTTATCTGTGTACCTATTTACCGTCAAGTTTATTCTTTATTCTTTTTTCCTTCTTTTTTTTTTCAGTCTCCATCATCTTTCCCCTACAGCCTATGGAATAGTGTGCTATCTTATCCTGGCATCTCTTGTACCCTAGAGCTTTTTTTGGTCGCGACATAGAAGCGCCGCAGCTGGCTTCTAGCCGCGCTAAAGGCGCGAGAACGTTAATTACTGTCACTCGTCTCCGTGGCGCACTCTGTGCTGGTAACTGGATTAACAGACGCCTTTAATTCGGGAAGCCAGGTGTATTAGTTATCAGGCGTATATCTCGCTAACAACGCCAATAATTTGGCACAATTACAGTCACTACCAAAGCCTTTAACAACGTCTGAAATGCTGCTGTAACCTTCAGATATTTGAGAGATTAAAAGTTAATACTACTCCAGGCAGGGAGAGAGATGCTGGTAATACTGTTGCACTTGACTTTCTCTCTTATTCCCCACTGCACTGCTCTTGTGTGAGAGAGTCTCCCCTAACCAACACATGCTATTGGCTTGCACATAAACATTGGCATAATATTACAGACAGAGTTTGGCCTTTTCTCTACATGACTAAACATAAAAGATCTGACCATTACAAAAAGTAACTTCTGATAGAATCTTAAATCTCACTATTCTTCCAAATGAACAAGTATTGTTTCGCATACCAATAAATAATGTGTATTATATCTGTTACATGATATAATGCAATCCCTTTACTACAAATAAGAATGAAATGATACTAATACTAGCAGCTTATTAATCAAATTGATAATTTTGTGGCTGGTCTATTTTAATGACCACTAATTCAATCCTTTTCTGCACACTCCTCATAAAATATTGATGTTTACAAGTATCTTCACCTGCATTCCCTGTATGTTAGAAAACTTATGAGGTACAGCTGTTGGCCTACACATTATGCTCCCTCTTCCCATTCTGTATTTCAACCACATTGCCTAAACATATTTATGAGGGAACCTTTCCATTGTCATAAACCTTTGGTGGAAGTTTGTGTAATTGGGTCTTCAGCGAAGCACATCACAGACAGCTGTCATTTTTGTGTGGCTGGTTCAATTACCCCTATATAACATGTTTTATTGCCATGTTTTCTTTTTTTTTTAGCCAAGCAGCACACAATGGAATGACCAACATGCATCTCCAAATGTTCTATCATAATCACACCAATATATCAAGGTTGTAACCTTCTATTTATCATGCACATGATATGTGTGTTGTGTTAGTATGCTATCTGCATACTGCACCTGGCAACAGTGGTGTATATCTTCCAATGTTGATCTAATTTTAGAACTATGCTCCTCCGTATCCTGTCTATCTTTCCAGCTACAGGGTCATTATGTTTCTCTCCCCTCCATCCCCACCCCATCCCATCCTCACCCCAACATCCACCCATCCTCTTGGTATTAAATGCATCTTTACCAGCTGACTGGTAAGATGCAGTCAAACATCTTTTGTTCCGCTGGACATGCAAGTGAACATGGAAGAGGAGGAAGAATAGCCTGACTGTATACAGCTGTGCCAGTTTTCGTTATGTTTGACTGAACATGAGGCTGTATCCACCCCACCCCATCCCGACCTTGTCCTTATGTTTCTAAACTCACTGGATCGTATCCCTCCAGAAGAGCACCTCGAATAGATCACTTCTCTCTCCCGCCATCTCTCGTTCTCTCTATCTCTCGTTCTCTCTATCCTGCCGCCTGCTTCAAACACAAGTATGCAGGGCTGATTGCCTCACGTGCATGACTCAATTTTGCGTTGTGCCGCGGCGGGCTTTCATGTCTCCGCTCGGCAAACTGCCTCGTCCGATATGAGAAGCCACCGCCTGACTCAGGTTGGGCCGCCATCCACCAATTTTGATTGGGTTTACAGAGGACGACATGTTTATTCCATTAGAGCCAGAGTCCCCTCTTTTTTTTTCTCTCTCCCTACGCACCGCTTCTCCCCTTTGTCTAGAGCTCAGCTAATTTTGCATTAATGTTACAAAAGCAATAACGGTAAGGTACAAAGGAACACAGAGACGGACTAGAAAATTCCCTGTTGTTAAAATATGGCAGAATGTAAAGCTAGCATATTTGAGAGAAAGAAGAGATAGAGAAAAAGAGAGAAATATATTACTCAGACAGATCAGTAGGTAGAAGACCAGAACACAAGTTAATATCAATACCAGACAGACAGACAGACACAATGACAATGACTGAAGACTTCTCAAGCATTGCCGACAAACAATCAGATTTCATGATCCAGGATGCTAAAACTTATAGATGAGGGTGGTGGAGGTAAGGTGATGCTAGCATGGATCAGGTTTCCTCGTAGTTTCAAATCACAAGCTGTCCAGTGAAAGTAACACACACAACATGACCTTTAGGAGCATTTATGTACCATTTTCACTGCCAGAAACAACAAAAACTTACCAGTTTTTGGGCGGGAAATGCATATATATATATATGCATAAGAAATACCAGAATGTTAACCTTGGTGTTTTGCATTTTTGTTTTGGGAAATTGTGTGCACTGAGCAACTTGTCACTGTCTTTGAGCGGAGGCTACTGATGCATGTGCTTCTTAACCTGTTGAGGATGGACTGGTTTTGCTACAACCCACATTTCCCATAGACACTTGCCCGAGCATACTCGGGGACTCGTCCTCAACGAGTTAATAGAGATCAGTGTTGTAGACAGGGGGGCAGGAGATCCCCCCCCCCCCCACACCACAGGCAGACATCATGTGACCAAAGACTTGAAAAAAATTGGCGAGCCGGGCAGTGGGCATTTACACTAGCAAAAAATCTGTAACTGCCAAGTTTGAAAAAACAACAACAACAACTTTACTTCTGAGGAGGGATTTTGCACTCATGCCAGTTGTTGCTTAGCAACTGTAAATGTAATGAAAAAATGGAATGTGCCCAAAAAACAATGGTTTTACAGTGGAAGCCATATCAACAAGTCATTCATGGAAAATGTGTCAATTTGCATCTTGATGGTAAATGAAGACTGCTCATCTAAAAATAACAACATGGATTTAAAAATTATATCAGAAAAGATGAAAGAAATTTCAATAATGGTGAAACCCCCTCACTCAATAGTTCTCCGTTGATTTCCAAAACTGGAAGTGGTGTATTTTTGTCTGCAAAATATTTTTGAGTCAACCATGGCACAACTGAACTTTACCGATGTAAACCTGCAGTTAGGCTCCCTTATTCAGCATGTTACACTGAACAAACAGACCTAGGCAAATGTCTTAAAATTTTTCATGTAGGTTACATTTAGGGCTAAAATCAACAAACTTCGAGACTAATAGGCTATCCCGCAAAGTCATAATCTCTATTTGATAGCTATGTTGCCATGTAGAGCTAGGATTTTGGCAAGGTAAGAATACATCTTCCCGACTTTTGTTTACATTGGTCGGTAGAGAAGAAAAAGGAGCTTTTTGGAGCTGTGTTTGGGGCGAAGGGGAGAGACACAGGATTTTTATGACGCATTGTCTCAGAGAAATATGTGTCAGAACAGACAAAGGTCAACTGGCTATCAGCGACCAAGCAAACAGCCAGACGTATGTCCACCTGATAAGAGAATAGCGACAAAAGAATGTGTGGAGCTGGTAGATGCAGGCAACGACAAGCTATACCAACCCAAGATGTCTAAAGGTATCTTTATATAGGATACATGTACACTATTGCATCAACACAAAGTATCCACAAAAGGTAAATACACAAGGAATTTACATGAGAATCTACAGTATACAACTATCAAAGGCACACATAGGCCTATACAGGATATCCACAGAAGTTGGATACACAAGGAATACCTGTATGTAGGTAAAAACCTCTTGGTCTCTCTTCTGTTGTTTAGTTCACATACCTAACCGGAGAAGCAGTTTGTAATTTTGTGACATAAAACAGACCTACAAAGTCTAATCATTTCCATTGCTATTTCTTTCAAAATGCTGTCATTTTTTCAATTTTCTTCATTTAGTTTCTTCTTTTTTTTCAAGGGAATGTGTAGACGGTAGAAGGGAATTAAGGAATGTGAACACACTGTAATGCAGCATGTTATTTGTAAGTGATGAGGAAAGGTTTGAGAATCATTTAATAAAATTCAAAAGGTTCTCTCGTTGGTCTTACACTACTATAGGAATGAGTCAAAGACCAGAAAATTCTGGTGGAAGTATAAAGTAATATCTTCCATTTTGCTGAAAGTTACAACTCTCTTTTCTTGCTACCTACTTGAGGAAGTTATTGTTCTATCCCACAAAGAAAGTTCACTGTTCAATGCAAGCTGTGTAGTGGTACATTATTAGTGTCACATGGAAAGTTTCAATACTCACTTGACAGTACAGACTCCATCAAGATACTTCCTGTTGATAGTGATTGGGATGACGAAGTGTTCTCTGATACCCAGACGTCTTCCAGGAATGTACATCTTGACGAAGGGGTCATCCTCCACCAAGTCCATCTTACCATCCCAAGAGAGGAGTGTGACACTACCAACCTCATAGGGCGTGGCCACTGGGCTCGCCCCTTCCTCTTCCCCTGTGCCTGAGGCAGAGTTGCCCTGCTGTGGATCACAGCTCCCAGAAGTCCTGGCAGGGAAGATAGTGTAGGTGACTTGAATGCCATCTACTGTTTCTACCTTGCTGTGTTCATACCAAGAAAACAGGATAGGCACCTTGGCGATGCAGAACCCAGAGTCCCCAACTGGTGAACAAACCGCATCTGATTCCTCATCCCCAAACTGCGCCATCGCCCGAAAGCATGGCTGGACACCTTTACCACCCCCATGCTCCTCACTGCTGCCAGCGAACAAACTCTCTGTCTTGATACTGAAGAGAACATCGATGCTGCTGGCAAACGGTGAGATCTCCTTGAGCAGGAGATGAGCCTGTACACTGAGATCATCGAAGGGTTCCGCAGAGGATGCAAAGAGTTCCTCCTGCACCCAGAAAGGACCACTTGATGCTTTGAGTAACGTCCTCCTCACATCACTGGACCCTATCAACTGGTCAGAGTACAAACTGGTGTCGTTCCTGACAGGAACAATGGGTGAATCCTCCTCCTCCTGCGTGTCTCTCAGTAAAAACACATCCTGGTTGGAGAGGAATGAGTAGTCCACTGTCTCCCATCCCATGTCCTCTAGGACAGCATCTCGACGGAGGCGACGCTTGGTGAACCTCGAGTTGGCTTCTCCTGCAAAGGATGACAAAAACAGAGAGCAATATGATTAGGTGGCTGGGTTTGGGTAGAATGTACAATAGCTAGGACGTCATTCTTTACCTTTTTATCATTGTATGTTGATCAGGAATTCATTTTCTATTGACTGGCAGCTATATTACTTCTCACCTTGAATGAACCACACAGGGTAAGCACCATTTTCCATTATAGAAATACATCGTCTCGCCAATTATAACATGTACTTGGTGAGGCTTGGACTCCACTCTCCATGGCAGAGTAACAGATTTTCACCTTATCTTTGTGACTCCATAATGTTCAGGAAGTTTTCCTAGTTTGCTTTCTGTGCATAAGAGAGTCATTCCTACAGTGCCTTGGTAAGGTCCTTCTGGAAAGTATACCTGCAACTCTTTGGGTCTACGTCAGGCCAGGTCAGGTCAGTCAGACTGGGCAGTCCTTCATCAGACTGCCATTTATTGAAACAGTAACAAACTTGGCGGAAACATCCCGCAGACTGGAGCTGAGGCTAGGTCCAGTCTCTCCTTCACATGTCCTTCCCAACCTCTCTATTTGGGTGGAGGCAGCTGATCATCATACATTTATTATTTGGTATTCCTTTCATCTTACTCACAAGGTAAACAGACTTGTTGCCTGAAACAGGACATTTCACCTACATCTGAGGGTTTGCGTGACAGCCCCAGGGTGTAGCTACACTCGCCCTCCGGACACTCTGAATACGTTTCTGACTAGTTTATTGATAGCTGGCTCTCAACGTCAAGTGGTGTCTGCTAGCACAGACCCAATTCTGCTTTTGCTTCCCATTGAACGGATCACATCTACACGAGTGGATGTTTTTCTCCCCTGTCACGCAAGCTACTACTTAGCCAACGATGATTCAGCTCAACTCGCCAAAATAAATATATTCAGACGGGAATATTGCCAGAATGATTGAATAAAAGGGCAAACTTAAAGGGACTATGAAAGGTACCAGAATCCACAGAAGTCCTATCACATCCTAACAGACATTTCAGTAGCACTGTCCTGGTCATTATGACTGTGATGAACACAGCACAAATGTTACATGTAATAATTGCACTAAATGTATGCATTGTCCATGTGGGACATTACTGCCAAAGTAAAATGCACCCAACAAGGATGATGACATGGGCACTCTTTACATTTTATGCAGGGGGGGGGGGGAGGTCATTACCAGTATTCTCTATTACATCCTATATATCTATTCTATTTTTTTCTCTTAATCATTACACTAAATATTTTCAATTAAAAAAACAAACAAAAACAAACAAACAACTACAGTTTGCAAGCAATTCAGAGCATATAAATTGCACAATTCAAAACTAGCTACAAGACACAAGAAATGGCCATTTCTAATACAATCATACACACAACCAGGGGTCGCACTTAACTTTTTTTTTAACTAGCCAGGCGGACTACTTAGAATCAATTTTGACACTGAAGCAATATTTTGGCTAGCCAGACGGACTAGTAACTTCAGAATTTTACGATTTTTAGCTAGTCCGACGTGATTTCGGGTGGCCAATGGCCAGCGGACCATCGCCAATTTCGAACCCTGACAACAGAAGCAGGGATGAAAAGAAGGCATAATTTCCCTCAAAAATAGACAAGCACTGTCCCTTTAAGTGCCCATCTTACAATAAGCAGCAGGGGAAGCCATCCCGGTTGACATACATGAATATTTACTCTCAATTGACGATTAGAAAGACGCTCACGTGTGCCAACCTACTGAGTCAATAAAAGAGTATTGGAGATTCTGTAGACCTGTTTTAGAGGTCAGAGTGACATTCTTACTAGTTTGTCATCAAAGGCATAATTTACCAATTGCAGATGAAACAATAACCCAGCGTTAGTGCTTTAAAATAGTTCTAGAATGTGAGTTACGGATAGAAATAACCACTGTAAAAAAACTGAATCTGTATAATCGATGTTCAGGGTTGTAAAATACACAAAATGTGAACAATAGTTATAATAGGAATGTTTCCAGACTTAACTGTCTACAGTTACAGTTTATTGAGAAAAACACTGATATCTCCTAATATTTTAAGCTTTTTTTGCAAAAAAAAAAAAATTATATGGTAGGATGTTATGTGATACAACAGACCAACACATATAATGCATCAAATGTGATATCTTGAACATTTTTTAAATCACTGTTCCCAAAGGTAAACAGGACCTTTAAACCCGTTGAAGACTAGTCCTGAGACACTATTCTTGGGCTGGGGTGAATAGGATAGCATGTTACAGAAAAATCAGTCTGTCTTCAGTGAGTTAAACTTGCTACGCTATGAGCCATAAGACTCAGAGTTATCAGTGTTCCTATGGTTATTTGGCAAACCATCAAATCATAAACTGTGCTTCCTCCATTGAAGCATCTCGTAGACACTGTGATGAAGACACAGGAATTTGAAAAGTTCATTCACAATTGTGAAGTTTACTATTAAATTATTTCAGCATTTCATTCCCAGTAGCCCATATTACTCACACATAGAAAACATCAATGTGAATGATAAAATTGAAGAAGGAAGATAATAATTGTTTACTGAAGGAGTGCCTCAAAAAGGTCACTTTTAAATATCCTTGATCCTTCCACACATCGGACTAAAACACTGGTTGCCAAAATAAGAAGTCACTTGCTGAAAAATAGCAGATTAAAAACAAGAAAGCGTATAGGTCTATACATAACATTCATAAGTTAGGGGACTAATGTCATTTTAGATGAATTTCTGAAAAAGATTGGCTCTTGAATGATAGTAAAATACCTGTACTGCATATCAAATGTCATTTCTACAGAGGTATTGTATCAAAAAGTGCACTGGACTTTGAAAGGTCAAGGCCATGTGGCAGCAGGGAAGACATACTGCAAAATCAAACATTTTCCTGTGCATGAAACTTTCAAGAATTTTATGAGGAGCCAAGATTCACGAAAGTAAAATGCACATGAAAGTTGTTTGTCTGTACAATGCATTGAATGCCAGTTGTGATTTGCAAAAGTTTTGCGCCGCAAAAAAGACAGTTGGCTTAAATTCACTGAAACTTTATGCCATGAATGTTTCTGCTTCTCATGTATATGGTAGGTACATGTAGGCCACTTCAACTCTCCACCAACTACACACAGTACTAGTGTACATCTACCATTGGTAGCAGGAAATATCATTGTACCATGAATCTTTTTTGGCAATGCATCATGGGAGTATCAATCAGATATGACTCCATGACAGCTTTGATCACTCATCATCGACATACTTGATTCATGGTGGCCCAAAACATGAAAAATGAATCTTCTTTTTTTTTTCTTTTTTACTCAAAAGGGGGAGGAGCACTAAATGACTTTTGCATTTCCTGCTGCCAAACCGAGAGGCAGTCTTCGCTCTCAGATTTGACAGATGCTACTGCATATGCTGACAAAATTTTGTACTGGTCCGATGGGCTTTGCTACGAAACCTACTACCTTTAACAGAACTAAGGTCAAGGGTCACTTCAAATATACAGCTGGTGAGGTCAAGAGGTCAAGTAGCTCTCCCACTTGGCCATGCATGATATCCAAGCTTTGTTCCTCCGTAAGAGGAGAAAGAGGTTGAAAAAAAATGAGCACAAACAAGTTGTGGAGGTGCAGCTTACCAACTCCCAAAGTACTGCCAAGTACACCTTCAAAAGGTATGGCATTAGTCTTGCATGCCAGACTCTGAACATGACCGGAATGAAGAAGATCCAGAGTTTGACAATGTTCAATGTAACTCACAGAGAATTGCTCGTATGATCACTCACATGATGTTCTCATCATATTCTACATAAAGATTGATGACTATCACTGGAAATGATGATGATGATGATGATGATGATGATGACGATGATGACGATGATGACGACGACGGAGATGACTTTCATATTATCAGCATTATTATGATGACTATGACTACTACGAATAACAAAACTTCTTCTAATACTGAAAAAGAATGCTGATTTTACCATTACCAATGTTAGACCTCTGGTAAATAATCTGTTATGTGATAAGAGCTACAATGATTAGATTTCACATTCCTCATGTCTTCATCACAGCAAGGTCATGCTTCAAATGTCAAGTTTGGCCTGTCAAAAATGACTAGGCAAATAAAATACTTAATACATGGAGCATGTAGTTCCATGCTCAATACAAACAGTTTTGAAAAATACAGCTTTGTTTAGAAAACAGGCATCCAGGTATGTTGTTTCTTTCTCTCATACAAGAAATGTCAAATGTCCTCAGTATTTTCACGTACCTCCATACTCAGGTCACTGCTAAATAAATTCAGGCCTGAGTCAGCATGATGGCTGTTTCCACTTCATAAGTTGTTGATGCCCTAGCTCTCTCCTACTACTAATAAAAATCGATAACTTTTATCCCTAACTGCTATTTGTTTAATCCCAAATAGATCTATCATGGACAACTATAGACTTATCATTTTAAATGACCATTTTATGAATCGTAAGCCTGACCAAGGAACTCATTTTTCTCTGATGATATTTGTGTAAAGCCTGTACATTTTGTAGATAAACAGAGATAAAAGGGGGAGATTGAAAATAGAGGTGTGCCTACATTGCATCTCAAACAAAAGCTTCGAGAGTCTAGAGCAAAAGACTTTAGATTCAGTGTGTGTGTGTGTGTGTGTGTGTGTGTGTGTGTGTGTGTGTGTGTGTGTTCTTGTTTCTTACTCTTTGTTTACATTCATATGCCTCAGTCAATTTTGAAAACTTCACCTAGAAGTGTGACAAACAGCAAATGGCAAGTAAAGTAAAATAGACCAAGGGGGAAAAAAAAAGGAGAATTGAAATGTCCGTCATTTGATGTTTACTCTGGACCAACCAGGCAAAATAGAAACATAAACTATCATATCGCTCATAAAGTTTGCTTTCAAAGTAACGATTTAGATGGCAGTGTTTGATCAGGAAGAGGGCAAGCAGTGGGACACTCGGTCAAACAGCTCAATACTGCTTCCACCCCTTTCCCTACCGACTTGATGGAATGTCCCTGGTGTGGTGAGAACTGGGCGGATTTCCTTTTTTCATCCTTTTCATAATAATTGATGAAGATGTCAAGTATAAAGCCGTACAATGAGATATGTCCTTTGAATGACTTTGCGAATTTGTTTTCGCAACCGAGTGACTAACTCTCAATTCTGCACGTACCACATGTACGAACTCCATCATCGACTTTGGCACTAATTCTCTCTTTTTCTCTTCCTTTCAAATGATTTTTGCTCAAAATTCATACCTCAAACAAATTGTTCATTATATTTGACAATACTGAATGTCATAGCTAAGTCAATACTCTCAACTGTGTTTGAGTGTTGATGCTGCGCAAACAATTTGATCCACATACTGCGACTGTGAGGGAGTTCTTCGGTCCTGAAAACTTTTGAAACCATAAATTCACATAAGTCTCTCAAATTTGAAGACTTTATAAAATACAATGCAGTCTGCTCATCCATAAAAAAAGAGTGCTTTTGTAAAAAATCTGAGACCAAATTTTGTCAATGTGGAAAACTTGTAGTCCAATAAATGTATCACTGATATAAAGTTGGATAAAAAACAAAATGTCTTGCAAAAAAAAAAAAAAAAAAGTTTCCCATGTTCTCAATCCTAAACCAAATACATGTGTTAATGTCACAATATTAACATGTTAGAAGATGAGGAGAGAAGAAATTACTGAAATGCGCATCATTCTCACATCTAAATGCTGGGGCAATTTTAGTTTAAAATTTCACCAGAGATACAAAACCAAATATCTGCTTCAGCAAAAAATTCTGCAGAAGCTGAAAAGCTTATAAATAAAAGCTACCACTATTAGTTATGAGCTTGATACCATCTCATTCAGGGATGTCTCTTCAAAGCAAAGTTACAAACATCATACTGTAATTATAGAATTTGCCCTTTAAAGAGATGAGACAGTTTTGGTTGAGATGGGATTTCAGGTTTCCAACTTTTTTTGTGAGATAATTAGAAATCACTTACGAAATATTACAGAGCATTTGATTCTAAGAACATCTGAAAGTTCATTTGATGAAAATTTGTTTTGACATGGCTGACATATTCAAAACAAAATGATCCAGTTAACAAAAGTTGGGATGCACCTTTTATTAGGAATCCTTTACTTTACTTTGTTTTTGGATATCTCAGCCATTTTAATACCGATTTTCATCAAATAAACTTTGGTTTTTTTTTTCCAATAATTGTATGCTCTTTGATATTTTATACATGATTTCTAATCATCTCTCAAAATGTAAAATGCTGAATCCCCATCTTAACCAAAACTATATCATCCCTTTAACTTGAAGCTAGAGACCCTTCACCTTGACAGAGTGGAGAGAAAGCAGCAAGCTGCTGTCAGGAGTGCATCCCATCATGCACTAAGTACTTTGAGCTTGACCTCTGACCTCCGTCTACTTGCTCCCGAGTGTCTGAGGAGTCTTTCCCTGTAGCCTGATGCCTGTTTGCTACAAATGCACCAGATGTACCAGAACGGTGGGCGGGCAAATCACAGTACTGACCCGAGAACAGGCTTGATAACCATACCAGTGACGCCTGTCCCAAATTTTCATTAAAATTTAGGCCTAACTCAAATGTGGCTGACAAATCTGACAAACAGTCTTGGAAGCAAAGTTCTGTGGGTTAAATTTCATTCAAAATGGTTAAGATTTCAGAAAAGTTTTATGGCTTCATAATTCACAGCAAATCATGAAGAAGATCAAGTGAATGGAGTAAACACACTATCAAGGATGTATGGAAATTATTTTGGTAATTTTGTCTTGACCTAAATAGCATTAAGAAATACAATTAGACATAAGTAAGAATTGAAATGTTCTATATGAAATAATTCCTGTGTGGACCTTATGAGGACTATTCATTTCAATTAAACTCATTCCAGAAACCCAGCAAGAAGGAGGGGATTTTGTTGTTGTCTTTTGTTGCTTTTTAAACAGACCTGCATAAACTGTCATGTCTCAGGCATGCACTTGACAGGGGTGTAAGAGCCTCTAACTCACCATCCCCTACAGGTGTGGAGTGGATGAGGGTATCACATTCACCTTAACAACTCAATCCAGCCCCCACCATTCAATGCCTAAATCCCCCACATCAAGAGCTCTCCCCTGCCTTCCGTCTCCCTCTCTCTCCTCCTCCTTCCTCTTCTCATGTCTAAGCGCCGACTTTCTTCTGGGTAAATTGGTATCTGAGGTCCCATTCACACTTGTAATTTAAGACTGATCTCAGTTGCATTGCAGTCAACAGGAACGCTTTAACACTCGTCTTATGTCTGGTGACTGAATACTTAAGATAACAAGGGCACTTCATAGTGGCAGCCCTGAAGAGGTTAAGGCAAGTATGAAGGGTTAGTTGCTATGAACATATTCCTAGCTAACTCCTTCACACATATCGATGTGGTGGTTGAACAATGTGATGGATGACATTTTGAAGACCACAGTGGTGTTACAGGAAGGAGCAGATACTTGGTGGGAGACAAATATTGTTTCAATCTCAATAAATGGAGAGTGAGGAAAATAGAACTTTCTTCAACTCTTTCATCGCCCTTTGAACTGTTCTAATTTTGAGTATGAATAAGGTCTGAGGTTCTGCAGCTTGCCTCACCCCTTTTTCCTGTTTACCCCCATCACACCTCCTTCTACCCTTTCCTTCCTCTTCCTCTCTCTCATCCTCAGCCAATCTCTCCTTTCTCTTTTATTTTCTCCGTTTTCCCCTATTTTGCCCTAATCCACAGCTCTCCCCTCCACTTACCCCCCCCCCCCCCCAATGCTACTGCACCCTTTTACATCTCATTTCCAAGTACATTCACACCAATATATATGACAATGGTATCCACTCGTGATGCCTTCAGATGTCATGGTCATCCTATCTGATCTTTCTTGCTGTCCTACTTCCTGAAATTATTTTCAATTCAATAATAGTTTGATTCATCCTTCTTGACAACACAAGTCAAAATACAAACTACTCTCCCATGATTCCTTGGCCACCTCTGCAAATAAAGGCCACCTGTGTATAAAGCAACCCTCCATCCCATGTGAACACTGGGATAAAACGGGCTGATTTTGCTTCAACACATATTTCCTATAGACACTTGCCTGAGTATACTCAGGACTAGGCATCAATGGGTTAAAGATGCGGTAGTGTGGGGGATTCGTGGAGTGGGAAGGTGAGCCCGGTTCAGGTAGGGCCTACTTAATATACATTCGAGAATTTGTGTAATGAATTGTGTACAGCTTTGTCACAGATCATTGTAAGTACACACACACACACAGCCAGAGACTCTTGACTGGTGTCAGCTGTTACCAGTGAGCATGTATACTTCGACACACATACAATGTAGGCCCCTACAGTTTGTACTTGCTGGCACGTGGCTGACGGGTACTATTTATGGTTTCGAATGTACGAGTGTAGGCTACCCCAATGGGCATCAAATGAAGAACAATTCAATTGGAACACCCGTGTTTCCCAAGCTACCATGATTTTAACATTGCATGCTATTTCCTTGAAAATTTGTACCATTTAGTAGATGCAGGTGAATCCTATCATAACCATACAATGTACCTACAGGCCTAGGCTATGCACACTGTAACACACAATATTTTCGCGGCATGAAATTTTTGCGAATGGGAGCCAACGGCCTTATTCGGAGCATGAAATTTTCGCAAGTTGTCTCTAACATTCAATGCATATAGTATAGACAAGATCTTTAGCGTGCATTTTAATTCGCGAAATTAAAATGCACGCGAACATTCCTCGTTTTACAGTAGTCTGAGCCAAGTTGAGGTGCCCTAGAATCACTTACAGTCTAACTTCCGATACACACACACACTCCTACACAAATATACACAAATATATATTCACATTAGTCATTCACATATTCTCATATCTCATTTCACCCCTCATTTTAAAATCATATTATCCCTTCCCCTCGCCCCCTTTCCTCAGAGCATCATACTTGTACACGCTGACATAAGATTCTGGCCATGCTGTCTGCAGAAGGCTGCCCAACAAACAACTACTTCCCCCAATTCTGGTAGGAAAAGAAAAGAGGGAGAGAAAGGTCGGGTCAAGTTACTAAGCCTCGGCCACTGAATGCAGCCTGTAATAAGCCTACCCCAGCCTGGGCAAGCAGGTAAACAGCTCATGCCCTTCCCTGTGCAAAACCCATTCTCCGTGCTGTCTGAGCAAAATCATATTACACCTTGTCACCTTTTTGACTCGATGAAAGAACCCGACTTTGAACCAACATCACATGATAAACAGACAGGAAGGAACAGAGACATCAGCATTGCTTATTATGTGTTACTTACAAGCATTTTATGAATTCTTAATTGTTTTCTTTAAAGAAAGGCTTGATTTCTTTTTTAAGATGACTATATTAAAAATAAAAAAAAAATTAAATTTGCAACAGAAAGTCTATTATAGTTGCAGAATTGCTAGGTTTTACTTTTTTTGTGTGGAAAACAAGAATATCTAGGGCCTATATGTGATATCGATTGCAATTTAATATTCTTCAAAGTTCACTTGAGTATAGGTGTTCATAATAATATACCATTTTCCTTTGCCCAAGTTTTAAAAATGCTGAAATTCAGTAAAGCACTTTAACAGTGGGCTGTTGGTTTCTAACTAAACAGAAGTTCTACAGTCCGCTCTTACTGCAATGATTTTGTCATCACATTTGTTGATATCCCACACATCAGAAGTGAATGCAACCTATACAACAAAGAATGCTGCATGTGGGACTAAGCAAGAAGGGGGGGGGGGGGGATAAATCATGAATGAAAAAAGAAACAAAGCCAAGCCAAATATGGCATGCCACAGAATTTCAATTGTCAGTCTTGTACAATCATTCATGATGTGAACTAAACAAAGAGGGCGTACACATGTATCATTTGATTTGTGAAAATTTGTGAAGATAGGGCCTTCTTGCAATGAACTATAGCACAAAAAAAAAGTAACTACAACTACAAGTCGTACTGATAGAGACTTGACAAGCACAGCATGGAAGTAACTTGCAAAAGCCAGTCTTTAATATGTACTTTGTGTTATTACTTTCATATCCAGCATTAAAGAACCTATTACATTGTGTGTGTGTCTCAGTTTCAAACACACCATGTATACATTTTTCACAGGTACTTTGTACATTTCAGACATGGTTTAACCCAACAATGCTACATTAACTATAACTGGAGCATTCTGCTTTAAATCTACCCATTCTCTTTGTCCACGTATCTTTTCTCTAAGCAACTAACGGCCACTGACTGAGCACAAGTCAAACATTGCAATGGGGTGACTGTTCAGTGATAAGGCTGGCTAAATGGTTGCAGTGTTATGCAATCAGCATTTACACTGTCAGATTCTACCCCATTCCCGTCCTGAAGACCAACAAACATACCCAAGATACTGAAAAAAATGCTACTTTATTGTACGATCCAAACATGCTTTTTCATCTGCTTGTACAGTTACATGTATTCTTGTTACTTTGTAAAAATTTTGCACTTTGGATACATGGAAACAATTGAAATGAAAAGAAAAGGTAAAATACACCTCCTGGGGAATGCTCAGTGCATGGTTAGAGGTACATGTAGATACATTATGCCTCTGGGTGCATTTATCAACTCTTTTATTCGGCAGAAACAGGTTTTCCAAATGGCTTTCAGGGAATTTTTACAAGATGATAAACGCAAAGCTGTTTTGATTATGGGGTTCGGAAAGCCTTTTTGAAAACCGCAAATTTGTGCTTTCCAAAACAGGTTTCTGAAACGGGTTTTCAGAAACCTGTTTCTAGAAGCCCTTTGAAGTGAGATAAATGCAAAGCTGTTTTGAAACGGCTTTGTACTGCGGTTACGAACCATGCGGGTCAAAATGCGCAATGCAGCTGCGCAGTGACAAGGCCAGTTTTCGTGTTCGCGATGAGTTGATAAACGCAACTATTTTGGAAGCCGTTTCTAAAGGGCTTTGGAAACGACTTTCAAAAGGGCTTTAGAAACGGTTTTTGAAAGCCATTTCAAATAGGGGAAAGATGATAAACGCAGCCTAAGTGGGGGCCCCATTTTAATAAGATCTTGATTTTTACTTAGAGGGCATGTACACAAGTCACACAAGTCACAGAGAAATAGAGCAGCAAAATCTACAATGGCATATCACATAGAGTGGAAGACAGATTGTGATAAAAAAAACTCACATTCCTATTCACTGTATGCAATGCTGTCTGTAAGAAACTATGTGAAAATGGTTTTTTTTTGGCTAAAATACTAAAATCTGAAGTACAGTAGGCCTATGTAGTATGCTGATCATGGGAATGCTGGGGAATAAAATTGATAGATTTTGTAAACCCGACAGTAATCATGTGCAATTGTATGTACGGTGGAAGTAAATGCAAATGAGAATGTTTATAATTGCATCAGTGGGAATGTATTTCACAGCCTGGGACAGAGACTAGGCATCACACTCACAATACACACACTGCTCCTCCTGTATAATAAGATGCAGCTTGGCGCCATTATGGCCCGACATTGATTTCTTCAAACCTTTCTTATTTCCACAGGCAAGCCAGGTTGAGATTTTTTTCTCCTCCATCTTTTCTCTTTCATCACAGTCTTCTCTTCTTCATCAAGACTATTGCTTTTTTTCCCTTTCTACACTTTTCTCCCTTATTTTAGACTGGGGCAGCATATGGCACGTTCACACTGGATGCCAATATCACGACTGTCCTCTGAGATTACTACCAACCATTTCACATGGTTGGAGCAACTACAACAACAAGCAGAGTGACATCAAATGGATATTTGATTACTTCTGCTAAGTATCTCCATATCAAATATCCTCCATAATTAGTAGCAAGGTCAACAGTAATCCTGATATTTTGTACATACATGAAATTCTATGCAAAATATACTGTACACTTATACGCCACATATTTCACGACGTTTTTATTTTCATGAATCTCGCGAATCGGGTGCTATTTCTGAATTGAAATGCAGGTCTACCTACGCACAAATATTAACACTGATCCCAACATGAATGTGAATGTGATGTGCACGCATACATTTCTCCCTTCACTGCTCCATGATCGCGAATCAACCACTCGCAAAATTGTTGGGAAGTCCTGATTCACACACACAAAAAAATTAGACTAGGTAAATATATGGCGTATACAGTATACCTTTTGAGACTATTGTTGGTGTAGAATATCTACAATGTATGACACTTGATGCTGTACTGCACTATGAAGGTCACAAGAGCATTGCTTGAACATGTACAAGTTTCCACTTTTTTGGATGGGCTTGATGTGTTACATTTTTTAGATAATTTGCTATTAAACTTGTTTTTAAATTGCTTCCTGTAGCTATTACAATCATGATGAGGCTATGATACGTGACCTTGATGTATTCAACAATCACACCAGTACAAGTCACAAATAATGTCTTGGCTGTTGGCCAATTAGAATGGCTTCATTAGCTATCCGTGCTTGACTATTCTCTCACACAATCCTATGCTACTTTTCACAAAATTACATTGTACCTCATGCCTAGTGAAAGAAGTCTGAAGTCACTGAGTTGCAAACATAGTTATGCTGCTGCTTCTTTTAACGCTACATTGTCCTATCCACTTAGCTCACACTTTTGAAAGCCTTTACAAACTGAGATTGATTTTTACACATGATTGCCACATTGCTACACTCTTTTTAATTATCACAGATGAATAAAAGAGCTGTCTGCAAAAACCATTTTTTTTTTTTTTTTGGCAGATGGAATAGAGTCGGAGCAATTTTTTCATAACAACCATCAACAACAGGGGCAAAGATTTTCTGCACATACTGACATTATGTTGCTGAGATTTCACGACAGAAATCAAGCTGTTGGGAAAAAATAGTCTGGGGAGCAACACATATCCCCTAACTTATGATAAGTAAGTCCAGTGTGAACACAGCTACGTCAAGGCATTATTGGTTTTTCGAGCTGTCTGTCCTGAAAAGAGAATAAATTATGGGGAGTGTGTGATATTATCAGTTTCCTCAAAGGAGTAAGTATTGAAAGTGCATTCTTTCAAGAACATTCCTGTTTGAGTATATTTCTTTTTGTCCACAGGTTAAAGTTACAGTATAAGTGGTCAAAACCAAACCAAAAGGATACAAATATTGCATGCAAGAATTCATCATTAGCCTACTCCATCCCATGGACAGAATAATGGAAGTATTTTCCTTTCCACAAAGAGCAAACATGTAGGACAAAAATATAAGTGATCAAAGCATGCCATGTATTCCTTATTTATCAGTGAAGTCTGTCAACATTGAGAAGTATGTTAATCTATCAATGAACTCCCTCCTAGAGGCCTACACGTACTGTAAACGATATTTTTGCATGCTTAATTTTTCGCACCGGGCGGCTCAAAAACATATTCACGGGTTTTTGAATTCATGCTGTGCAATTGTCAACCCATTCAAAACATGCAGATAAAATTGTGAAGATACTTTTGCGCGTTCTAGAATTCGCGCTTGCCCATTAGTAGCGCGAAATACATGAAAATTAATGTACGCAAAAATTTCTGCGTTTATAGTAGATTATCTCACTGGCAGTGAAATATTCTGAGCCATAAAATCCACTAGTTTTTAATCACTTGTTTGTTGTTATTACTTTGTCCTTGAAATCAGATTGATACATCTTACATCTACAGTAGATCTCTACACACCTATTGCAGAGCAACTACATGTAGCATTCATCCTTCAAGTCTTATCAATCACTAAAACACAAATGATCCCTGGGTTCCCTTAAATAAAACTATGGGAACTTCACAATCACTGGTAACTCTGCGACCAGTGGTAACCATTTTAGTGATTTCTTGGCTTTGATTGGATATGAAATAGTGCTGCTCTAGTAGTTACCACTGACTGCAAAGTTACCATTACCATGGTAATTGTAAAGTTGCTGTAGTTTTATGCAATGTGGCCCAGGTTTCAGTGTGCTCAGATGGTATTTGCCACCCAAGTGCACACGCACATACAAATGAAACTTGCTGGACATTAATGTAACCATTTTCATGACGGTAGGCCATGAATTAGGGAAACGTCACTGTAAACATCCTTTCTTGCCAATGAAGCAACACACTTGTTACATTTGTGCCTTTGTATCTAAAAACATCAACATAAAATACTACATTAAATGCGAATCTATTTAATTTCTGCACATAAACACACAAAAAGCAACTGATTTCAGCCAAACCTAAATGGTGACTTTGAAAGTTTGTTGACGTGAGGTTACGGATGTTCTTTATCCTGCATACTGTGCCTTCAAATTATGAACCATGAAGCTTATTAATTCTAGACGTGCCCTCTATAGGGCCATTTACACTTGACGTAAAATCCTACCGTATTTCGCAATGAGACTGCAAATAACTCGCAAAAACAGGGAATTAGAGCAGTGATTCAAACTTCACACAAAATGCACATGCTACATTTGAGTGTGAATCCTGTCACGAAATACCACCGTACATTATAGCGGTAGGCCGTAGATATATCTCACATGACCAGACATACTCCCTGTCTTCTCCTATAGGAGATATGTGTGGGCAGCACCATCGCTGGGAGAGGTGTCGTTTTGGACGAGAAATACCACAGAATTTCATGAATGAGAACAGTACCGCGGAATGTATTACTGTAGTATTTCACCAATGAGAACAGTGACAACAAATGACCCTGTAGGCCTATTTTAATGCGATGGCCATTCCGATGTGAATACCCCTCATTTCAGCTGCTTGAAGCATGCAAGTTTATTATTACTACCTTGAAACAGACTCCTGGAAGATTTACACTGCCTTCAACATGCATTATGTATACAACTGACACCGCATATCATTGTCTGTCTCTCTGTATTACTAGCTCCTCAGTACCTCACACACATTATTGCTAAAACACAGACACACACACACATACACACACACACACATACACACACACACACACATGCACACACATGCATGCAAACACATTCAATGATTTGGCCAATTCCTATTTGGGACATATCAACAGTCCCCCTGTTCAGAAGCAAGCCAGTTTATACCAAAACTTGATAAAGAAACAACGTACAATGTATAAAGAATCATTGTACAGCCGACAGACCGTTCAGACGCTAATCTCGACCATTCTGGAAAACATTGTATAGATGCGCAGTTTCCCACTGCGCATGTTGTTCTGGTCATAACATGGCCAGTTTTGTGCGAGCTCACATTAAGCCATACGTTCAGACGCAGTATGGATATGATGGAATCCTGATTCGATATCGAGTTCTAGTTTGAAACGATGCTCTGACCATCATCTCATTATACATCGTTTTGTATACTGGTACGTTGTTTTGTTAGTCAGCGTTCAGACGTATAAATTCATCGTATTGCTTACCATTTTGGTATAGCTATACCGTTTTAGTATAATTTTTGTGTGTGACTCAACATCAGGAGCATTGAAGAGGTGGGTGGGTTTTCATGTATGATAAGGTGTATGGGGGTAGGGTGGGGTTCTTCCTGGGTGGACCTCAATAACTTATTCCTGTCACTTCAGAATGATGGGGGAGAAAGACTGATAAATTAGATTCAGTTTATGTCTAGCTGTCACTGGAAGGCTTCCATCATAAATCCTATACGTCTAACCTTGGAGTAGTCAGCAACAAAGAGGGAGACTCACTATTGGTCAATGGCTAATCATTTCCAGGCTTCCTTGGTCTCATTCAAGCCGCTCATATATTCAGTAATGGGGACGTAGCATGTAAGAAAATCCTTGAAACTTCTAAAATGTCTGGATTGGAAGACTAGGGCATAGCAGAAGCATCTTTTAGGGTTATTGGGAGTCAAAGAGGTATTTCACACTTACATGACAAATCATTTATAATCATCTTTGTGAAATGCATTTCAGAGCACGGTAAGGCCTCCTGAGTGTTCAACATTGAAATTACAAGTAGTCTTCTTTCAAGGACAACTGTACTGTAACTGCAATCAATAGCCCACACAACAGTTGTAATACACATAGAACTTATACACAAACACACACACACATACACACACAAACACATACCGCTATGAGGTCAAGCTAAGCCCAGTCTCCTACATTCAGACTGGAGTGGAAAACATGCACCGCAGATAATGCCATAAAACTCCTTTGGAAACCATCTCTGATATCAATTGGCCAAGTGTGATACGAGAAACATTTGGGAACATTGGGAAAAACTTAATTCAAGTTGCTTTGAGACTCACCCAAAATAAACAACTGGTAAGTGATTAGCATAATATCAAAAACATTAACAAATCTGCTGTTTACCAATACCAACTGAAAATGGCTTGAAGTGAGCCAATTTTCTCCTTAAAACTCTGAATAATATAAAGCCTACTACATAACAAATCCCCTCTAATCCTCTATAGTGAAAATCTGTTCCCCTAATAATGTCACCTTCTCCATGAGCATTTATAACTGGAGTATAAGTACAGCATCCAATCCTACAACACACTGTAAAAGCACGATATAGGCTGTTTGTGGCATAAAATTTTCATGAATGGAAGCTTACAGCCTTTTTCATGGAAAGAAATTCTCGCAAATTGCCACTGGCATCAAATGCAGTCTGGCATAGACAACAAATTGCATGCATTCTAATTGTGCAAATCTTGGCTCTTGTGAAATCTGTGAAATTGAAATGCATGCGAACATTTCTGATTTTACAATATTCTTGGAATAAAGGATTTTTTTTAAACTCTAAGGTTATCAAGCCCTCCCCCCCCCCCCCCTCCCCCCATGCCCACATACAGACAGTCTGGCAAGGTAGCAATTCATTTTCGGCAATCTGTACCCCCAGTCCAACTATTGATAACTAGAGAAGCACTCTGAGAGCACAGACCTCCGCCAAGCATGCAGCCCATTTCCACCCGCTCTGATCTTGTTCTTCCACAGAGATCAGCGATTTCCACCCATACGTACTGCAATGTGTGCTGAAAGCCGCCCGATTTCCCAATATAGAAGGCTTTGTTACGTCATAAACCCTCAGCTGCACAGCGCGCCTCGCCCTAGCAGAAAAACTAGAGCACGCGCTTTAGTGCGCGCATGCAAACCTCAAATACGCGCGGCCTGAACTCCCAAGTTCATTGACCCTACCTGCCAAAATATCAAAAATCCTTCATAAATTCCCTAAAAATTCTCGGATCACTACCAAAAGTTAATCGTTTGTTACTTGTGTCATTCTCAACCTTTCCTGCAAGTTTCATCCCAATCCGTTCACTACTTTTTGAGTTATTTTGCACACGGACAAACAAACGAACGAACTAACTAACTAACAAACAAACGAACGGTAACGAAAACATAACCTCCCCCTTGGCGGAGGTAATAACCATCATTGCAAACTGGCTCTTATTATTTCTGGAATCACATCAAAGGGAGAAATATCCATAAATTTCAAAACATTGAAGATTATAACAAAGGGAGGGGCAGCACAGACCACAGCAATGGCAGAAATTTTCATGTTCTGTTCAATTTATCATTTTCCTTTAGCATCCTCGACATTCATGATAGGAGGGGAAAGAGCACAGTTTACCAGACAAGAGGTATCCAGTGCTGAAGGTGAATCAGCACCAACAAGAGGAGCTGGTTCCAATTTGGATTCCACAGTTGTAACAGTGGTCCACTTCACATCCTACATCAAACTGACTATTTGTTATCAGAAGATTCATTGCCCGGCACTCCCAGCTTGCCTAGGCTTTAAAAGAAGATGTTATGACTATGGTCTGGACGTATCATGACATTTTAGAGTTTGTGACCACAAGTTATGGGGCTAATGAAAATTGTACGCAAAAGGATATATTAATACAAAGATTATCATTATTAAACTGTGAGGCTCATTTTTACGAGCCAGCGGAGTCGGCAATCTCCCTGATTCATGAAATTCTGAGTTTTTATGGGCAAATTTCCTGGTGTTCCCAGTGGAGCTCTGATTCTGAGCAAGCAAACAAAGCCATAAAATCCTGGGACGCAAGGCTAATAAAACCAGCATGTTGGCAAAGACTCTGGCCAAAACTGAGATGAACCTTGCTACATTGTATTTCTTCTAGCAGTGAATGAAAATAGCGAACAATAGAGGAAGGAGAGACGAGAGAGAGAGAGAGAGAGAAGGTAGAAAGGCCAGAAGACGAAATAGGAGAGGAAGAAAAAGTGGGATGGTCAAATCAGGAAAAGCTGTGCAAAAGACATTAAAAAATCATGTGAGATTTCAGCGAATGATGAGCAAGTGATTACAAAGTCATGGCCTATTCAAAAGGAATGCTCATGTTTATGTCCTGTGACTACATACATGTTATCAGGGAGCTTTCGCAAGCAAGACACGGCCGCAAGTTGAGTGTGCCATGTGCAAAATTTGCTTCTGCACATGCTCAAATCCGAAAAACCTTCCATCATGAAGAAAACGAAAACGGTTCTCGGTCAAAATAGCGTCTGGTCCCGATATTGGGCACTATTGAGCAGGCAGTCAATCACCGATCTTGTCCTTATAGCTCCGTCCACACAGAAGAGCAAAACTGCTTAGAAATGGGGACGGGAGTCGGAGCGCCAGGACTGTCACAGCTGAAGTTCGTGTCTAGCCCTGAATTGCTCCGTGTGGTAGTCCTGCTGCCTATAAACTTTGACTTTTGCTTTTTTCTCTTTCTCTCTCTCCAAGAGAAAAGGGAAAGTGAGGTAAGTGCAAAGAGAATGCATGGATGTTCACTACACACACCCTCCACCCAACCCCTAGTCCACCCCCTCCATCCAACCCCTAGTCCAACCCCTAGTCCCCCCCTCCATCCAACCCCTAGTCCACCCCCTCCACCCAACCCCTAGTCCCCCCCCCCCCCACCCCCATACAAGCACACTCAATATGTACAATGTAGCTTCACTACTTGGCCTCCCTTCTTTCATTACCTCCATACCCTCTCTATCAGTATAACAATAGAGATCAGACAAAGGGGGCGGTGGTAGAGAGGGGCCTTGAGCGCCCCTTTCTCAGCCCCTTGTGACTGCCTTGTATTGTTTCCTCCGAGAGCTCTTCAGGTGCTCCAAGAAAGTGGACACTTAAGGGAAGAGGACCCTCTCAGCTATGTAAAGACAGGGATTAGCTGGAAATGATAGCTATTCACTACCACTACTCACCATGGGTTGCAGGGTGATTAATACCATGAGAGTTGTGTGATGAATAGATCTGTTACAGGGTAAGGACCTTGTTCACATTTAAACTCTACACAATGCTGTCACAGTATGAAATCCTATTCATATTGATTGATAAAATATTCAACAAAGTAAGATTCCTTACACCATCAAAACACTTAACTTACAATGTATCTCTTGCAGGAGGTCTGAGACACAGTTTGACTTTAATCTTTCTACATAATGGTTACAAGGATGGAAACCCTGATCATATCAAAAGTTATAGACTTACCTCAAACTACCACAAGGATTGGAACAATCACCCCCAGCATTCCCACTGATTCCCACTGATCAGGTACTAGCCATCCCCTCTAAACAAAACTGCCAAGAAATACAAACATTAAATGGAGGCATCCATATACAGCATGTAGCTAACAATCTGAGAATCAGGGCATTTAATAACCTGGAAGCTGAAGAATGTATAGGCCTAATGAATGCATCTCACTAAATGAATTTTACAAGTGACCAGAAAATATAAGAAGAAACAGAAATCCACAAACCTAAAGCTATAGTGGAGGATGAAAATGGTGTCTAACTTGTGTCTTTGCATCCTCCTGTACAGGGTATATTAAACTTAGTAAGAGTGATATCTGATCCAGAAAACACTGACGATGTTTCCCTTTGTAATGAGATTCATACAAACTTCTCATCTGTCCTTGTTACCTAACATGAAAACAGCTTTTTTTTTTTCCACATACAACGAGGAAAAGTGAGAAAGATCGGGGAGAGGTCACCAATACAGCACTAAACACAGAGAGAGAAAGAGCCTCAAGAATAGAAAGAGATAGATGAAAAGGTCAGTGGAGAAAAGATCCAATCTCCCTGGCTCAAACCCATCCCATTCAACTCCTGATTGTCACAATTACATTCTACATAGCGCTGAATGCACCATGGACGCTATCTCAAAATCCAATAAAGCCTTCTGAATCTTCCTCTATAGCACTCTCTCTACCTTCCCAATAAAGGACTCGTAACTCTCCTTCAGCAGAAAGGCAGTATCCTTTTTTTTTTTCTGTATCATCAAAATGGGAATCAAGAGTCGATGATACTGCAACTGCATGGCTGAACACAGCATGCTATTTTGAGGAATCAAAATTTGTGGTCATTAGCATTTTCTGTGAATCTACCTTCATATGAACAAGTCGTGCATCAAATTTTCTGGATTTAACAGTTCATTGATGTCCAGTTCTATATATAGGCCCTACCAGATTAATGCAAAGCATCTGACAAGGAATAAGCCTACATACAGCTGTACTGTAACTGTACTTACTAATTTCTTTCTTTCTTTTTCTGTTGCCACCAGTCTTCTTAGACCTCCACATTCTCTCAACTGAAGAACTTTTTTTTTAACAACACAGTAGTGTAGATCTCTCATTCTTTTGCTTACAATGTAATGAAGAGATGAAACACTAAGAATCTTGTCAACTTCCGTGTACATTGTACACTCTCCTGACACTCTAAAGCTAATGAGTAGCGATGCAGAGTTGTATGCTACTCAAGGCTGATAAGTACAGCTTCAAGATGTGAGAAATCTAACTCACATTGTACAGTGCCTCTAAGCCGATAACTCAAGACAAAATAAATGTCTTTCTAACAGTTGCAGAAGTATGCTGTATGTAGTATAGGGCCTACACACACTTGTGTCAGCAAGTTATACTTTAAATACAGTTAGATCATTAAAACATAGTTTGTTTTTCTCCTTTACTCTGAGTCTCCATTTCTGGTTTTGAATATTGACAAGCCAGGAAGAAATCTGACTCATTCATCAGGAGAGTTACTAGAAATGCCATAAGGGTAGGAGGCTTTAAATATGAGATATGATTTTTGCAAGGTTATAAGGTAGCTGTTTTTTATGATACAACTTCAGCAAAATTACTAGGATGTTGTTCATATGCAAACAGTATCAAAATCTGTGGAAATGTTGGTGTGTTCTGTCTGTAAACATGAGACTGCATGAGACAGACCCATTTGCAACACACACCAAAACATTATCCCAAGTGACCTTTCATTGGAAGGGGCTTCCAAAGTCAAATGCCACACACGAGATTGCTGCAGAAGGAACGGTATGAATACTGGCGGCGAGAGGGAACTAACAAAAGCACATCGGCAAAAAGAGCGGTGGGACGCCGCGCAGATCAAAGGTGGTACCGCACACAAGGTGGGAGTGTTTATTGGCAGCGTGATTCTTCAGCGAGCTCTCTCGACAAGGAAGCGAGGAGCGGTGATGCGGAGCTGTGAAGTGGCAATTCAGGTAATGGATAAGTGAGATTAATAGGAAAGGAAAGCTTCAATTCTTGCTAAGAAGGATTCTTGGCCACAACTTATTACCAGTATCTATTCTTCTCCTTCAATCTTTCTATTTTTCCAACACTCTTGTTTCCTTTATTTAGTCTGATATTCTTCCTCTAAACTTTCTTTCCCTTTTCATCTTTTCCTCTCCATGACACATATTCTTTTACTATTAAAATAATTGTCATCTTTGAGGTTCCTAAGCAAAACCTTCTGAACTCTTGTACATGTATGTTTACTTACATTCTATATAAAATATTAAACTAGGGTTGCATGTCTGCATTTGTAAATTGTATCAAACATGCACCATTATATCACTCTATGCCTGGCAGACTACTGACCACACACTAACCATGGAAAATGCAATCATCACACTACACACAATATGTACGTGTCAACTGTGCATGTATATGTGCAACAGATTATAACACAAATACTATTCCCCTGCCAAATTCTGATTGCAAATAAAGGATGTAGGAAATAATTACAATCATCAAACTCCTCCTCCCCTCAAAATCCTGTGTGAATTTCTTCTCACATGAATGTTATCAATTTCTTTAGATCATCCCACCATCTGCTTCTTCAGAATTCAGCTCATCCCTCCCTCTCGATTTCCTTTCCCTGATCATCTTCCATGAAACTCTCATCTCTTCCTGGAGCGTTCTCCAATCTCATTCCACGCCTTCCTCGCACCTACAACCTCATCACCACAAACCGGTCGTAAAATTGGCAGCTAATTTTCCACCCCTATTGTGAAGCAAGCCCTAAAAGTAACCACTGCAAATTACTTGCCAATGACTAATGCTAGGATCACTATCCACAAACCCTCTCTTCTTTGGCCTTTTATTTTTTCCTGTCACCCCCTTTCCCCCATAACTGAAGAGTTGAATAACCTTTTGATTGCATTGCACAAACAAAACTGAGTGAACTCCCTTATAACATCAGATGATCCCTTTTCTGTCTCTGACTATCACCAAATCAGCATTTTCAATCCTTTTCTCTCAAAATAGAGTGCCATGAAAGATCTTAGCACGATGGGAATGAATTTCTTGGGAAACCACCTGCATCTTTTCCCTCATTTATCAAGACTTATTTAAAGCTTTCACTAGATTGAGTTTAGTCTACCTGGGGTGTGTAAATGGGTGAATACTGTGGAGACTTTATAGCAGCCTGCATAACATTAGTTTGACACAAAGATGTTACATATTAACTTGGCAATCAAAGCAGTTCCTATTAAATGTGATACACACCTACAATGAAGTAACACATATTTTAGCATTGTGGCAACAATGTAGGTCTACAGATTCCAAGACTGTTTGCTCTGCCATCCTGACCCCCCACTGAAGTGCAAATGATTGCACTATTTCTCACATAATTGTGATAATTACAAAATAATTGCAAGATTCCTTATGATTTGGAGCATGACGCTTATCACGCTATTTACTGAGCTTTTTAAATCCACACTGGCAAAAATTTTGAGGCACGGATTGCAATGCAAATCTCCCGAGTCATATCCTGCTATTTCATTTTGGTGTGAATGTCACTACAAGGCAAGACTGCACAGATTGTGGTGTGCACACAAGCCAATCAAAAGTCCACAGTGACGAGAAACTTGTAGTTTCTACTCCGCCAATGTATCACAACAGACACACGCGAGAGCAAATCTTAGTTTTCACAGTAACAGAGGGTGGGGCAAAAGTTGCTATCAGCACAGCAAATCAGATTTCCAATATCTGCAGTATATTCCATGGTTTAAAGCATGTTATGTGCAAATATTCACCCTAGTAATGATAAGGTATAATGGCATACAGAGCAAATATTTGCCTCCTTTCCAATACAAAACCAACAATGTTCATGAATCTAATTTTCCTTCCTACTTTATATTGGTCCCATTAGATGTCTTCTGATCGATGTGTTTTGATATAAAACCTACATGTTCTTCCACTCTTGCCTCTGCTCCAGATTTTTCTTTCTCAAATGATAGCATTCTTTGTATATTTGTCACTTTCTTCAATCATACGACACTAGTCTTGTTTGCCAGACACACACACACAAACACACACATACTCAGCCACACACAAACTTCCAAAGAGGATTACTATAAAAATCCTATTTGATAAAGAAGAAAAAGAAATGCATGCAACATGATATGTAGGTAATTTCACGAAGCTTACAATTCTTTTTAAACTTCTCTACCAAACAGCACCCCCTCCCCCCCCCCCCCCAAAAAAAAAAAAGAGAGGGGGAAAAAAAGGATGTCATTTGGCTATTTCTTGACCTGACCTCATCCCTTAGTCTAGTTTTCAGAACCCTTTACTGTTGTGTAGTTTCAGACATGTTCAAACCCTTTTGTTTCACATGAATTTAAGAAATTTCATTTCAACACTTTAATGAACTGTCAGAGCTAAATGATAAAAGGGCAAAATTCTGACAACTTGTGCCACAATGGTTTACATATCTCTCTCTGATATATTATTATCACATACATGTGCATAATACAGCTGATGTTGCTACTTGCACCTTCAACACAAGATGTGTGCAACTCAATGCAAGGAAATACGGCTGAGGGTATGTCAAGTTCTTCACACTGCGAAGCAAGATTCTATTAATCTACATCATGTTTTCACCATGATTAAAATCAGGCTCAATATGCTTGCATCCTAAATCTTTATTACTGGGAAGCAATTCTTTGATAAGATTTAAGACTGACATGGTTCTACCCTTGATTACAAATCATTTTTCAACATACTACAATTATTGATTTATCTGAGTCTGTTTTATGGAAACCTGTTCCATTCTCCACAAAAAAGGGCTTTAAAACCCAACAGTGTATCATCACTGCTATGTAAAAGTAGTGTTTATATAAGTTTCATAAAAGGTCTGGTACAGAGACTATGAGAGGACCAGTATTTCAGGAGAGAAAGCATGACTGACAAAATAATACGGTGATGAAAGGTGCTGGGGCAAGCCAATTTGATTCGCAAATTGAAAGCAAGTGAACTTGGAATTCTCGTCTTTATTTTTTTATCAAGCTCTTTTCTTCCTGTTAATCCTCAGAAATTTATTCTTTTCCTCTCAATATTGGATAAAATTTCGGTGGTTTTGTTTGATTGTTGCATTGCACATTGCCCTGCACTGAACAGTTCCACATGTGCAAATGTGCTATACTATTTTTTACATTTGAGAGGGTACAAAACTGAATTAAAATCAAGCCTTCTTTGTTGTACTAATAAAATTGGTTTGTGCATATTATAGGCCTAATGCTTGTTGTAGCTGTATCATGCACCATTTATTACTGATGAATAAACAATAGCAAGGTATACCATTGAAGTTTAGGACCTTTTGGTGTATTGATACAGAAAGGAGGGTGCTTAGGAGCCTATATGATGAATATTTCATGAGGTCTTTATTTTCACAAATTTCGCGAGTCAGGTGCTATTTGTAAATTCAAAGACACACGAAAACATTGACTCTGATCCCTAGGCCTACACGACGAATGTGACATGCACGTAAACACATAATTGTACATTTTCTCCGTTCAGTACTATACTCTACGATTGCGAATTTAACCACTTGCAAAATCGTTAGGAAGTCCCGATTCGCAAAAATTTAGACTCGCTAAATATGTGGAGTAGGCCTATACAGTAAGAATAGATGTGATGATAGTATGTAGGCCTACATTGGTTCCATCATGTCATGGAAATCACATAGGCCTACCTCATTTGATTGCATATGCAGAAAAGGTTTATCATGTGATATTCATATTATAACACAACAATCTGGACTTTTTTAATGTAATTTTAAAAGGTGAAAATGACAAAATCCATTACTTGCATTATAATGTTCCTTCATTTTTAATATCTCTAATCAAACCAGTTGACTACAGACACTGTGAGGGTATACGAGATGAGTTTTAGCATACAGAAGACACGAATAGGAAAATATACCTCAGGCACTGACAAACGAGACAAACTCTATTTCGGAAATAGCAGCTCAGACAAAATGTGAAATGCCATGTCTTGTAGCTTACCTCGCCCCCGTCAAATGCCTTTCTTTCTCTAATCCTGTTTTTGACTTTTTTTTTCCTTTTTCTCTTCTTGGTCTGTTGATTTGCAATGGATGTGGCTGTCCCAAAGGAGACGAGGGAGGAAAATGAAAACATCTGAAAAGCTGAGCTTTTGCCCAGGAATGTGCAGACTGCTGCAAGCATCCCCTGCAACTATCCAGTACCATTGATTCTAGTAACAAACTTACCAAATATATATCCAACATATCCAAATGCCATCTCTAATTTCATAGGCTCTGTTCATTTGAGTGAAATTCATAAAATGGCAAATAAGTTTGGGGGGGGGGTTTAAATAAAAAAAAATTGGTAGATATTCATCTGCATTGTCTCTTTCTTATTTTACCACTTTCATCTTTGAAAGTATGTTTGTGCATGATTTCTACAATTTCAATACATCTCCGAAGAATCCAATCACATCAAACTGTCAATACTGATCTTACTAGTTTACATCTTGAATAATATCTATAAAATACACATTGCAAAATGTACCAGAATTGATAGTCGTAGTTTGCGGGCAGGCAAAACCTCATATATACCAAGAATGACCAAATCTCCTTTATTTCGTCCATAAATACACAGGGTAAAAGTATGTATGTTGTAAGGACTTGTGTTGTAGGCCCTTAGTAATGGACACTTCCTAAAACTACCCACTTTCAAAGTGTTTTGTTGTTTGTTTGTTCTTTAACACCTTGCCACTGTCAATGTAAATAAAATCCAAATGTATTGATTTCAGATATTTGTTTTATAGTAAAAGTTTGTTTATCATGAACTGTTAATTTTTGTGACCCACTTTTCAGCAAAAACAAAAAAGATGATGATAGTGATGATAATAATAATAACAAAAAGATGAACATAGGCCCTAAATAATTTGTATAAACAAAGATGAAGAGGAAATGGTCTCTCTGTGTATGGGTAAAATATAGGGGCCTATTCATCAGTTTTCTTTTTGCTATGAGTAGGCCTACAGAAACCCTCAATTTTCAGCAAGTAGGAGTAGCAATGAAGAGGAGCATACACTCATTACACATCTCAATTCACTTTCACATTACCCACACAGGAGCAGTTACCAGGTCAAAATTTGAAACAAGCTGTTCTTTCAGACTGCCTCCGTGATCTTCATCTGCAATAAGAGTTTGAGGGTTAACAACACTTGGGAAGGCGACATTCTAAATGAAGACAGACATGCTGTATATACCAAGATCATAGGAAATCATGACACACTGAACCACATCCCACCCCACCTCACAAATCCCCTCCCCCCCCCCCCCCCCCCACACACACACACCTCCCAAGCCCAATCATCCCTCCCTCCCCACTCCCCTCTGGAATAGCACCCTCAGAGCCTCCCTATGCCCCAACCAATCACAGGGGGTGGCGGGCAAGCGGGGGACCTGACCCCAGAGTGCCAAATTCTGACCTCAATTTTGCAGCAAAAACTGATACAGTTGTGAATCATCTCAAAATGCGGGCAAACTTGACAGCAGCACAAGCCTGAATTGCAGCAGAAAGGAAGACCGATCGTCTCTCCAAGAACGAGACAAAGAGTGATGTATGGCAGAATGTCACACTGGTAATGCCAACCCTTACCAAAGGTACATAAACAGAGGGTGATTTGTTAAGCATGGCCTAGTTACAATTTTCGGCTGTAATTCTTCTTTTGTAGGCAATATCACGTCCTACAAGCCAAAAAGAGAGATACCAAATTGCCATTCTATTATAATGCAATCTGCACCATATGTCTTCTATTTTACTTCTTTTCTTCACTTCACTAAACTATGCTAAATAGAATAACCAAGTGGCAGAACAAATCATAGAGCACAAATTGAGATGTACATGTAATTCATGAAAATACAGATCTACTCGTGTAAATGTACATGTACGGTTTGAAGATTTTACTTCATGTTCAATATATGAGAACCAAAACAGGAGTATCCTTGAATCTATACGAGAACCAAAACAGGAGTATCCTTGAATCTAGACTAGTCCTTCACATCGAGTCACTGATGGTCAGGCAGGCTTGGCTATTCAACACATCTCAATTAAGTAAAAGTTCAAATCATTCCCTCTCCCCCCTCTCCTCAGTTCTTTTATGTAGCTGTAGAATGCTGCAGAGAGCTGACTGCCTCAAAAAAAGGTTTCAATGTTATCAGGAGGAAATTAACTGTCTGGCACCTCCCCTCAGAACATATTCAGGTAACCTGATCGTTAACCTAAACACAGTGATGTAACCCAGCCTTGGTAGAGGAAACCCAACTTGCAGTAATCCTGGGGCTAGGCTGTTACAGTGTTGGTGAAAATGTTTGCTTTGCTGAGGATCGCTCTCCTCTAATCTGGGGTAGAGGGGGCTGACACCACGTTGCCGCGGAAGTTTCTCTGACTAAACTCAGGGGATCACAGTCTCTCGCAACATTGCGGATAAGGGCAAAGACATTCTGTGGCTTGGCAAGGGAATGAACCAACAGTTTGGGAACATGTACGGTACATGTACAAATGAACAGATGAGCCAGATTCAAGCGTTGATTGACGCTAATTGAAGAGAGGTAATCAGCTCTGAGTCAGTGCTGGGCACCGTTTCATGAAAGTTGTCAGCCCTGTAAAATCCTTGGTTTTGATTGGCTGAGAAGCTTCGGTCACTGACTGTTACTATGGTATTAATCAGAGACTGACAACTTGTTGTGAAACAGTGTCCTGTTGATGAGCAGTTTTATTTGATTCCCCCACCATAATGTACACTCAAAATCTTATCATAAACCTGAGGGTGGAATCATATTTACTGGATGTCTGCTATCGGAAACCTGAGCTAAGATAGTGAAACAAAAGAAACAGGAAAGTGAGAATTTGAGCATAATTAAGTAACTTAATATGACTTCCAGACAGCAACCATAGCAAACTCCAAACACACACAGGCATACACACACACACACACACACACACACACAATGAATCAACAATGACAAGCAGGGCAATACACACTCCATGTATTTCTCTCATAAAATACCAATGATGTATGGCCATAATGGATTTATGAGAAATACATGTAGGACCTACTTCTAAAAGGCAAGTGTCTAGGAGCTATGTTCTTCTTGTCTTACGAATAGTTTTACTTTTAGTTGTCATTGCTTCAATTCCTAATGACTATGTAACTTTATAGTCTCCTCACCCATGTTGTGAGTGTACTGTACATTTCATCACTGTTTGCCAGTTTTCAACAAGTTTTCAATACATACATCACTACAGTTCTCTCACTTTCATACCAAACATCTGCCCAGGCAGAAGTTTCAAGCCAAACTTCTGAAAATACTCAGCTACAGTGCATGTACTTCCCAATACCAATTTGTGTAAAACACACTTTTGGAATCACAGTATAAATAGACAGCCACAGGAATCATGTGCTTGAGTATCAAAGGTTTTTCTCCCTCCTAATCATGATGCTTTTACCCAAAATCCCAAAAACATTGAGTATAACTTGATAAAGTGAGAAGAGTCATCTTACAAGTACTATACTGTGATGGATAATGGGAGACAGGATGTTTCAGATTAACACAGCTGAGACTGGTAGTCTGAGGCTTACACACACTGCAGATGTTCTTTTTTTTTTTGACACAATTGTCTCGTAATAAATAGGCCTAAAATTTTGATGTCAAACCAGAAGTTTTTATCACAAACAATCAAAAACTTCGAACCCAATAGTATAGAGAATAGCATATATTTTCAAGCGTACCTGAACATTGAAAGAAGTTAAAGGCTGGGGGGGATCGTCCAAACAAAAAGATCCACACTTCAGTATATAGATCCTTCAGTTATGGGATTTGTGATTAAAGTACCTGAACTTTTGCCACATCCTTGATAAGCACAAAACAAAACAAACACTAAGAAAAGGAAATCTTACTGGTCGAGATAGGCTTATTTTGATACAGTTGTACAAATGTATGTACAATTTTGGGAGAGTAGGATTTTGCCTTAGAATTCAAACACTTGGAAAACAGCATTAAAATAGCTATATCTCCAAACTTATGCAAATACTGAATAACTGACTCTCTTCCATACATGTAGATATTGTGAAGGATTTCAGCATCTCTATAATGATATGCTTCCAGTACCGATAGCAAGTATTATTACGACTGCAATAGGGCTAAACTCCAGACATTTAACAAAACAGAAAGCAAAACAGCAACTCAACATTGAAAGGCAAACAAGAGTACAGAAAAAAAAGAATACATCAAAATTATCTCTTCAGTAAATCGCAGATGAATTCACTCTGAATACATACTGCCTCTGGCTTTGTTCGTTTTTTGCCACCCGACAAGATATTGTTGGCATGCACTCATACGGAGCTTATCTGTAATTAAATCTGGATGTCATAAAGATCACTCACTTTGTAGACACTGAAACAGAGTATTGATCTTGGCAAATGATATGGAAGTGGAGTTTGGTGCGGAAGGAGGAGGAAGGGGCGGACTGAGAAGGGCTGGATTGAAGAGAGGTCTGAAGGATTGACAGAAGAACAGAGAGGTTTATATGGAAGGGAATGTGGACTTGGTGTAGACTGGAAGAGCTGTTGGGTGCACAGAAAAAGGGAATAGTTTAGTGGACAGACAAGGGCACATGTTGTAGGTGGACCAGAGAGGTACCAGGTAGTCCAATATGTAGACTGAAGAGAAGGACAGAATTGGTAGGCTTGCTGGGGGTGGGTAGAGTGCTGGTAAAGGTGGGTGGACAGTCCCAGACACTGAGGAAGGAGTTGGATGGATTGGGGATGGGGTGCATAGGATAGAGGGGTAGGGTGAACAGAGGAGAGTCTGTGATATTGTGTGCTCATTTGATCAAGGCAGAAGGCAGCCGGTCTTGTGAAATGGGGGTGGGGAAGCATACAAGTACATACTAGGTACCTAAACTTGTGTGTAAACATGCATCCTGGGAATATTTCAGTCAAGAGGAACAATCTTGGTGGCATGACAGGTTGGAGGAAGGAATATGTACAGCGGGATCGACATTACTTGCACATTATTAAAATCCACCAAAAGAACATAAAGTACATCAGAGAAGAAGGAGTAGTAAAGAGTACAATGTTTACTGTTGAATGACATGAAAGAAACATTTCTGATAACAAAAAAGTGGTCTTTTAATGATACAATCCTCAGACGAAGAGCAATGAATACTCATGAGAAGCTTTGGATAGGAAAATCTGTTTAGCCAGAGTCTTTTATCATTTCTCTTAAACTTCTACAGCTGTATAAAGAGGGAATTTAGTGAAGCCTGATATAAGTCTCCGTGGAACATATCCCCGACAACAAGATACACTGATCTTGTGGTCGAGAAGAGCTCTTCAATCCCTGTCCTTGATCTGCAATTGTGTATTTACTGTTACAAAATGTATTGTGACAGGGTACCCGTACTTTCTCTTTCTATACATTGATAAGTCTGTCAGTCTCTTAATTACAATTGTATGTAAAAAGTTGTAAATGCATCTCTATCCATTTATGCTCATTGCATCTTAATACAGTGTACTTGCACCTTTTGCGAAAGTTACACTCTGACTCGACTCCTGAAAGTTGTTTTTTAATGAAAATTGTCACCAGCAACAGATGTCACAGAAAAAAAAAACGTAAAAACTGCACACGTACATGTAGAGTCTATATGATACAAAGACTAAAGGACACTTAGAATGTAATTTTGCAGAACATTGCAGTAGTTCAATGGCTCAGTCAAAATATGGAATATCGGGTAGCTGAGGTGGCCATGTGACAAAGACATCTCTTGTGCAGTTCTAGATGTAACACATTATTTGTTTTGATGTTTATATTAAGATGACAACACAAGGACCGAATGCACAATTGTCATTTGATGTGCAGTATATTCAAAGTGTTAACTTGAAAAGGTTTCGGTCAATCAATGCACTCTGTAAGCCCTATACATGTAAGTGTAAATATGCCTTGTCTGTAGCTGCCAAATACTGACATATCATAATGTAGAACAAATCCAGGAGGGGAAAAAAAAGACATCACACACATTTCATTAAAATTCAAAATGTGGCAGAGAACTCAATGGCTGTGGTAGTGTGGTAGCAGTATTTCTTATAATGCTTTTATAGTACCATTCCCCTACTTTTTGATGTTCAAATAATCCAAGACATAGTACTAGTAGACACAAGACTTGTAGTTGTAAGTTGTACTTGATTCGTATTTGTCAAATTCCATGTAAATAGTCTACATGTACACTTTGTAGTTCCAACAGTTTGTACATCAACACACTGCTTTCTCACACAGACTTTATGACCCTTTTTTTTTCTGGAGAGAGAGAAAACAAATTCTTATCCTGGCCCTTATCTGTTTTGCATTAACTTCCAATCAGAGAAAATCACATAATGTTCTACATCATTTACTTTGCTCAAACTTCACAAATCTTGAAGAATAGTAGCAGCCCTATGACTGAGATCGAGAAGACTGAATTGAAATAACCATCTTACCTTGCAGACAACTAGCATATTGCATGATTGCAAAAGCTACAAAGACATCATGTATCCTCGCCATTTGGAGAGTTTTGCTGTGTCCTCAGACTAACTTACGACCAGAAAAGATTAATCTCCGTAAAGGAGTGTAGTTGGTCGTTCTGCTCCAGCTACAAAATGCACGTTAGCTCGCTCGCTTCCTACGTCCAGTGGCTGTAGAGCTAACAAGGGCAGTCAGCAAGTCGGTGCATCTGATTTACCGGGGATCGCTCCGCAGTCGTGTCTCCCATAAACTCGATGTGGAATTATCACACCCGCTGCACGGCGGGGAGTCGGTGCTCTTTTTATCGCCTGCTTCGCGTCCAAGGGTAGATAATCCAAGGCATATTATGACAAACTGAGATTGGAAAATTTCCTGCATCTCTGAAATATTCGGCTAACAAATCATAGCTTTTGCTCGCGTTTCCCCGAACAACCAGAAATCGTAGCTGTCTTTTGCAGCGATTCTGCTCTTGTGGCCGGGCAAGCTTTTGTTGTGAGATTCTGAATGAGATGAGGCGGCGAGCTCTTTGCACACTCGGGATCAGGGGGGCGTTTCATGAAGCGTTTTGTCAGATATTTCGTCTGACAAAATGTTAAAAGCTACTGAAATCCTTGCATCTGATTAGCTGAGAGCAAATTTGTCCGACAAGTTGTCGGACAAAAATGCTTCATGAAATGCCCCCCAGATCGTACTCACGTTGTATGTTGATGGCAGTGTGTATGTGTGTGTTCGTTCAGGTTGAGTGTGTGCATGTGGGCAGCCTGTACATTGTACAGGGGTGAGGTGCGATAATGCATGTGTGTGTGTGTCTATCTGTGTGTCGAAGTGCTCTCCACGGAGTCTAGCCGCATTCATTTCGCGTGGTTTGTGTGTAAAGTGTTTACGGGGCGGTAGGTTTGACTGTAGCTCATCACGTAGTCTTAGCACAGACATATTTAAGTTACTCTTAGACGATAGTTTTGTCCATAACCTAAATTGTAAGCGTTATGTGAATACTGATAATACAGTTGTCTATGAAATTGTAAAAAACACAGCAGTGAATGACTGACATAGCCTTTTATAGTCTATTTAGTCATTTTTAGTGTATAATCGTGAGGATGTAATTCTAAAAAGGGTCTGTAAAACCACGCTATTAATCTGCCGCTAAAGAGATCCAAAAGCACACTCGGCCAATAATGGTGTAGCCTCGCTGCACCACAGCGCCCGCATTCATGCTATTGTAATGCGATCACTTTGTATTTCTGGGAGAGATGCCGACAAAATAAGTTATTAGGTATTCATTATAGCGATACTTCCGACAGTGAAAAGATTTCTCCTGGCTGCTGAGCAAGGTCATATGAGGAATATGCAAATTTTCCCTGTAGTGGCATTATTGATGCGCTCCGTTTTCATTGCACACATTTCTCTCTCACTTTTTGTGATGCTCAAAAACTACGAAGTCTATATCGATGTTATAATAATATCAACCTCGCTCCTTCTTCCTCGCTCTCTCTCTCTTAACTCCTATCTCTATCTCTTATATATATATATATATATATATATATATATATATATATATATATATATGTGTGTGTGTGTGTGTGTGTGTGTGTGTGTGTGTGTGCGTGTGTCCATCTGTTATTCTATCTACACGTATGTATCTTTCTACCCTTCTATCTATCAATCTATCTCTATCTCTCTCTAGTTGATAGATAGCAATTCATCTGCATGTATGTCTATCTGAATATTTCTACTGATCTACCTCGCCAATCTACCAGTATCATATTCATCTACAAATCCACGAATCTTCCAATGTCCACCGAACTCCCACCCCCTCTCACTCCCTCTCTTGGCCACATGTAGTATAGTCACTACACATTCACCAGCCATGAGACTGCGAGGCAGTTGCACACCGTTTTTGTTTTGTTTGTGTGTGTGTGTGTGTTGCTTTTTTTTTAAAGGAACGATGGCCTTTTAAAATCTTCTGTGTTGAAATATCAACGTAAGTCTTCCCTTATCGCAAGAATTTGCGCGTTCTTTTGGACAACCCAGAAAGGTAAGTACATTGTCGGAGAGACATTTATTGAGCTGTCTTCTTGGCGCACTCCGATCGGATCAGTTCTTTATGTATCGGGAAGAATAGGCAGAAAACAAAAAACGATCCAATTCACTGAATCTAGAGGGGGCTTAAGTGCTACCAAGCCGTGTGAAACCCCATGTGATACTGAATTACATTCAACGTGTGTTGTTACTGCCAGCTTTATCTGCCACACTATTGTTCATTGATTAAAGTTGACCATTACCTGAGATCGATCGATTGGTAAAGAATAGGGAGAGGGAGGAGGGTGGTGAAGGGGGAGGGATGCATTGTATGGTCGGGGATTACGATTGATCTTACAGGTCTACAAAGTCGATTCCTCAACTTGATTTTACGTTCTCGATCTCTGTAAGACACAACAGAAGAGAATATTGTTCTATTCTATCTACTTTATACTTTTTTAACAATCGATCGGCACACCGTGAGATAATCACATTGTTGTGATCTTCTCACTTCTATGCAGTGTTACGAAATCAAGAGACACAGGCCTAAACGTTTGGAGCTATCATGGGTCACGAAACAAAGAAGTTTTAAGTTTGTTTATCTGTTAGTTTGTTTGTCATCATAGGTCATTGAACGTTGAACGTTGGTAATATTGATGATCTTTCTTCTAAATTCCTCTCTGATGATAATGATGATGAGCCACATCTTGGTCTTCTTACCCCAAATCGCTTTTCTTTGCCGATGTTTCAAACGTTTGCGTCTTCCGCACTGCCACCAAGATAAATAATGTTTTTCTAAAAAGCTAAAAGAAAATAAAAATTGGTAGGTCTATATACTCACTCTGGTGTATGTATTTTTGTTCATTGATTGTTAAATCGTATATGCTAAGAAAAAAAAAATAGATACACGAAGAAAAAAAGCCCTGGGAAATGTCAAGGCCATATGAAGTTGACTGAGTCATGTCAGTCTTCACTCTGAGAAAGATCATTATACTCTTCTCCGACTGATTTCTGACTTGACGTCGAGTAACAAATTATTCATCAACATCTTTTCTGGTAAAGAAGATTAAAGAGAAAAAAATGAAAATGCTACATACAAAAAAAAATAGCTGACAAATTTTCATCTTTGCGACTCTTAGTAAGTAATTCTTGTCAACGACTTGTCGTTTTGTTCTTTAGTTTATTATACAATCTATGATACTTAGATAACATGAAAAACATTAATACCTTAATACCAGGTGAAATATGCAATGTAATATAACAACAAAAATGACTGAAAATATGTAACAATGATATGCTTACAACTATCAATAGTTTTTTCCTTACATCTTGGATAGATTTGAGTCTCGTTATTTCTCAGACCTCCTGAATATGATATTGAGAATGCAACTTCCATACATGCTTGTTTAGTTTTGCGTCGCTTTTGGACTGAATGAGCGCTTGTGTGTTGTTGTTGTTTTTTCTCTTTTATTGTGTGTGTGGAATACAGTCATAATTAATGATGTCTCCTTTTCGGTATGGGAGGGTGTCATTTACTCTATATTCATTAACTTTTATTTTGGATCTGCAAATCAGAATATCACGTTTTGCTTTTATTTTCCTTCCGTTCTTAATCTGAATTAGATATTAATCTTTGCCTCCAAAGAAAGTCTACTACCCGTTAAGCGATCGGGTTTGTGCCTTGCGCGTCGGAGGCCCTATCAGGTTGAAGGCAGTCATTCATGAAGGTGGCAGACGAGGAGAGCTGCTATGATCACGCCCTCTATCAGGAACGTCCTTACAGTAACCGCTGAAGCAAGATGACCCCGCATACGGTAACACTTTACCAAGATATTCAATAGGCAACCCTGGGTGGGCAACACACCTACTGTTCAAGAGAAACTGAGATTTCTGTGTGAAAGGAATTACAATGTAGTAGAAAATTTGAATGTCACCGTAACACCTGAATGAATCATACGGACTGTTATGCTTATTATCTGCAACAGTTAGGCTACTACAAATCTGATCACATTATACGTGAATCATTCAGCCTTGATTTTATCTGACGAAAGCTAAAGCATCAGACCCCACCCCTTCTTACTTCATTTATTGAATTATAAAATTACCATACTTTTCAAGAAACGCTATATTATTGGTCACAAACAATGGATTTTAGACAAGTTTAATCAAAGATGACGTTATCATGTCACTAATTTTAGTTGCCAAGTTATCAACTGTGAAATCTCATGAATATTTGTGTCATGTTGAAAGGTGCATGGTGGAATTTTGTGTTTATGTGGAATCACTTTGTTGTTATTGTTGTTGTTGTCAATAAAGTCAACTGGTTAACCTTTATCAAAGATAAGACCTTAGTACGATAGATGTATAATTTGTCTGCTGTGACCCGAAACACAAACGGTAGACATTGATCGCGTGTCTACTTTGATAATAACAATGACTACATGGATTCGTTTGTTTGTACCACGTGACATTTCATCAACATTTTTCACGCTGCAATTAACTTTTTTAAATTCATTTATTTAATTAATTTATTCATTATTATTATTTTTTCTCTTTTGCCTTGGAGTAAGCAGGGACGAATTTCCCAGCAAAACACATCGTGAATTCCCAGCCAAAATTGCGCTATGATCTCTAGACGTCTCGAATGAAGGAGCGCCATCTTGTGGCAAGAACAGCACATGTCAACCAGCCTTCGTCACTTTACCAAGGATTTCCATGTGAAAGGATTGTGTGCAGAAGTGCTTGAGGAGGATTAGTCAGCACAGAGCATTTTTTCGCTGTTTCCCTCGAAGACAAGACAAAACAAAACGATGCAAAACAAAAGCAGACAGAAACAATGAACTGCTTACATGAACTTTGTTTCCCCCAGTTGCTCACCCCGGAAAGACTTTATTTACCCTTTGCAGAATTGAAACACAAACCCAGCTTTTGTAGTTCTTCAAAACAGTTTTAAATGTGAGCTGGGATAGAAAAAAAAATGTAAAAATGTTAATCAGTATAATCAACGTTAAGCATTGTTAAACATACAAAATGTGAACAATAGATGTAATAAGCTTGTTTCGAGATTACAGAGTCTACACTTATGTTTTATTGAGAAAAATAATGATATCTCCCTATATCTTAGGCTTTATTGCAAAAATTGTATATGGTAGGATGTTTTGTAATAATATTGACCTACACATTTGCATCAAAAGTGATATCTTGAACATTTTTTAAATCACTGTTCCCAAAGGTAAACTGGACCTTTAAGCAAAATAAAGAGTGGCGCGCTCCCGGTGCGATGCCTCTGGATCCGCCACTGCGATGATAATAATGATAATGATATGAAGAATGAATAGAAAGAAAAAGTCATGTCAGAGTGTGAGTAACTAAACGCAACCTTGCATGCTTTTTATTCAGATGATCGTCTAAAACTCTCGTCACGCATTGAACATGATCATTGTATCTTAATTCCCCCAGTTATAATCTATACTTGCAGACAGAGTAGATATTTAGCATGAATGAAATATGTTTGTTAATGAATAAAAGTACCTTTTTACTAAACAAGGCGCTGGGAAACTATACATCTCCTTGCTCAAACAGCTCACTTTGCGCAATACACAAAGCAAACAAAAGGAAAACATCGTAGGCAACAAAAAAGTTGACACGGCGTGTGATTGGTCAAGATGGGGTAACGCCTTTGACACACCTCCGTGACGCTACGACGAGTAGGAGCAGTTTCCACACAGAACGTGTGCGCTCACTGACTGCATGTATCGTGCGATCTTCGCGAGCCAATGAACAGCGGGATGAACAGTTAGCCATGGTAATGCATGAGAAGGGACACGCAAAATCCCGTGAACTCGATCAACGTTCAGCTTTGATCCCTCATTGAATAGAAGCATGCACTAAATTTAAAAACTGAAGGTACAAGAAAGATTTAGTCTATAAAACCAATCAATTTAATTCATACTTTGCATCGGCGATATTTGACTGATACCTCTTCCGAAAGTAGAGGAGTGGTACTAGGAAACAAAATTGACAAAGAAAATATGAGTTCAGTCTTAGTGGGCGGGGCTTAAACTCGGCTGATCAAGGGACCTCTTCATGATCACAGCGCACGCATGCATGCGCATATAGCATGCAGTGAGTACACGCGCACAGTACGAGTGGTCGGCGATCGTCGTGGATCGGTCGCGTTTGGAGAGCCGAAGGTCGAACTTCATAGTTGTTCTAGCTCATCTTTGTTTGTACAATTCTCAACATTATGGACGCAGAAACCCCCCAACTTATGTGGAAACCTGATCCCAAACGGGCAACGAAAATGGATGAATTCAGAGGGATCATAAACAGTACATACAACCTGCATCTCGGTACGTATTCTTCGACATCGTTTACTGCTAGCTACCCGCTGCAGTACGCAGTCTCTTTCCACCTCCCTGGTCTGACCGAGCTGCTAGCTTTCCTCTGGCCTCTTCGGTCGGCTGGCCGCTTTTTAATGCCTGTCTGTTTAATACGCCGTATGTTTAGCGTGCGCTGAGCTGTGAGTGAGTGGATGTCGGATGTTGCATGCATGTTGCTAGGGGCCGTGCCAGTTGAAGCTGAAACCTGTGAGATTACAATTAAATTACAATTTCGGTAACTTAAACATGAGTTTTGATTTGTATCAAGGTCAAAGGATCCTTTCCAGTCTTTTGTAAAGCCCTCCTTCAAAAATAATCTGACTTAACCTGTTAACAATTGCTAGTAAATATTTTTTATGCGTATTTGGTTGGAGCTCCCTATTTTGTTTTTTGTTAATTTAAGTTCTCTTCCTGTGGGAAATAGCAGAAGTGACTATGTCTAGTAGTTAGAAGTTGAAGAGTGTTCAAAAATGATATGAGATGTTAAATGTTTAAATTGTTAGATTCTACATGGATAGCAAGTGTTCCATGCAATGTGTACTTCTACCAAAATAATAAATTAAATTTTTATAATGTGACTGTATTGAGCATGTATGATAATGTACATGTATATAACATACATATTTGTAACCCCCAGGGCGCTCCTTCACACAGTTATACTGTGGGAGCTTTGCATTCGGGCTGATCGCAGTTAACATATTTGAATATTTTGATGAATAATGTAAGAGAATGTAGGGTTTATTTATTTACTTGTACTTCATAAGAGCACTTTCAATAAAGGCTAGACGTCTATATGTGGAACTATTTCAATTTATTAAAAACTGGAAGGTTCAACAAATGTTTGTTCATAGCTACTTACCCGTAACCCTGGGGCACTCCTTGTAGTGTACACAGTTATTTGGCGTTCATGCTGTGTTTCGCAGTTAGTTCAAAGCTAACACTACAATTGAATTGAATTGAATTGAAATGGTTTATTGATATCAACATCGTCGCAGCCAAAGGCCGAATTGTGATGGTTTACAGCAAATGATATAAAATAATACATAAAAAAAGCTCAAAAGAGGAATACATGCACAAACAGATGAACTACACACATAAATATCCATAACAAACTCAAATGAAGTGTACGACTTATTCTATAAAATATCGAATATTACAGTTGAAAAAAGAATCGCGAGATTAATTTTGCACAATATCATCATATACATTTCAGATTGCAAAAAAATATCAATCTTTTTTGTTATCTTACTTCCCATTTCCTCTCTCTCTCTCTTTCTGTCAAGCCACCACCAAGGAAATTTTGTCTTGTATGTTGACCTGTCAGCGCCTGAGATGTAGTATAGGGTGGGACATCCAATTACCGGACGCTTTTTTTCGTGGCTTTGATTTCCGTACTCAGTGGATGAAATTTCGGCTAAAAATAACACCACTTATTCACAGACTCCTGGAAATCACGAATTCAGCCAACTTATATCAATTCTTTGTTCCAGTTTTTAAAAAATATGCTTCAAACGTTCCCCTCTAAAAATAGTTGTTTTTTGCGCGGTGCTAAATCGCATTGTATTACCGGACGCGATTTTTGTAATCGAATAATCGAGGTCTTTCACACCTAGTCCTTGCACCAGAATCATAATTCATCCCACAAATCACCGTACACATTCTCACCGAGCGGATGACAAAGAAAAAATTGGCAAATGAGGCTCAAATTTCGTATTTTACAGTAAAATGTCTGTCTTGAACATTTCGAACAGTTCACGCAATAAAACCTTGTGAGAAATCGACAACTGGTTAGACTCTATACTTCTAGTTTACGTGCTTTGTCTATAAGAGCTGCACGCGCGGGTGATGAGCTGTGGGCCCCTTAGCGCACAACTATTCCGCATCGTTCGCGTTTGAGGACGATAGCTACAAATTTCCGATATCGATCAGTGAACTTTTGGTTTTATTGGAATCTTCAGCATTTTACCTGTATGTGAGTGGGATGTCATAGAATTTCAGTTGTGAAATGTGATTCAAACATGCATAAATATTAAATATGAAGAGATGCGGGTCACTCAACTATAAATTTGAGGTAAAATGTGAATTTTTTCGTGTTTTTACATTTTTATTTGGCGTTTTTTGCGATTTCGGTCCACACAAAGTTCTGTGAGGCTAATCTACGAAGTCTCGCGCGTACAGAATGTCATTAGTACGCAAAAATGTGCGTGTCTGGTAATACCATGCGTCCGGTAATACCATGCTTGCCCCTACTAACATCTATCTCCCTTTTGACCTTGAAGATGATCGTAGCATAGGACCGGACATTAGATTGGCTGCTGTAAGCACAGCTCAATGCTAAGACTTGGGTAGCCTCTGTTTGCCTGTATGATATTGTAACCCTGCACATGGTAAACAAAACACGTCTAAGCCATTGGTGTGCCAAGGCAATGGGGAAAAGCCTGCTGAAGGCATGTTGTGACTGACCATTATGTGTCAAATGGTCCATGAGATGAAATTAGTTGACAAGGTTTTACTTCGGTCCTAGTGGCTATTTTGTCTACACAAAGGATTACTGTCTTATGTATAATTGATTTTTAAATCTTGCTAATATGACCATGGGCCTGGTATGTAACTGCAGCCACTACAATCATAACAAATATTATTGAATTCTGTGACTTATACCAATTCAGTTCTGAAATGATAAACTCAGAAAACATTATTTTAGCTGGTGATAGATTGCTGAGTTATGCAGCCCAGTTGTGCCATGAGTATGGTCATTGTTGGTACACATACATTTGTAAGCCTAGTAGGCTGATTGACAGTCAATCTACCGGTACCTACTTGCATGACCAGATCAAACTCCTTCAATACTGCAGAGTAATGAGACACACAAATATCAATGACAATGCTTGTTTTTGGACGAACATTGCTGTTCACATCTCCCCAGCAACGGCAGATACCCCTTAGCAACAGCAGACACCCCCTAGCAACAACCGGCATTGCCCTTTTTGAGTCTTTATGTCCCTTCCAGACTGGCTTTACTGATTGTAGAACTGTTATTAATATTACTGGTAAACTTCTGCTTGGTAAGGGTGATTTTCTTTCAGCCTGCCATCCATACCAAAACCCATGATGAAACCCTGATAAAAGTCAATCTCTTGTTAATAGCATACTGTACACTTATGCTGTATATTAAAGGTAGGGGATACCTTTTACAGACCTCCCAAAGTGCAGCAAAACATTAAATATGAACCTCAGGGGACTTGTTTAGGCCACTGCTGAGAAATTTGGAAGTCAACAGTTATCTACAATTTGAATAATGCACAAAACTCAACTACTCAGTAGTTCTGTGTGTCAGCCACACTTAAGCCTTTTTGTTGCAGTCTTCTGTATTTTTTATCGATAAACACAAATCTAAAAGTATAAGAGCTGATGTAATAACATATAGATTGTGTGGCAAGAATGTATATAGAAATGCTTGTAAGTTTTGATGAACTTTCTTCACAAAATATACATGATGGACACACATAGAGTGCATGGGTCTGCAAAGGTAGCCTAGTAATGTACTGGAATTTACGGTGAGCCCCGAAAAAAATTCAATTCAAAATCTAACGGTCAATAAAAATGTACTAAATGTTACCTTCCACTTTCAATACTTTATGGGAGTTTCTAAATTGATACTCTCTTCAACATACCACTGTATTTATACAACTCGTCATTTAAGGCATGCAAATGGGATTCCCTACCTTTAAGGGAGCCTAATTTTTCACAAATTGATGGGACTTCGAGTAGTTAAATTTGCAATCATGGTGTACAGTAATGAATAGAGAAATGTATGCATGCTTGTTGTAACCAAAGTTAATATTTTTCGTGTGATGTTAAATTTGCGAATGGCACCTAACTCGCAAAATTTGTGAAAATAAAAACCCAGCAAAATATATGGTATGTACAGTACTCTGTGTACACACCATGCTATAAGGCAGTGTGCACAAATTTGTGTGTTTCAGCAGAAAACTATTCATACTGAAGTCTCCCGATTGATTGTCTTAGAACTATGGAGGGGAGGGGGGAAGTGGGAGGGCAAATTATTGCTCCACATATAAATGATATTCTAATGGGAATTCACCTGACAAAAATATCAGACTGAAATAATTTAACATGTGAGCTGGATGCTTCCTCCTGAAAATTGCCCGATCTGAAATGGATATGACGGAATGAAAAAACAAATGCTGTGATACTGTGCTGAGGGCTGAACTTTGTCTGTGCACAACATATTATTGAAGGGTTTGTTCTCTCGACTTATTCACCTAAAGTGTGCATTGGTATTTTCCACGTTGTTGGTACTATACCATACCAGCATGTTTTCACCACTTTTTTATGAGCCATCACAAATTAGTGTTGACCGTTTCCGATCTTCCACTGTGACTGGAATCAGCTGGTAGGACTTTTAATGTGGGAGAAAGATCAACACTCTGATGTGTGACCCATTCCTTATAAACTAAGTTTTTTTTTTTCTTTTTGTGCACATGGTGATGTTTTCTGTGCAGAAGGGTACAAAAAGGTTTGTTTCAAACGTTTGTGTGATTGAGACTTAGTATACATGTAGATACATAAAATACATGAAGTGAAGTTGACATCTAAAAGAAAAATGGATCACACAACTGGCTATATCAAGATTATTATCAGTTTGAAATTCAGTTGTAACATTTTAATTAGAATGATTACCCCAGTGGACAAAAAATAAAATGTTTTAGTGTAAATATCCCCTGTCTTGAAGTTACATGGAATTATATTACATTAATTGCCTCATTAGATTTCAGTATATGACTGGGACTTGAGCAAGTTTTGCTTTCTCCTTTTCTCTGAAATTATAATGTCATGGCTACATTACATTCGCTGCAAATGACTAGATGACTTGATATTTCATATTGTGTGTTTGTTAATCTTTTCAGCAAAGATTGCACCTAGTAGCCAGAATGCTTTCTCTGAGTTTGTCTGACTTAAGTTGCAATGTCCTTGCAGCTGAAATGCAACCTGGATTCCGTGAGTTGATGTGTGTGTAAGAAGAATGGGAACTGCTAGTAACTAGCTTCCCAGAGGAGGAGTATGAACAAATTTGAATACATCGATCAGATATTGTTAAATGAATAGCATAGATCGGTGAGTTAGATGAATTTGTCAGTTGGTGAACTGATTCACACTATGAGGGTATCTGTACTGAGACGTTGGTATGATGGAGGTGATTTTAAATCTGAGATTTTTCAACCATTCCTTTTGTTGCTCTCTATCTCTCCATGACAGAGAATTACGAGGAGCTGTGGCAGTGGTCGGTGGATAACTATGCCACGTTCTGGGGTGAATGCTGGAAATACTTTGACATCAGACACTCACAGACATACACACAGGTGAGATACTGTAAACGTCAATATTTTCGCGCGATTAATTTTTCGCGCTGAGCGGCTCGAAAACATATTCGCGGGTTCTTAAATTCGCGCTCCGCAGCGGGTTAATACACAGTCGCTGTTTTCATCCAGCGATGCCAGCGTACGATAAGCGACGTAGCGAGCGGCGCGAGTGCGAGTACAAGCGCTCGACTACATAGTGCATGTATTTTACTCGATACATGTACTGTAGGCCTAGTACTGTAGTCGCGGGGATGTAGCACACCAATCGGCCGTGGGCTCGGTGCGTGCTGTGCGTGCGATGATACTGCTATATGCGTAAACATGTCTGTACTACGTAGCAGTATCATCGACGAAGCGCACCAGGCCGTTCAAAATGTGCATAGAAAATTGCGAAGATATATTCGCGCGTTTTTGAATTCGCGCTAGCCGAACGTAGCGCGAAATCCGCGAAAATTAATGTACCGCGAAAATTTCCACGTTTACAGTAGTTGTACATATTCTTTTAGTGCTCAAGTGAGGTACGATGTACATACATTTGCAAGTGATGATTTTATTGGTGTATGTCAGAACTTCGCTGTGAATGAGTTATGATGCCTGTGGTCCTTACTGAGAGCTGTGTGCCAAGCTCCCTAGAAATGAATTTATTGAAAACAAATTTGGCAGAAATTACTCAGGGACGTCCAGGCTGCCACATTGGGTGACTGGATGCATGCAGATGGACACTGTCTTGTTACTCTTTGGCTGCTGGGGATGGAGAAAAATTGACTGATTTCACAAACACTCTTGGACTACCGGTACCATTCCTGACATTTCACCGCATCTCCCTTGTAGTCACTGCATGGCATACAATGTTATCGCACATTCAACATTTTTCTTTTCAATCAGTGATTTGATATGCCCAACTGAATATCAGCAATAAACATCAAAAGATTGGATATTAACCTTAATACTATTCATATCTACTGTCAGCCATAATACAATGGGAAGCGACAGACTCACCATTGGATTAGTGCCATATGATGCAGCTGTTGAATGGCTGTAAAATTTGGAATGTGTACACATACATTTGCCATGTAAACAAAACTAGTGCTGTAATTCTATTACGTGTCATATTTTCTTGCCAGTTTATAACTGATTGTGGAAAAATGGATCTAGTTCAAAGAATCTTAAGTTACTCTAGTATGTTTTTGTCCTCATGGTTGAAGTAATAAAACATTTTGATTAAATGAAGTATGTCAATTGTCATTGTGTGTAGGGAATGGAAAAAAAAATCAGTGCTCCTTTTGTCCAATTAACACATTGCACTGAACTGTCTAGTGAATCAATTTATTCTACGGATGTCTACACTGGGAATTATTGATTTGGACTCGTGGTGGTAGAGCACCAAATATATCAAGTGCCATAATTGCAATGGTGCAGCTTCTATGTACGTGTGCCATGTGTGTGTCTGTTTTTGTGTATGTGATATAGAGGAGAGATGAGGTCTGTGTATGCTAACAGTGACATTTGCTCCCTAATTGCTTTTCCCCTCCTTTTTCTGTGGCTCTAGTAATGTCCAGTTTCATTGCTTCTTGTTGCATGACTAGCTTTTAAATGACACTGACCACACTGTATGAAAGAAATTAAGACAAGCTGTCATCAAATGTCAGTTTTGTGATTCAGCCATCACACAAATTGAAAAGAAAAAAAAAATGAGTCAGAAGAAGCCTGAGCTTTCATTCCTAGGAGAATCTGCATTAGCTAGAAGCAAAATTTTGTTACATTAGCTTGTGTACAAAATTCTTGAAGCTCTGAAACATGATTATCTTTGTAAGAAAGATACTAATTACAATAGTAGTTACTGTTTTCCCTACATGTAACACCTTTGCCATTACATCAGTAAAAATAAAATTTAGTTGCAGGTTAATATGCTAAGTTCCAAAATGATATTCTTTTCCGAGAGACTGAATGGTGCGCTAGTCATGTTTTTTTTTTTTGTGAATCAATGCTCCTTTCTCTGCAGGTGGTAGACCCAAGTAAGGGTATAGAAGAGGTTCCAGTCTGGTTTGAAGGCAGTCTGCTGAACTTTGCAGAGAATCTTCTCAGGTACAATGATGATCGAGTCGCCCTCTATGCTGCAGGTAAGCTCTTTGGGTGTATTCCCTGGATTCATGGATTTAGGAAATATTGGGAGTCTGAGTTAATCTGATTATAGTGACAATGTTCACATCTTGTAATGTAAGATTAGGCAGAAAAGTAGCTTGCTCTCCAGTGATGTTATCTATGTACTCAGAGCCAAATATATTTTATGAGTTGTGGCATAAGGGAATAACAAGTCTTTGATTGCGCACAGCTTACAGACTGTGGTGTAGGTACAAGTTGTGTGTTTCCCATAGAATCAGTGTTGATTTGGTCATCTAATCATGATTGTCTCTCATTTTTCTCTTTGTCCTTCTCTGAAAATCTACAGTTTACATGTCAATTTTCTTTCAAATCATCCATTATTTGGTACTGTATGTTTGTATGATGTGATAATGATAATGATGATAATAATAAAAGTAATAATGGTAATGATAATTATGATAATAATGATAATAATAATAATGATGATGATGATGATAATATTAATAATAATAGTGATGATAATAATGATAATGATAATTACAATAATAATAATAATAATAATAATAATGATAATTATAGTAATAATGATGATAATAATAGTAATGATAATAATAATAATTTATATTTATATGGCGCTTTATACAGGTGTTTCTAAGCACAAAAATGCGTCATGGATTTAGGGAATAATGGGAGATTGTATAGAGTACAAGTTGTATAATCTTGTTTATGTGCTGTATGTATGTACAGTGTATGTTTGTGTGTATGTATGCTTGTGTATGGATATATATTTGTTTTGATGTATGTGTGTTTCTACTTGAAGAGCTATCTCTCTATCAGTCTATATATGAAGAGTTTATTTGCAAAAGGGGTTAGATCCACTTTTAGTACTTTAGAGAAAAAAGGGTTTATTTGTGAGAAATTGTACACAAGTGTATAGAAAATCTAAATCTAATTTTGCAATAATTTCTATTCAAATGGTTGTCTGCAGTTGAAATTTTCACTGTAGCTAACTCAACTGGAATTCTGTGCAGTGATGCTAGTAACTCAATTTTCATCAAAAATGGATCTAACCCCTTTTGCAAATTAGCTCTTCATATATTTAACTAGATACCAACCTACAATGTATCCATCCATTCATCCATCAACCCATCTGTTTGATTCTCATTTAAAGCTCCTATATCCCTCGTGCAAACATCACATACAATTTTGCATGGCGGAAGAATAATATCTCCCAACGTAATGTATGAAGTCTTATGGTTATATACACCTCAGAGTTTTTTAGATTAAAAAAATAATCTAAGAAACTAACTCCATATCACTCAAGAATATGCTCCCCTTTTGTACTGAGAATAACGGTTGAAATTTTTGCAGGGTCCAAATAAATTCACTGAAAATCTTAAGTATTCATTCGTTCGTTCGTTCGTTCGTTCGTTCGTTCGTTCGTTCGTTCATTCATTCATCCATCCATCCATCCATCCATCCATCCATCCATCCATCCATCCATTCATTCATTCATTCATTCATTCATTCATTCATTCATTCATTCATCCATCCATCCATCCATCCATCCATCCATCCATCCATCCATCCATCCATTCATTCATTCATTCATTCATTCATTCATTCATTCATTCATTCATTCATTCATTCAATTTCATTATTCTGAGGAAAGATATGACATACCTAGGCTACCTCTACAACATCTCAGCAGCTCTTATGAAATGAAGTTAATTTTTAGGGTTGCAAAAGAACTTTAATCTATGGACCCCTTTCTGGCCAGTAACCCTTTGAAGACGAGTCCCATGTATACACAGGCAAGTGTCCATGGAAAATGTGTGTTGAAGCAAAATCAAGCCGTCCTCAACGGGTTAATCAATTCATCTTTCTCTCCATTCGATCTCTTCCCAGTTGAAGGGAGCAAGGAGGTGGAGAGAGTCACGTACGCTGAGCTTCATACGGCAGTCGGTCAGTTTGCTGCGGCTTTCAAGAAGATGAACATCCAGAAAGGAGACAGGGTAGTTGGTGAGCCTCCATCAGCCTCGAGTCATGTGATCACTTGAAAAGCTACTATTTGATGAGCTTTTAAATCTTGTTGACTTATACATCCCCACAGACCTTGATGTCACATCTCATTCTGTACATTAATGACATTATATTCATAATGCTAATCATTGGGACATCAAATACTGTTTCACAGCTCCACAGTTAAACAATGAAATAAGAATGCTGCCATTGATTTTAACAGTCATGCCTATTACATGTACATGCAGGACACCATGATTGAGTGGGGAAAATTATTCTTGTTCAAGTCTTTTTTTTTGGCAATGCATGAAAAAGTCCATGAATACAGCACACACACAAAAAGAAAGATAATTACCTTGTGTATTGATAGGATATGCATATAAATTTTTGTTGTTGTAATTGACTAGACATATACCCCATTATATGCATATGTGTGTGTTTTACACCTGTTGTAATACCCTCTTAGTTTTACTTGACAACTTGATGAAAAAAAAAATAATGACATCTTCAAAATCTGTCATCAGTAATTTGAGCTATACTGGTAGTTTATGGGTTTACACTGCACTTCTAATTTGTTGGCATCTCTAATGTATGGGAACTTATTGCACTATGCTGTAAAGTGTCCATTGTTACAAAGACTTTTAAATCATTGTGATAAAGAACATTTTTATATCTGACCAGGGTCATTGCCATTTAATTGGCAAATGACTGGTTAAAGTTGTCTTGAAACACATAAAATTATGTAGTATTCACATCATAAAACATATTGCTGTAAGTTCTTAATTAGCATTAGTAATATTCCTTTTGCGTTGGAAAAAAATACAAAAAGTTGACTTTGGCATGCACAGCGATGGAGTCAAACAAATGATAGAAAGAGACCTCACAATGTGTTTTCATGTAATACAAAGAGAAGTAGACAATGCCGACTCCACCCACACACATGCCTTGTGAGCAGTGAGCAGTGAGTCACTAGAAAGACTGGATTCTGGGCTCACTGACCTGTATTCACACCTCGTGTGATTGGTAGTCATGAAATTTAGACTTCGAAGATCTATTTGTTTTAGGAAAAGAGATACAACTTGTTTCTTTAGTGTCAGGAACCTGTCCACAGTTTCACTGAATATAGATACTGTAAGTATCTCTCATTGGTAATCCAGCAAACTTCAAACAAGATTAGCAAACCAACCCCAAATTATCCTTGGATGTTTTATAGTCTCAGCCCACATTTTTGAAAGTGTCCCAGAGGTACCAGGTGCAAATAAGCTCAGTGTTGTTCCAAGTGACATTTCATGTTAGAAATATAATTACATTAGTCAGCACATGATCTCTAAACATGGAGATAGTTTCTGAAAATGGTACTGCTCTTTTGACAAAGTTTTCGTTTTGAGACTTCTATTGAATTTTGATCATCAAGAAGTGACATCACCTGGAGTTAAAAATGTGTATTTCGTGGTAATTCTAATAAGTTTGTATTTAAGAGCTGCAGATACAGAGAATACTGCAAATTTCATTCTTCTTGTTTATTGGAGGCATTCATAACAGTACCAAAATTCCATAGAAAATGAATTTCAAAAGAAACCACGAACACATTCATAGATATGATCACTCAAAACTGACAGTGCAAGGTACTTTCCCCGATATGAAATATGCATAAAGAGTGATAATAGGAAATTTCCTCCATCAATTATGTAATTTTCTATATTTTTAATACTCTCCTACTATTAAATACAAATGGAAAGGACATTATGTTTGTCTGCACTCAGTTTTTGAAATATTTTAATCAGTTTTGCTGACAGCAAAAGAAATGGAGGTGTATGGATGAAGTTCGATGATTTAAAAACAAACAAAACATAAGTTACAATTTTTGTTGCTTTGTGTTTTGTTTCCAAGGCTACATACCAAACTGTGTTGTTGCCATAGAAGCAATGCTTGCAGCATCCAGCATGGGGGCAGTATGGAGTTCGACATCACCAGACTTTGGAGTTACGGTGAGACAAGACTCGAATTATCATCATTATTGTCATAATTGTGATCCATCACCGCAAAAATTTGATGGAGTTGTTAAATATCATTTTCTCTATTTTTGTAATTCTAAAATCCCATGACTAAGTTTTCAATTACAATGTCATGTTTCCCACTGTAATTTTAAACCTTTTTCATGAAATGACACAAAGCCAGCTGCAAGATATGTACTCAGTTTTAAAAGAAGTTGGATTTGTTTTGCCTATATGAATATGATACAAACAAACACAAGATCTCCTAAAAAGACTGCATAGAGCATGATGCTCATTTCCCTTTATTGAAATCCAACATAAAAACAACAAAATTCTTGGCACAAGATTTTATGTGAAACATGACACATAGAATGTGAACAATGTGAAACCATGCTAAGCTAGCTGTATCTTTCCTTCCATTTCACTTTTGTGATTTTGTTGCATTAGTTTTATATTTCAGCTCAGCAACAGTCCCACCTACAGAAGATTGTTGCAGGCACTGTTTTGTTCATATCAACTTTGCCTTACAGGATTAATGGGGTTCCCACCATGCCAAGTCTAGACGTAATTTAAGATTTTTAAAAAGCAAATTCCTGAGAACTGCACATAAATTTATGCCTTGACCCACTGAAAATTTGTGCAGGGTATTTGGGAAAGCAATCTTACTCAGGTCAGATTCTTACTGGGCTGGTCATTTTAATTCAAAATTTGTTATTCCAGTCTAAGAGGGCATATTTACCCATTTGTTTGTTCTCCAATCAAGGATTTCTTGATCTTGTTTACTTGCATGAATTTGATGATCTCCATTCATCATGGCTTAATTAATTTGATGGGGGATATCAAAATTTTATTAGTTCTGCCGAAAAAGAGCATTAATTTGATTAGTTCTGTTGAAAACAAACTTTTGTTTTTATCACAGGACTTGAGTAAAAATTGCAATTCTGTATTTTTCATAATTTTGTTACCTCGAGAAGATAATACCAACAGTCCTAATAGAATAAACAGAAAAGTTTGAATTATGTCATAATCTGTTGATCAAACTAAGCACCAATTGTTTTTTCTTTCCAAAGACCAGGAGTTTATTTTTACAATGTAGCCTTCAACAGAATCTAAGTGTAATGGAATCACATGTAACTCTCTTAGAATGTTAAAAAAAAAGAAGAAATCCATCCAAGATGATGGGTTGAAGCTCATGTATTTCAAAAGTTTTTGCTTGACATTCCACGTAATCAAGATTTAATGCTCAATGTGTGATATTAAATATTTTCAAATGAATTAAAGAAAGCGAGAAGAGTTTTCTTTGTCGTCTCATTGTAAATACCAAAAGACATCAAGTCTCAGATCTACTATACACAAAGATCCTGTGGGAAACTTAGCAATATTCATTTCATTAATATCTTTATAAAGCCACGTCATTTGTAAAGTTAAACACTCATCTGTTTGTTTGTTATCTAGGGAGTGCTGGACAGATTCAAACAAATCAAACCAAAGGTCATTTTCTCCGTCGATGCGGTGGTTTATAACGGCCGAACCCACGACCACCTCGGCAAACTCTGCCAGGTCGTGGAAGCACTGCCAGAACTTGAAAAGGTGGTGGTCATCCCTTATGTCCACCAGGCTGACAAACTGGACATCTCTAACATTCCAAACAGGTCAGCATGAAAAATCTCTGAATCTTTTCAAAACTGAAAAGTGCAGGATACTGGATGTTTGGAGACCCTTAAAATTCCCTTGACATTCATAAACTTTTAGTTTACCACATTATCAACGCTGAAGTTTAATGTTTAATCCATTTAGTATATAAAATGCATAACTAACCTTTGATTGATGAAGAATAAAATAGTTTCATATAATTGCAGACATAAAATGAAAATTTGACCTTTGTATGTGTTTTGTGTAGAAATTCTATTATTCTCTTATCATATTCAAATACAACCTCCATAGATACATGTATATCAAATACTATATTCTTGTTTACATTCAAACAGTGTCTACTGTGTTAACAGGCACCAATTTCTTTTTGGACTTTGAACAGCATTTTGATGAAATTTGTGTATTTGATTAGTGGTTTGTAGCTTTGACATAAATTGTGAAGTGGGAATCAGTAATGATGTATACAGTGCCTAGATTCAACCAGATTTTATGATAAAGCATATTTGGAGCATGTAGAACATACTTTTATAATTTCTTGGCACTAAAGTAGGAATGTTAGGCTTGTGTTTTCAAAGCCTGAATGGCTGGTCAATTTTCGCGATGTTGGAAATTGATTTTGATGAAGTGATACTTCAAAAACGAAAGTTTGTACCAATACTGTTTTTTCATTTTTGTAGCATAATAGTGAAAGAGTGCTCACTTCACTCATGCCTTTCAAAAGTCGGGGGAAGGATATTACACTGGACGTATTTTAGGAACAAGATAAAGAAATATGGAATTTCATTAAAAATGAAATTTTGTGGAATTTTCTTTCTTTTATAGTTGCCCTACTGTGACATCATGAACTGTAGTCTTCCTTATCCAGCTGTGACGGCTCATGGATTTAACCAAATCTTGAAGAATACATAGCTTTTGAGCAAATTGAGTGATATTTCTCAAACTTCTTTAACGTGAACTAATAACATCTTAGTTTGCATTAACTGAAGTTACTTATACATTTTGGATAAATTCCTTTTGATACTTTCTGTTATCCGATAAAACTGTTCATTGTGCAAGAATTTGCCAAACTTGTATACATGGGCGTCTCAGCCTCTGTACCCAGTTCTGACCTTTACCTCTCTCCTTCTTGACCGCCCCTCTCCTCCCCTGCAGCATCTTCCTCCCAGACTTCCTGGCTTCTGGTCAGTGTCCTGATGGGACCTACCCCGCCCTGGAATTTGAGCAGCTTCCATTCAACCACCCCCTCTACATCATGTATTCATCTGGGACAACTGGGGCACCAAAGTGTATGGTGCACTCAGCTGGGGTAATGAAGTCACACCAAGGAGGTTCAAGAGAATGGAGTCACAACAGTCTTATTTCCTTTGCTAGATGTTCAAAGCCGCCGCTCAAAAATATTTGAAGCATGTGCCAAACAGGATCTGCCACGCAGATAGGAAGACAATTGACTCGTGTCTCATTGCATAATCACCAGCCACTTTCAAAGGAAGGCATGTCTTTGTGATGATAATTACTTTTCGCTATCCCTTCTTATAAAAGGGTAGGTGGTGCAGACATGAGGATGCGCGAATAGAAATTGAGCAAAAAATGCTGAAATAAAGATGAAAATTACTCAACTGGGCATACCCAGGCACTAATCTGATACATCTATCAATAAAGAATTATACTTGAAGATTATTCCATATTAGTTTCATTTGTGGAAATTAAGCGGAAAAGTGATAAAACCAGCTTTCCAGGATGGTACAGTTTTAAATATTTTCACATGATACAGCTCTGATTTACACTTTTGCACAAATTTCTGGACGGTATTGACTTTTGTTTTACATGCTTTATCATTAAGTGAAATTTTATTTCATTTAATGAATAAATAAGCAAAATATGGCCAACATTATGATGACATTCAAAATGAATCTTCAGATGGCTCAGCAAGACGGCGGCTTGGAACATCGATCATCATAGGCACAAGTGCACCTGTGGAATTCTTTTGTACATCAATAGAAATCTGACAACTGTTTGAATAATTACAGCCAGTTGAAACTCCAGGTATAAAACCTCCTTGGTCACACTTTACAAGCCGTGGTCACTATGTGAAACCACCTGTAGTTTGCTTCCTGATAACTTCCAGAAGTTTGAGCACATAGTCACACTGTTATCAAAACTATGTGTAGTTTTAGAGATGAGAAACTATTCATTGTTTCAATCTCTTACTTGTATTCACCATGTGGGCAAAAAACATGTACCCTCCATGACTTTAAAAAATGCAAATGTGCAACAGCTTGCAGAAGAATGCAAAATGTGCGTAAGCAACATGAAATGGATGTAATCACATGACATTCTTCTTGAAGTTTCAACCATGTGTGGCCACACTACACAAAACTGTGCATAGTTTTACAAGAAGTGAGAAACTTCCCAAGTGCTTGCAGGAAGTTTCATAGGAACTACTTCTCGAGAAGTTTGCGGTCACGCTGCCAAAATTATGCAAAGCAAAATACCGCATTGTGAAACTTCATGTAGTTTCACTTAGCGTCACTCTGGCTATAGACATACCAGCATTATATGCAGAAGGAATCATATCTGTGAAACCATACAAAACAGCCCTTATGAATGAAAGCTAAGCTCCTATACAAAGTCTAAATATATCTCAAGTGTGCTATTGATGAATTCTTAACAATGCTGTTGTGTCATGTGAGTTGATTTGTATGTTTTCTCCTTGATACCACAGGGCACTCTAATTCAGCATCTCAAAGAGCATGTTCTCCATGGCAACCTAACAAGAGAAGACAACATCATCTACTACACAACAGTGAGTCACTCAAAATGTCTTGTCATGATAGGCACAGTCTTACTTCAGAGCAACTGCAGATTTTTCTTCACATTGTGAAGATATTTGTGAAGATATGCAGAAGAAAAGATACTCCTATATATTCATGACTGCTGAGATATGCAGGTGTAAAATGGATTAAGACATCCTCTTCTCTCACATTTTTGTCAACCTCATAAGTAAAATGAGATAGAAAAAAGTAAAATGTGACCTGCTACAACAAAAGAATCCGAAAGTCGGGGGAGGAAAATTTTCTGAAAATGGCATGACATTATTCCCTTACTCTTCTACTTTAATTTCATATATAGCACAACTCATAAAAGTGCTCGGTTGTGGAGATATCGATGATTTTATTAGCGCATGTCAAGTGGTTGAGGAAATCAGAGTTTCGAGAAAAATGCCTCCAAAGTTTTTCCTTCCGACGCTATCATGATCAAGGGGAGGTGGGACAGTTTTCACTGCTTGACAATAGAAGGTATGCTCCTAGCGACCTCCGTGATGTTCATTCAAGCTTAGCGCCAGCGGTCTACGCACAACCAATCAGTAATCATGATGCCACGCACTGACCAATAAGATCACTCCCTCGTTGTTAAGGGTGGAGTCTAGCTGCGGTGCTAAATCCAAATCTTCAGACACGTTTTTGTTACGTTGAAAGTCGGAAAATCATGGCCCAGAAAAACGCTGATTTCTTGCCTTTCCTTTGAAAATCAAGCTTCGAAACTTTGGCAGATGATAGACAAAACATTGGACTGCAAAATTATGCCAAAAACAGAAATCCGATTGTTTTGACCAATTTTGATGATGTGACTTTAAACTCGATTTTCTCAGCTCAGCCGTCAGCGACTTTAGGATCCTTTTGTTGTAGCGGGTCACAAATAATCGGGAACCATGTGAAATTGTTGATACCAATACTTAGTGTTCTTGGACTTTGAATAATTTACTTAATACACCTCCTGAGTGAGCAGGGGCCCATTTCATAAAACTTGTCATCAGTGACAAGTTGTCATAGATGTGACAAGCTACTGAAATCCTTGCATCTGATTGGCTGAGAGCAAATTTGTCATAGAAATGTGGCAGTTGTCACTGATGACAAGTTTTATGAAACAGGCCCCAGTTCTGTCTGAGTTATCTTATTTGAAATAAGCTTGTATATATGAACTTCTTCTACAGAGTAAACTTTGAGCTTATATTTCAGTACATGACATGATCTAATGGATTTGTTATGGTATATATAGAGACTTTCATTTTCATTTTTTTGACAAAAATAAACAAAACAAAATGACACAATGCATGTATAAAAGGTGTGTGTGGGCCCATTTTTGCTTTGTTGATAACTCATGTATTCAAGGGACAATTCTCTCCATTTGTAATTCTGTGTATGCGTTTCTAGTTGTGTGTCAAATTTCTTTGGACATCTCTTTAGGTTTTGTTGCTCATGGAAATGGGTCTCTGCCGTACTTATACAAGAATCCATGGAAATATTGCTGCTCTTCATGTTTTGCTAAAATTTCACTAATGCCATTTTGTGAAAGCTGTCATGTGAATCTGGTTAGAACAAAAAGAGAGGAAAATGTTACTGATATAAAATAATATTTGATTCTATTTCTAGACTGGTTGGATGATGTGGAACTGGTTGGTCACAGCTCTAGCTGTAGGCAGTGGTGTGGTCCTGTATGACGGGTCCCCATTAGTTCCTGGTCCTTCTGTTCTCTGGGACCTTGTGGACAGTCTAGAGTGAGTGAATTGTTGTTGTTTTTTTCATTTATGGGGTATTAGACCAAAAAAAATATGCAACACTTCAAGTGCACTCACAAGGAAAGTTGAATATCCAAAAAGGCTCAAATTTTGACGGCTTAGTTGTCTTGTATTATTTGTACTCACTAGAATTGAAGTGTTATGTTTATTGTGCTCTTTCCATAATTTGGAAAGGCTTCCTTTCCCTGATAAGATGTCAACACAAGAAATTTAGCCTTGCATACAGACTACCTCTTTATTATGAAGCTCCTTTGCAGCAAGAAAATATATCAGTGGGTTAGATTAGCTATTGAAGTAGTTAAAAGTTTAGTTTGTTTCACTGGGCAATAAATGCACAGTGATATTTTATTAATGACAAAAGACATATTTTTGGTAGCATTCAGTGTGAGCAGATACAGTCTATGCCAAAACATCACATGATAGACAAGTGAAATACAGGAAGAATTATGGAGAAAGATATGAGGAATCTATGAATAGTAAGGTGTGAAATTTGTAGTAGACCGCATGTGCCATCCTGAAAGCAGACTTTTCTGTTTAAAAAGTATATGAACTATTTGTTCAATTCATCATCCATTTCCTGTTGCCATGGTTTTGTTTCCATCAGCATCTCAATTCTAGGAACCGGTGCCAAGTGGTTGTCTGTGCTGGAGGACAAGGGAGTCCATCCCTGTGAGTTTCTTCATTCTTGTTGCTTGATGATTTCTTGGAAAATTACCTTTCCAGAGATTTTATCTCATGTACATTGCTGTTGTCTGGCAAGAAATGTCTTGAGGGAAATAAAGTTGATCTTTTTGTTCCACGAAGCGAGGTAAACAAGAAAGTATGAATACAACGTTTCAGCCGCGAAATCTGCTGGCCTCCGTCTGGCAAAGTAGACTGAGCGCTGCAGTGTATGCCTATTGTCTTCATAAATGTCTTTGTAGTTGATCTGACTTAATACTGGTGAAGGAAATTACTCCTTTTACATTTACGTAACAGTCTATGATGCTACTAGCCCACACACCAGTATGCCTGAGGCACGCCTATTCAGGACAGGTAGGAAAGATTTGTTTTTATACTCTTAGGTCAATATAATTGTTCATGTCAGACATTACAAATCATCTCAGAGACAAACTGTTGGATTCTCCTCTCATCTTGCACACAAAAAGATCCTGAATTTGCTCCCCTTGACAAATAAGATAAACTATTATTGTATACACATATCAGCCACCTGTTTGATAGTGAGTTGTACCATGTTATGCTGTAAGGTTGTGACATATACAGCAGTCTTTTTAGTATGTGTGTCAACTTCTTTGATGGTTTATGATGTCACTTCCTGTCTCTCAGGTAAGACCCACAAACTGGAGAAGCTGCACACAATTCTCTCTACGGGTTCCCCCTTGGTGCCAGCATCCTATGACTATGTCTACAACTCCATCAAGAAGGACCTCCTCCTCGGATCTATCACTGGTATTTGACATTTTTGTGCATCTCTTGAATGTCTGTGGCATGTGTGTTTGTTTGGTGATGGTGGTGGTGATGATGGTGGTGATGGTGATGGTGATGCTGATGGTGATGCTGATGCTGATGTTGATAATAATGATGATCATGATGATGAAGATGGTGATGATGATAATGATGATGATGATTAAGATGATGATGTTGATGGCGATGATTATGATGATGATGTTGGTGATGGTGATGAGATGGTGATGATGTCGGTTAAAATGATGGCAGTGATGATGATGATGATAGTTTAAATGATGATGGTCCTCGTCTTTTAGTCTTGTTATAATTGGGCAGGGGGGCATTATGGCCCCAAAATCTTGGCCGTGGATTGCCCACTTGCCTCAAAATTTTGCAAGAGGGTAGAGGATGAAATAGTCTACAATACTGTATGGCTAAATTTACAAAAGTTGTTTTCTTTTCTTTCATATGAATTAATATTTACTTATCATATTTTATGTGAGAAATTGTAGCTTTGGTTATTTCTCACTGAATAAAGTTTAAGGAATAGCAATATTTTGGTACAAATGTCTTTTATAACTTCCTTGTCAGTCTCAGAATTGATGAATGAGGTGAATTTCACACATATATTTTGTGTGTGGACTGCACTCCAGCTTGTCTGTGTAAGTAACTATGGTAACAGACTTTAATGGAGGTGTCACCTTAATGCTGCATCTCTCCACAGGGGGCACTGACCTGGTATCCTGCTTTGCTGGACAGAACTGGACGGTACCAGTCTACCGTGGCGAGATTCAGGCCAGGAACCTGGGCATGGCGATAGAGGCTTGGAATGAAGATGGTAAGCTTCAAACTCTGGTCAACTGGTCCAGTGTGAAATTAGATGAGTTTTTATAATTACTGGAACACTCAGAATGATGATAATAGAATAGTAGTCACGAATCTCTGAGATCTACTGGCATAAATATAACTAATGTTTCTACCTTTTTTTTCTTTACTTAACAATATAAATGAAAGTTTCAAAGGTTAAGTGAGCACAATATTTTTCTTAACACCAGATGGTTATGCATTGAAATTATTTCGTGATGACATATTTGCAGCTGCTATAAGCAGGACATCCCTTGGATGGCATTATGTTCTTCATTTTCATCTTTCATTTTTCCTTCTGCCAATTTTGTTCTTGTCATTGTTTAAATCTTGTTGAACTCCTATGGTGATTTGCTTTTCTTCATCAGGCAAGGCAGTGTATGGTGAGAGTGGGGAGTTGGTGTGCATCAAACCTTTTCCCTGCATGCCAACACACTTCTGGAATGATGCGGACGGCTTTAAATACAAGAAGGCTTACTTTGCCAAGTACAGAGGTTTGTTTTAGTGTCAGAACTAAAGGCTATTGCTGTATCTGTCTGGTTGTATTTTGCACGTGCCAAACAGGGAACAATAAACATAGCATTGAATGAGTGGATATTGGAAGTTTTAGTAGGAATTGCAATACTTTCCATTATCAAGACCAAATAGTCCATGATTTACATTAAATGTGTGATTTATATAAACATAAATAACATATACCTGGTGATTTTGATACTTGTGTGTTGACGGCTCCATCAGGCCAGTATTTGACATTGTGGTGGATGTCTTTTGTTTTAAACTGTGGAAATATGCAGGCAAGATTACATATGAATAACTTAACACTCATTGCTACATAGAGTAGACAAACCTGTCTTGACACAGCATTGAGAAAGTGAAATTGAGCTCTGAGATGAACCATGGTAACTCCTTATAGTGGGTTGGGCTTATGGAATGCCTGTCTTACCCTGGGAAAATGGTGTGGTGTTTCTTTCTTTTGATGGAATATCAAATACATACTAATTGAATTAATACATTGTTTGCTTCATGTGGAAACGTAGTAACTGTATTTTTGTTTCTATTTCTTGCCCAGGTGTTTGGGCTCATGGGGACTTCATCAACATTGATCCTGTCACAAAAGGAATCCTTATGCAGGGAAGAAGGTAAGACTGTTGGAACCAAGTGAGTATTTTGCTAGGTACTTCTATCCATCTAAAAAGTCCTCCAACTCCTCCAACTCCAACGCTTTGGCAGGAGACCTTTTCCTGGACACCATTTTTGCATAATGTCCCTCGTTCCCACCTGAGTTGGGACTACTCAGCTTCAACTTATGATGTATTTTCTCCTGTTTGAAGTAAAGCTTTCTCCCCCACCTCACTTCTGTCATATGAGTTAAAAAATGAGGCTGAGATATTATAACACTGGAACCAGACCCCGGTCTCAAAGGATATGCTGCGTGCTCATGATGTGCGCTAGGCGGGCATAATATTGTGTGTACGCTCTCGCAAGCAGAGTCTCCAGTTTGCTAGGAGGTCCTGGCAGGAGAATCTCCTGTTTAGGAGATACTTTGGGTTTGGGTCTATGTACCTGTGGTACATTAATGTAACACTGCCATGATCAGATCCTGATCCAGATCCAGATCTGAGTAATCTGAAAAAAGAATATCATAAACCTCAGTGTAAAATGTAACGAATGAATACTTGAAAATGTAAAAAAAAGAAGAAGAGCGAAATACATGTAGATATGTGGTTGAAAATCATGGCTAATGATCTTGCCATCATTTTCAATGTTCACATTTTCATTCCCTCCTGAGCTCACCATTGTATGCCAACAGGTTACACATGGTAAAAATGACAGAGCTAATGGGAAGAGTGGGGTTTTTATCTCTATTTTGCGATTTAAGTACCAAGGCTAAAACTGCTTTGATGAGACATGCTCACAGACACTCAACTGGGGGACTGCTTTGATGCCATACGGGTTTTATGTAATTAATGTGAGTGATTTGTTTTAAAAATATATGAAATCTCATCAATTTTACGAAGGACAGCTTTGAGACAAATTCATGCTGAATTGGATTCAAGATACATACAATATGTACTGTGCCTGTACAGTCAAATCTAACATGTGCAAACACTAGCAGCTTCTGCCCTTTCATACGCCAAAAGCTACACACGTCACACTATGTATGGGGAATAATTACTTTCAACTAATTAAGCTTTCAATTCTTACCAAATATTATTTGCAGATTGTATGATTCATAGTTTTTCTTGCAACTGATTGACAAATTGTCTATCTGTTTTAGATGCAGCTGCCTAAATTTTTGAGGAGAAGTAATGTTACAGTGAGTGAATTCTTAGTGTATCTTCGAAATTATTTGAAAGAAAGCAATGTTATGTCATAACAAAGTTCTCATGGTAATGTGCACATGGCATAAAAGACCATTGCATTTTAGAATGAACATATTTGTCTATAATACTGCCCAAAAACCTTTTGCAAACAACAGCCATCAACTTCACAGTCATGATCAGGTGAGGCATGTTCTGATGAATACATGAAGTGTTATCCACAGCAAGTATCTTTTGTTGCCACAATCAGGTTTTTTTGTTTGTTTTTTTTTGTTTTTGCTCTCAAGATGTTAATTTTTAAATCATTTTGCATTTTGTTTCAGTGATGGCACATTGAATCCCAATGGAGTACGGTTTGGCAGTTCAGATATCTACAATATTGGTGAGATTTTCATTGTTTTTATTCTCCATCAATTCATAAACATCAGTAGAACTATAATAAGAAATAACTGTATATGCCATATACAACACTTGTACTTTCCAACCATGAAATTTGTGACGTTGGACTTGTAAGACAATGTCAAGAGTGCATGAATTTGAAAACAAGAACAACATTGACAGAATTAGAAAGAAGTATTATCACTTTTCAAGAGAAAAATTAAAAATTTTCCATCGTGGATATGATAAATAAAGCATTAGGGGAGGCAATATTGATGTAAGTTGGTAATTTCACAAATAACAAATTTTTACACATTTTGTTTTCAAAACCATTGCAAGAGGTGATGTTAATGAGCGTTTTTTCCCCTTCGTTTTTGTTGTATGTTTGTGTCATTCACATAAAAGAACTGTAATTCTTTCTTATCATAGGCATAATAAGTCCTCCTCCAACCTTGGCTCACATTGAAGAGGCAGTATTATGAGTTTGTTGTCATGGCAACTTTCAGTCATCAGTCTGTAGATATACCCCTCTCTGACAAAAACAATTAAAAGCTGGACAGCATGTATGTTATCTTGAAATCATTGATAGCACCAGAAGAACTGGAGAAGCAGGTGGATTTACACTGAATAAATGACTGAATTGAATTAGATTTAGTCTCTTACTTCTGCACATTCAATATTTACACTATTGACAGGAGTGGTGAAGTCAAAGGTTGCCAAAGTCATTGATGTCGTCTCAGAAGAAATGACCTGATCTGACCTTCAGTGTCTTAACCGATAACAAATAATGATAAAAAAAGAAAATCTCTAGCACCGTCTTCAAATATACATATCCTGTAAACCCAGAAACATTCGCAGCATGAATCTTTCGCGGATTGGAGCCGATGGCCTGTTTGCAGTGTTAAACTTTTGTTAATTGCCAAATATGAAGGTATACAGCATTGTACTGGCATTTAATGCATTGTGCAGACAATAACGTTCACATGCATATTACTTTTGCAAATCATAGCTCCCAGTGAAATTTGTGAAAGTTTCATGCATGCCAAAATTTCTGGTTTTAGAATATGCTATCCAGGCTTGAGTCATGATAGTCCCATATGTGTGTATTTACATTTGTTGCAGTGGAGAGACTGAAAGAGATTCAAGACAGTCTCTGTGTTCCTCAGAGAAACCACCTCAATGAGGAAAGAGTTATCCTCTTCCTCAAAATGGCCTCGGGTGTGACCTTTGACCCGGAAGTAGTCAAGAGAGTCAAGGTCCTGATCCGATCTGAGCTGTCCGCCCGCCATGTGCCAGCCTTGATACTTGAGACCAAGGACATTCCTGTAAGTGAACAGATTTGATGATTGGTAATTTGCTCTTTATAGAACACCCTTTAAAGAAGAAAGCACATTACTGCAGGATTCAGGTCAAGTATTGCAGAGACATTTATAATTTAGAGAGTGATATCACAACCTACCAGTAATGTTCCTGTTGAGGGGTGGGTATTGTACTGAGGGATTGATAGATATTGAGTTCTAAGATGCATTTAGGAAATACATATACACAGCAGGCACTAAGTTTTTAAAAGTGGGGGGGGGGGGGGAGCAGTTCATATTTCTGGTGCCACATCCGGGGCAAAAAAAAAAGTGGGGGGGGGGGGGCGAGCATGAGAGTGTCTGAATGACTTCTCTGTTGTCAGTGTATACAAAGTATTTCAAGCTTATGTCCTGACATAAGTGGCATATCAGTTGGACCCCAGATGAAAGCTAAAACATAGTTCTTAGAAGGGCTCAAAATTTATCTCCCACCATTTGGACTTTGCTTGCAATATATTGAAAGGCTCTACCAGGAAACTTGTCTGGCAGATGCAATTTCCGAGGGTAATGAGTTATTTTGAAGTATTTTGAGGTCATAAGTGTGAAATGATAAAAGTCGGTGTACCTGACTTATATTTTTGAAGTTGCCCTCCCCATTCAGTTGTGGGTAGGTAGAATGTTACTGGTACAGGATGATTGAAACATGCCCTCACATTGCATTTCTGGTATTGAATCACATGCAGCTAATAAGCTGTGCATGCAATTAACTTTCACAGGATGGATACTAGGCTATTGCCCCAGTATATTGTAATCAATTACAAAGCATCATAGCAACCATGAGTGGGAGTGCTGTAAGATTGCAATACTTCTGAAACTGAAATCATTTCATTACAGTGATATCTCATGCATTTCTTACATTTCCATTTTAGAGCAAAAATATACAGTTTCTGCAATCATATGAAAACTATGTTTACCTTTAAGTGACTGTATTCTGTTATTAGGGAGCTTTAGATTTTAGACGCGTGGACGTTCAAAGGGAAAAAAACATGGTCTGAGCGTGCGCAGTAGCTTGACGTGCGCTACTGCGCACGCTCAGACCATGTTTTTTTCCCTTTGAACGTCCGCGCGTCTAAAATCTAAAGCTCCCTAATGTGTGGTGAATGATAGACAATGTCAACTGAAATGGTGGTTCAATTGATATCTGCAGTACACCATCAGCGGCAAGAAAGTGGAAGTGGCTGTGAAGAAGATCATCGCTGGAGAGGAGATCGTCCAGCGAGGAGCCTTCTCAAATCCCGACTCTCTCGATCTCTACAAGAACCTTCCTGAGTTACAAGGTAGATTTTACTTGATTTCAATTCTTATTGGAGTAATAGTTATGATGATGACAACTGGATGAGAGATTGTGATGATTATTGTGTTTAAGATCATATTGATGATATGAAAGATGCTAATACTGCCAGTTTTAGTCATGATTGTAATGAAAACAATATTGGAGATTATCGTAATGATGATATCCTATTTTTGCTTTTTTTTTTGAGAAATGATTTTGAATGAACCACTCTAAAACTTGGTAAAGCTCGACATGATAAAAGAAACACATTTTGCCGGGTGTTGGTTTCCAGAGAAGCATTTCTGGAACAATTACAAGGCTAAATCAAGAAACAATCACTGAGAACTGTGTTTGTCTCATTTTCTTACTTTGTGATATGCCACCAAAATGTGCTCCAGATATTCCAGGTCAGAAAATGTCAGAATATCCATGAAACACAGTAATTTCTTCCTGCCTTCAAGTGTCAAATCATTTGACGTAGGTTTTATTGTTCTTGGCTCTTACTGTGTCTCTAACTGGCTCAGATTTCCATCATATTTATCGTGTAAAAGGAGAAACATTCACTACATGAAACTGTTGTGAATTGGAGCTGATTACCTATTTGTTGCATGAAAATTTTGCAAATCGTCACTGGTATTTAATGCATTATGGAGATAAGAACCTGTGTGTGCTTTTTACTTTTGTGAATGTTAGCGCCTCGCAAAATATGCAAAAGTTAACATGCACACAAAAATGTATGATTTACAGAAATTGGATCTAATTTTATTGTTTCTGTTGCTAGGTTACTACAAGCCCAACAAGAATCCCATCCCACCCACTCAAAGTGCAATGCAACCGGTCAAGAAAGCTCACGTGGACACGACGTCATCACCCACCAGTGAGACAGCACCTGAAAACTGACCTCCACAGTTCACAGCTCACAGCTCACTTTATATAGCACAATTACAGGGGTAACATAGACCTCTGGTATATATTTTATTGTAAATAAGTATATTCTGAGGAAACTAGATTAGTAAAACAATAGTGTGAGTATGCCCATAGCTGTCAATAGCAGCCTTTTGTGAAGATAGTGCATAGTGAGGAAAGAGAGTTTGACCGTTGGTATTAGTATTCACGACACGTTAGACCTTCTGTGGCTGATAGTTGGCTTCTCTGATTTTGATTAAAGCTATCTCAGGGCACTGTATTCATTCAAAATCCATGTTAGACACAAAACCCAGTCTTTGAGGTATTTAACAAATCCTACAGAAGTTACGTATAAGAATAGAAGGCTTGAAATATTCATTTTCCTCACGGACTCCAGAACTGTAGAGAGAAATGGCTACACACTTGGAAAGACTGCACTACATCTTGTGGTATCATATATTTGCAGTACAAATCTCTGCCCCGATATCTTCTCTATTGCAAAACCTTGAGTGTGACTTCAGTTCTCCTGATGTGAATACGTAGAATGAAGAAAGATCTAATGTCCAAGTAAGAGGATGGTGATCATCCAAAGTACATGCTTACTTCTCATCAGCATTTTTCATAAATTTGATATTCAAGCATCTCCCATCACCACACAAATGTGCCAACGGTTGGACTAGAGGTTGAGTTGTATGGTTACTGTTGGATTCTGTCAAGAGTCTGTGTCTTGCCAAATTGCTCAAGAAATTACCTCAATTTCCATCACTCTTTGAATAGAGTTATGCCAATATCATCTCATGATACTACCCTTCATTACTGGAATTCTGTAAAGTAAAGAATTGATTCCAAAGACTGAGTATATCATCACCATTCATATGACTGCCACTATTAAATGAACTCCCAGGATTTCTAACTATTCTTCAAGGAATTCAGCTTCCTGCTAAAATTGTCAATCTTCAATTTTCTTTTTCTGAAGAAACAATGCTTTTCTTTTGTGAATATTAATGTGGAAATGTTACTATTTTATCAATGATAAAATCATGTGATAAATGATGAAATTCTGATCTTTGTATGATATTTTACTTGATATTTGTCAAAAACAGAGGGAATAAGTAGAGATTTCATGTTTTTACCGAGTTTTGAGATTTGCAGAAAGCATGCTGGAATATGTGATGACTTGACCCCATTTGATATTGAGGTTTTTTTCTTTCGAAAAAATAACTCATCTTGTTTTGTAAAGAGAGTCATTGTAATTCCCGTTTCATTCTTTATAGTCAATGGCACTGCTTTTAAAGTGATAGTTTTATCTCATTTTGTTTTCAGTTACAACTTTTGTCTCAAAATAAGAATAGAATTCAGCATTGATCCAATGTATTTATTTACATTTCCTTGCAAAATGACAATTTAGATTTTGTGACTATTCATTCTCACATATAAATGTTGGTAAAGGGGATAAGGGCATTTTTGACCCCATATATGCTGTGTGCCTTTCTCTCTTTAACGTGAGATTAAACTATGTGTGCGAACAAAATCACAGTATTAGAGTATTAGAATCCACTCCAATTCGGATCAATGTTCCCGACATTGATTCAGTTTTAGCTGGTTGTACAAGATATTTCGTATGTGAAGATTATCATTACAGAGCTGGTGTTTTAGAATTTAGCATGAGGAACACAGAATAGCCATGCAACGACTTAGATATGAATTTGTTTTACGTGATGTGTTGATCTTCTTATTCTTTTTTGACACCTGCTTCAATTTGTCCAACAAATTAATGACATAATATAGGATTTGTAATTATCAAAAATTTGTCATCTTCCATGTATCGCATAATATTTAGATAAAGAGTTTCCCTCGTAATGGATGAGCATCATGTTTTGTCAACATGAAGTATAGTAGAAGGTCTGTGCAAAATATTGACTCCGAGCAACTGAGCATGAATATGCATGTGACTCACTCTTAACCAATCAGGCAGCAGAATTCAAACAGAGACAGGGGCAACAGTCAGTGAAGTATGGAAATGATAAAGCCAGACAGCTGAAGACACACAAAGGTTATTTTTACTGTATATAAGATTATTTGTGACAGGTGCATTCTGTTTATCATGTAGTGTATGAAATTGTTTTTATTGACCAAATGAAGCAATTTGATAGATCTTCAAATTCATGAAATTATTTATGTAGATGCCAATCAGTTGATAGATATTATCATTACAGTTTGCAAAGCATGAAATCAGCTGATAATACATATAATGTATGTGCAGAGTAAAACAACTATCACTTTGTTTTACTGTGCAGTTGATGTGACATCATACACAAATAAGAAAATTGTGTGTTCCAACTCATTTTATGTACAAAGAGCTGAAAGTTTGATGTTTATTGACATTGAGAAGGTAATAGATGGTGAGGAGTATTTCTTTGCATGCATATATGCTTTGCTGTAGTATATGTCAATTTATGAGTTATTGATTGTAAATACTTTCCTGGGTATAACAAAATCAAATACTCTCTGTAACAAATTTTAGGCATTCTTATATGGTTAATGCATATGCTGCATTGACAATACTTGTTCACTGTAACAATTCACATATCCTACCATATTTGTGGTCTTTATTCCTGTAAATTCAAATCTGTAATCATAGCATGAGGTTGAGAATGAATTAGCATTTTGATAAGTTCATTCATTTCGAAATCATGTCTACACAACCTGTTCATTCCACACATACTTGATGATTATATATCAGAAGTGGTAGAGAAGAAGTTTCAACATCTGAGAATTAGATTAGATTATCTTGGTTGTTGTTTTTTTGTGTGTAAGTGTGTGCATGTGTGCTGAACTTTTATGTATCATGAAGACGTGAATCTCACCTGTAGATATCATGCATTGTATGACACATTTGGAGATCAAGTTAAAGGACAAGTTCACCTTCATAAACATAAGGATTGAGAAAATGCAACAATATTAGTAGAACACATCATTGAAAGTTTGAGGAAAATCAGACAATCCGTTCAAAAGTTATGAATTTTTAAAATTTTTGTGCAGCAACCGCTGGATGAGAAGACTACTGCAGTGTATGAATAACTTGCGTACAACAATATAAGGAAAATATAAAGAGAATTTCACAAAATTCCATCTTTTGAAAAAAATACACATTCCCCTGACTCGTTACCGACAAATGCTATGGGCAATATTATTCCCCCTGCCTTTAGAAAGAGGCAAGTCAAGAGCTCTTTTATTATGCGAAAAAAGTGAAAATATGTTGAATTTTCTTTTACATTTTCTTTATACTGTTGTACGCATATGACTCACAAGCTGTAGTAGTCTCCTCATCCAGCGGTTCCAACACAAAAATTTTTAAAATTCATTACTTTTGCATCGATTGTCCAATTTTCCTCAAACTTTCACTGATGTGTTCTACTAATATTGTTGCATTCTCTCAATCCTTATGTTTATGAGGGTGAACTTGTCCTTTAAGTATATGATTAGTTCATATATTATGGCTGAAATGGCTGCATGGAATGCTGTGATGGATTACAGTACAAATCATTGAAGAGCAGTCCTATTAGATGGGGAATTCTATACAGTGATATTATTATGTTTTATCAACAGCCATGCATGACAGGTGTTAGTTGTTTTGTAGTCTTTGCTCATAGCCAACATCCTAATGGGTCAATGTGGGCCATCAGAGATACATTGCGAATTAACAGCACAGTGAGTGACCTGTGCCCCATTTTGTGAAGATGTCTTTAGTTGATAGAATAATTGCATTTTTTTTTCAGCAATTTAGAATGTCAGAGCAAATATGTTTTCTTATTTTCGTCTTTTTTTCTGGCTATTGTTATGATAACTGCAGTTTACATCAATTGCAAATCTTCTGTGAAGTGTTTCCCAAGTGAAAATCTCTGGTATCAGTTTTCAGATATTTTGCCATTCCTAGTCCTGGAGGGTTACAGTGAGTATGTGAGCAGAAAATGATACCATCACAGGTATGACAGACATGAATATGTGCATATTGCTGGTTGTGCTGCCAAGATCATATGACTTCACACATGAACTGGCTGTATCGTGTCATGCTCAAATCCAAAATGTTTACACCGCAGACTGAGTAAAGGTTCTGTTCCATCCTACAAGGATATACTGTAATTTCACGCTTTGTGCGTGTATTATCTTCCTGTACAAGTCAGACTAGATCACTGTCAGTAGTGTGAAATTGTGACTGAAATATTCTCCTGAAATATGTCGACCCAAATCAGCTACTAACCAGTGTGAATTTGAAATTAGTCTTGGTTTGATGTCACTACATAACTCTCGTGAACATAACAATGCAGTTCAGTCATAAACCATTGTCTTAAGAAAATATCCAAACTTTTTTTTTTTAAATTTTGGTCAGTCAGAGTCAAATTAACTTATTGACTCTAATGTACTCTGTATTCTACTGACAAGACAAGTTCGTTCTATCTCAATATTCATTTTTATTGTGTGATTAGAAGTGAGATTTATCAAGCAAGTTTTAATCTCCTGTAAGAGAGTGTGGTATGCACCATACAGGTGATCGATGTATGGCAAATGTGTGAAACAATTTAAAGGATGGGGTAAACATAATGACTAAAATGTATGGCATTCCCTGAAGAATGTTTGGCATAATATCAGTGTTGTGTGAGAGTTTGGGCTCTGAGGCAATATTTTTGTCAAGACATATTAGTTATCTTTTGCTGTCTGAATGTCATAACTATTCATAATAAAGATATTTCATGGGAAAATATATTCAGTATAAGCAAATAAGTCTTGTTTTATGCTGTCACCTTCTTTTTGTGTGTGTGTTCTGAATGCTTGTATCTATTGTGAATGGATTAATATCCCATCATTTAGCTAATCATGATAGGTTGTGAATTGGTTGTAAGGACTTATGTGACTTGTAGAATACATTCCAAATATTTTTGGAAGTAAAATTTAGACATCATACACACACACACACACACACACACACACACACACACACACACACACACACACACACACACACACACACACACTCAGGGCACATAACTAATATATCTATATCTGTCTATTATATATAATGCATATATATATATATATAATAATATATAATGAATATAGATAGTTAAGTAGAGAGAGAGAGAAATGCTGTTTCCCATGTTGAAATACTGAATATATAATTTTTGTTCCTGTTATTTCACCCTCTCGTAATTCATGGTAACAAATTCAGCTGACCTAGAATACTTCACCTCTTTACTACTAGTATCTTCCCAATGATCTGTGTAGGCCCTATGTGTGTATGTATGTGGTGTATGTATGTATGGATGTATGTATGTATGTATGTATCTATCTAGCTGTATAAGTTCAAGTTCATTTATTTCACATCTATTAAAAACAGACAAAATACACACAAAAAATGGTAATGAAGGAATCACTGATAAGATATAAAGGTATAAACTAAGACAGGATGATATATATGAAATATGCATATTGATGAAAGTGTGTATGTGGCAATATCTTTTTTGACTGTTCATATATGTGTAATATACATAAAACATATAGGCCTACATGATATGTTTATTGCTATCCCTTGAATTACAAGACAAGAATTAAAGAAGAATCTTCTGCCAAAAGCTTCATAAATCTCATGGTTTCTTTTCATTTCATATCATCTCTCTCAACTGAGATACACAAAAAAATTGATATGTTTTTCTGTCACTATATATTTTCAATTTAAATTGACAATATTGTATACCTGTATGTATAGTATGTGTACGTATATAGGCCTATTGTTTGTTGGTTTATGGTCTTATTATTTTCTGTGATACTGTTGTAACGTGACACAATATGTACTCTGTTCTATAGCGCCTTGGGTATCTTTTTTAGGTAGAAATGTGCGCTTTATAAGAGTCTCACTACTATTATTATTTTACATACTATTATTATTTTACATTCATTCCCCAGGGGCGGATCCAGGAATTCTGTAAAGGGGGGGGGGGCGTGACTAATATTTCTGGTGCCACTTCCGGGTTTCATTTCATTTTTTTCTTTTTGTTCCTTTTGTTTTTTAGGAAAAATAAAGGGGGGGGGGGCGTGCGCCAGTTGCGCCCCCCTCTGGATCCGCCACTGATTCCCTGTAATTTACCCTCGGAGCTGAGTGCATACTAGTACTTCAGTATTGTATTTGGGAGAATCTACCCCCGCCTATCACAGCATGTTTGTGTATGGTCCTGTGATCCGCAGGGAATGCATTTTTCCCAGCACATACACACCGTGCCCCTTGGACACAGTTGTACATTGTATGTGGACTGGTGGTGCGATAGCTACAGTAAAGTGATTAGATTTGTTTGACAATTCAGCCACGATGAATGTGAAGATCTGTCTTCTGTTGCTTCTGACAGTGGCTAAATTGGTCACTGGCTGTGGTCCCACGACGCATATCGAAATAGGTGAGTATTCAAAGAAAATTACGGCTGGATTTTAAGGGAGCTAACGTTCGTTAGGTAGATCAAGTCTGACTGATGATAGTGAAAGCGGAACAGAGAGGGAAGTTACGCCGAAGCGCTGGGCATAACCAAGTTGATGAGTGCGCTGGGGAATCACGGGCTGTACACAGCTCTCCCAACATGGCATATCACATACGTATCAGTGACAGAGACCACGGAATACATTGCATGATGTTACAGGAGGTAACAATTTTGGGTATTGCTAATGTAGGTGATATCAGATGCCTCTCGAATTGCAAAAATAATTAACAACCACATCAAAGTAATGTGTAAGAATCGTGATTGATGAGTGCATATCTTATTGTCATTGATTCCTTGTTACCGGTAATACCGGTATACTTCAGCAAAGGGGTCGAGGAGGTTATGTTTTCATCGGCATTGGTTTGTTTGTTTGTCTCTGCGCAAAATAACTAAAAAATGTGTGAATGCATTTGGCTGAAACTTACAGGAAAGGTTGAAAGTGAAACAAGGAAGAGATGATTAAATTTTGATAGTGATTCGGGAATTTTTATGGATTCTATGACGGATTTTCGATATTTTGGCAGGTAGGATCATACTCAATTCAACTACAAGTACAACTAGTTTCTAGAAAGCACTCTGAAGTGAGAGCACAGACCTCTGCCAAGCAGCTAGTCCACTGCTGATCCTGTTCTTTCATAGAGATCAGTGATTTCCACCCATTGCATGCTGACAGTCGCCTGATTTCCCAATACTAGTCCTTTTGACTTCCAGCTGCGCAGCACGCCTCACCCTCTAGCAGAAGCTAGAGCACGCAATTTAGTGTGCATTGATATTGTCACGGAATGGGATATAAGATTATGCGAGAATCATTCAAATAGAAGTTAATGTAAATATGCGTGCGCCACAAATGACGCACGCCCATAGGGCACGAGCACAGCATGGGCTCTGGGTATAAAAGGGAGGGGGGCAAGTGAACGTGGCAGAGTGTTTGGGGGAGAAGCGGAGGGCCGGAACCGGTGGCGAGAGTTGAGGAAGGCGTGGCTAGGCGCAGTTTATAGAAGTAGCCAAGTGCGGTCCGGGCAGACAGAATTGTGAACGCCGATTGTTGAGTGAGTCAATTTCACCTTTCAATAAAGGCTTCGGTCATTTGTCATTCTAATGGAAATCGTGAGAACAGCTGTCATGTTTAGAGAGTGCGTTTCTGTACCCTGTTTGGAAGGAGTGGTCGTGAGCGAGAGTGGTCCCGTTACAATATGAAAACCTCAAAAATGCACAGCTAGCTTAAACTCCTAACCGCCCTTTGGCAGAGGTAATGAACTTGGGAGTTCAAGCTGCACATTTTTTGAGGTTTGCATAAAAGTGCACTCAAGTGCATGCTCTAATTTCTGCAACAGGAAGTTGATGACTTAACAATAGTAAATAGGTTTCTTGCATATATTGGGAAATCGCGCGATTTTCAGCATGCATACGTATGGGTGTAAATCACTGATCTCTTTGGAAGAACAAAATCAGTGGTTGAAATGAGCTGCTTGGTGGAGGTCTGCGCTCTCAGAGTGCTTCTCTAGTTAAATGTAGATTAGGAGTCAATTCAACACAGTCTATCATACAATGTATACTTTGGCTCAGTCAATCTCACACTTTTTACCACAGTATAATTGATGAATTACAGTTCCCTCATCCTGAGGTGAAAACAAGCACCCAGAAGTGTAACGTTTGTAGGTCATACATGCTTTTCTCACTTTGATGTTTATAATTGATATTTCTACTTCTAAACTAGATGTTCAGTTAGTACTGACAAGTAGATGTCTTTTTCTTCATATTGATTTCCTTCCTTCATTCCTGAAGATTCTTGTCTACTTTCACAAGCTTGTACTCCAGGCAATGCTATGCTATAAAAGTAACCAGATGATGTAAGAACAATTACCATAGGCATAAAACATCATATCAGACAGTTAAAATTCCCTTCTGCTTACTTGCTGATGCCATCCATAAATTTACAGAAAACAATCACTAATTTCACTTTATTAACGCAAGCCACCTATAATTTGACCAGTGCACAACAGCGTTCAAAATTTGACCGCCTGCTACATGTAGAAAGCGTATGCTTTTACGCATGGTTGAACCTAGGCACGGGAGGTCGAGCCTTGGTGCGGGTGCCATACTTCATTATTGTACAATTAACCACCCACAGGGAATTTATTGAAAAGGGAGATCAAACTATTAGTTGCCAGCACTTTTTCCTTTTTGAATTCTTTTTTTTTTAATGATCTTTAGATATTCTGCCCTTGAGTAAAAAAATACAATACTCACTTTATGACTTGACATATGTTATGCATAGTGCTTATCAGTGTAAACATATTTAGACAACAGTAACATAATGTATGCTCTGACTTTGCAGGACACCGGGCCACAAAGTACTTCAAAGATACAAGAGGCCAAGTTGACTACAAACAGGTGATTTAAACCTTGGTGTGCTTTGAGTACTGATTGACACAGTTAACCCGTAGCATTATACACTGTATACGCTATATATTTCGCAGGGGTTTTATTTTCGTGAATTTCGCGAGTCGGGAGCTATTCGCGAAATTAACAACACGCGAAAATATTACCTTCCAAAATGAATCCCTTGCCTTGATGATACGAATATTTCAGTACTAGTATACCATGTCATGGCCTACCGAACAGACCATGCTGGCTAAGCTTGTTTATACATATAGCACGTCCACGTCTACTTACTGTAGAGAGCCAATCCATTATCGCAAGGGGACCACTCATCAGAAATCTAGCGCGATGGACTTAACCACTTCAAAAATGTTGACTTCTAACTTACTAGTTTGCAGAGTTTTGTAAAGTATTTTTCATGCAGTGTATTACTAGTATCATTCTTATTTGCTAGTAAGTTGAAAATTCACACTTTCTTTGCCACTTCATATTTTCTCTGGTCCCCCAATCGCGAATTTAACCACTCGCGAAAATGTGTGACAGCGGCAATTCGCGAAAATTTATGTACGCGAAAATTATAGCGTATACAGTACACTTTCCAAAGTCCCTGCCAGAGAAAGAGTTAATGCTTCATGTAAACTGTTATTCCAACACTCAGTGACATACTGAAATTGGTAGTGGTAGGTTTTGAAGGTAAAGATATCTTGGAAAGCTCATTCAGTGATTAACACTGAGAGGAAGTCACTGTTTCCACACTGATGAAGAAATTGCTCAAAAAATGTCAGGAAACTGATTTTCTTTTTCCTATTGAAGTTCATTAACTTTTCTCTTTATTTTGCTCAGTAATTATACACAACTGGTGAAAACAGTCATGATTGAATGTTATATGATTTATATAATCACATGGGTGCTGACAAACCCACTGCCCACACGCCCCAGGAAGAGTTAATGACATGCAATCATTCATAGTGAATGATCTTAAATTTGTAAATTGCCATTTTTTTTTTGGCTGAAGCCCAGTATATTATGCAACATACAATTAAAGTTACAGCTTTATGATTTCAGTCATTATTTGTTTATCTCTATCAATTCGTTCAGTTTGAAGTAGTTCTTACGTATCACAATATACAGCATAAACTGTGAAGTACACAACTTCACAAGCATGATATTTTGCAATATCCAGACTTGTAAAACAATTTTGCAAGTGGTTGAATTTGCATTTACATGTGTAAGCCCAGCAAAAGAAGTGTTCTCTGTTCAGGGAGTAAAAAGTTTTAGTTGCTCCACTGTGGAGGCAACATAATATGAAACATTAGGCCTGCATGATGTAACAGTCCTGAGGCAAAATTTTTGAGTGTAGTTTTAATTCTGGTGACATGTGTCCCCTTCCAAAATTCACAAAAATAAAACCACAGCAAAAAAAAAAAAAAATGCATCAAAAAATAAGTGATCTATGAGTGCATGTATTGATTCCTTGATAAATCTAGATGATTTTGATCTTCTTACAGTTGATCATCGAAAACCAGGATGCCTTCCAAGCTGGTAATCCATACCCAGATGCTTACTATGACTCCCCTTGCCAGGGAGGTAGGTATACAAAGATTAATTCTTTTGTAGGTGCACTTCTTCCATGTTTATAATACAGAGTCTCTCTTTAAAATCTAGTTGGAAGTAAAGAGTTAGATGCTGACCATTCAGTGCATAACTCATGATATCATGCAGATGTTCACTGACAACATTTGTCTCAAGACTTGTGATTAGCTGTAGGATATGTGAAATTAATCTTATTCAAAGAATGTACTTAACTGAATTTCTACACTAATACACAAGTATGCTTTGTAGTACACACATTAAAGGGACTGTACAGTACTGGTTGAGGGGAGGATTCAGGTTTATAACTTATTAGTGAGATAATGACAAACCTCTTAAGAAATATGAAAGAGGATGTAATTTTAAGAAGGATTCAATGTTTATTTGATGAAAATTGGTTTTCAAATGCCCGAGATATAAAAAAAAGCGATTATAATAAAAGGCGTCAGGCTATGACTTTTATTAGGATCTCTTTGTTTCACCTTGTTTTTGGATATCTCGGCCATGTCAAAACCAGTTTTCATCGAATAAACTTTTGATTCCCCTTAGAATTGTACATGCTCTTTGACATCTCATACATGTAGAGTGGTTTCTGAATATCTCAAAACGTTAAAAGCTAAATCCTCACCTCAACCAGAACTGTACAGTCCCTTTAACCCGTTGAAGGCAGGCTGATTTTGCTATGACAGACACACATTTCCCATGGACACTTGTCCCAGTATACTCAGGACTCGTCCTCAATGGGTTAAACACACACGCACATGATGCATTACGTGCATGTTATTTATTGGGTTCTTCTTTGACTGAAAAGAGTTGATTTACAAAAATGTGATATCTGAGAGTTGGCGGACAATGGTATCAAGATGTTTCACTTTCCATGTTTGCAATGAATTCATTAACTTTCATATACTGCAGGAGTTAGAATTATTCCATTCATACATTTCTATGCTGATGTATGCTTTACAACAAATGATGCCACATACTACAACAATGTCAGTAATTGCTCATAAAGCAGTCTTTCATTCTTCCCACAAGGCAAGTACCATGATGTATCTGAGGACACACACTGGGCGCCGTTCCTGAAGACTACTGTAGAGTATATCAGGCAGCACTATCCCAAGCCTTGGAATGAGGTTAGTCACGGCATTCATGACATTTTGTTTTTTGCTACTTTTTCTTAAAACCTATGATATACAGAAGCTTATAAGCCCCACCAAAAAGAAAATATAATTCCTTGCCTCTTAAACCTTGTCAGGCCTGCCTTAGAAGGCGAGGTCCGAGACGTCATATTCTCATCTTTTTGTCTTTTTAGTCCAAGTAGGCGAGAAGGCCAGGTCGAGATCTCGTCTTTTTTTTAATGACAATACAAGAAGGTGAGGAGGTGAGATATGCTTGTGAGATCTCATCAGAAAAGTCCAGGAGAAGAGATCTTGCACCTCGCCTCCTTCTGTGGACTCCAAGATGTTGAGATGACAAGATCTTTCTCAACTTTGTGGATCTGAGAAGGCATAAAGACAAGAAGATGAGATTTTGGATCTCGCCTTCTTTCCTTTCTGGAGCAAAAAAAAAAAAAAAAAGGTAGAAAGGTGAGGAATGTCTGCCTTATGCCACTGATTCACAAAGATTTTTCATTTTATGGACAATAAATAAATTGAATGAAATGAAATGAAATAAACTTTCTAATCTCCTTGATGGTACTCATAAGCTTCTGTAAAGGAACAGGCCATATAAAATGTCAGTTGACTGTTGTTGTTGTTGTTTTTGTATTTGAGGCGTGTCATTCAAATATGAATATTTACGCCTTTATCTTTATAATATAATTATTTTACATATAATAAATCAATAAAAAAAGTATAACTTTTTACTATCATTTTTATGCGCGCTATGTGTCTGCTGTTATACGGTTGGGACAAATAAGTTCTGGTGCATGCTGATGGCAAACTCTGATCAGCCCGGCTCGTTACATTGAGTAGGCTTCTCGGTGACTGTGTCAGAGTTGATAGTCTTGCTTCCAGCTTGATAGTCTTGCTTCTCTGACTGTGTCAGAGTTGATAGTCTTGCTTCCAGTCTCACTTTTGAATAGTCATGATATTCTCAGCTTTTGCTATTTTCTGTGAACTACACCATAAACTTCATTTATTTCATGTCCAAAGAACTGAATTAGTGTAAATCAAATTTTGTAAAGCCAGAACTGTTACTTTTTGGCATATAGTTATGATAATTATGACTGGTGCCATGTTTGAACAGCTGCTTCCCATCTGAAACGTTCACCTCCTGGCTTGCATTGTGTTATTCTTGCATTTTGGCAAATTGCTGCTGAGTATGATGTGTCATGTAGTGGATCTGTTTGGTGAAACTTAGTTTGAAATATTGCCAGTCCTCAGACCCTGGACAGATTAAATTGTCATGTTGGTGCTGGAAGAGGGACAAGCAAGCTTCACTGTTTGTGAATCATTTTGTGAATATCACCTTCTTTAACCTTCTTTAAAAAGATGTTTTCGTAGATCTCTATGTAGCTTGCATTCATGCTTTCAAGATTGTTGCTGTCCATAACAAGGATTTCAGTTGTTGAGAAAGCACAAATTTGATGAAGTACTATCATTTAGGATTCGTCTGCTAGTATAACTTTGCCATCTGTTTAGATGTCTTAAAACTAATTGACAATTGTTGTGTAATCATTTTTTTGGTACAATATCATATGTATGTCATTTAATTGTAAGGTGCTGTGTTCATAATTCTTGTTTTGTTGTTGTTGTTGTTGTTGTTGTTGTTGGAGTTTGTTTCCTTGAGCATTATGCTTAAAATGCTGTAGTAAGATATGGTCAGAGTCAAATTGCCCAACAATAAAGATCCTGTAATTTTACAAGGCTCTACTGTGTAGGAGTGTCACACTGTTTCACCCAAGTGCCTTGAGTATTGTAGCTTTCATTACAGCCAAACTTAGTGGTGACTTGAATGGTTGCCAGTAGAAAAGTTTGGCAAGTTTATATGGCAAGTTTATGGAAATATAGTATAAGGGAATATTATGATAGAGAGAAATTTATCGCAAGAAATAATTATAAGTTGCAAGTGTTTCAGAAAAAATGGTGTCTTTTTAGACACCTTTTTTCTTGATGTATATTGTATTGAATTCGAAAAAAAGCATGATGTAATTTGAAATATGTTGTAATATGTTTATAGATGAAAGAGAATAATAAATATCCCAGTGAGGGGAAAAAAAAAAGATTATAGGAAATCTAAAAAAAAAAAAAAAAAGTTTATATGGCTAATTGTATTAATGCATAAAGGTTGAGCCAAGTGGTAAACCTAAAAACAGCCAACAAACAAACAAACAAACAAACAAACAAACAAACAAACAAACAAACATGTAAAACCCAGCCTTAACCCTCCAAGTCTAATGCAAAAGAGTATAATCAAGGTAGGCATAGTGGCTGCTGTCTTTAGTGGCTGCCTGCTTTTTGTGGCCTCTGTAGACTCCCTCATAGAGAAAGAATATGTTTTATGAACACTTTGTGTAATGGTCACCTGTTTTATGAGACCAGCTACCATCAAAATATGTCTCTCATGCTGAACGTTTCATTATGTAAAGTGAACACTGACTTTAGGTTGAGTCCTGTCTACCAGTGTACTGAGTTTACCATTATACTACATGTATAACCCTTTCCTACCGAAATGTTCATAAAAAATAAGACCTATATTTTGAAACGATATAGAGACAGTAACATGATTTATAGCATTTGGTCCATGGAAATACCATAGTCCAACCCATTATGGTAGTTGGTCACAGATCCTATGCAATGGAATAAAATTTACCACCAGTCTGTTTATCGTGGCCACCTGTCTATAAAGGCTACTGTTTTTTTTTTTAATATCCCATGATTACTGTAAACATGGAAATGGAAAGATAAAAATAATGCAATATTTGGGAGATATAATTGAACTGTGTACAAAAATGCCAGTCTCAGAAAGTATGGGTAAGTGTGTTTGTGGTAGCTGCGACAGACAGGTTTGATTGTGGTTGCTGTTGGTAACGAGATGCCCCACCCATCTTGTGTTCTCCAGGATGCTAGGAAGCTGGTGGTATTCCTCCTGGGATTCGCCTCACACCAAGTGGCAGACATCTCATGGCATAGTCTGGGCATTGACCAGGGTTTCCTCACCACCATGGGAGATGTGAGTGGACATCGTGTCTGCCTCATCAGACTTCTTTCTCTCTTGATATGTTAGAGATAGTAGTCTGCAATATAAAATCTTTCCTACTTTTTGACTTCATCCTGATTGTAATTATAAACATCTGCTGCTGGTGTCCCAGACTCTGGGGTATAGGCAGCAGGTGGCTAGAGTGTCTAACCCCCACTCTTCATGCAAGTCTAATACCTACTCTTTATGTAACTCTGTTTTGTGTGTCAATGTGGGTCAGGTTGCAAATATTTTCATGTTGGCCTTGATACATTTAGACCAAGTCTTCCCTGGTTTTGTTCTTTGTTTTGTGGGGAGTTATTAGTATGGAGCAAAAATGCATTGACTAAACCAAAATATAAGATGATGGTCATGTACTGGCAAAAGACAAACACTAATAGATAAATGATAATGCACAAACATCAATCCTTCTGGATGATACTCTATTTGCATAGCTAGTGACAGGAAGATGACGTGGTGTGTTTTAACCCCTCATTTCAAATCTCAGATGCACTCTTATCTGACATTTGATGTATCATATCCTGAACATGAAATTCCGTAGAGCCCAAAAGTAGGATTGCTGCAGCAGCTTGCTCTTAGATCAGTGTTTGTCCTTATCTCAACTTCATGTCAATTTCAGTTGTCATGAATTATTCTGAGTTACAAGTGCTTTAAATAGCCAAGAGACATGAATAATTCACAGAAATTATACTTAAGTGTGATGTGAGAGCAAAGAGAAACAGGAATCCAGCAAAATCAAAACTGACATGCTGTCAACATGCTATATAATACAAGTGTTAATTCAGACCTTAACAGGAAAAGGCTAGTTTCAGATTTCAGTGATAATTAATCCATTAAGTTTAGTGTCCACATTTTTGATTCATGGTCTGTACATAATGTGTAAGTGAGAAGTGCACCATTTGTATCTATATGCTATCAGGAAATGTATTGAGCCGTCAAGAAAAAATGAAAAGAATGTCAAGAGATATTTTTAAAAAAAAAATCTTTGTTACCTTCATAGGGTAATACTAATAGGGTAATTGGGGTGCAATTTTCTTCAAGCAAATTACCTTTAACATATGGTATTCATGATGATCCCAGGAGGTGGTAAAGTAAGTCTTCTTTCATCTTTAAATCAGAGATTCAGAACTCGAAGATATTTTGCTGTTTGTCCCTAAAGGTCTACACACTAAATACAATGTTTAGCATAAAGTGTCTCCAAAAATGCTTTAACGTTTTTAGTTCGGAAGCTTTTTTCTGTTATTGTTGTTGATGTCCTTTCAAATGGGTTGAGGTCCATAAGACACAATATCATAAGTTTGTAAAATTTTGAAAAAAAAAATTGTCTGTAAAAGTCATAGTTTGAAAAGTAGATTTGCTTGTTTTTCTTCTTTCTTTCAGATCAATTTCTTTGGATCTTTTCCCAATGCTCACAGTGTAGGAGACATTGGTAAGATGACTGAAACACTGACAAGAATCATCACAAAAATGGTGTTTAGTGTGATACATACAACATGTACTTTTTTTATTGTCATGGGCAGAGCTGAATACAAGTTGCTGATTTGGTTAAGAAACTTGATCTAAAGTGCATAGTATCTGAACTGCAAAATTTAAAGAGGTGATGAAGAGAAATAAGATGCGGAATTACTGAAAATAAACACTCGATGTATGATTGAAATTACTTTACAAATAGATTCAGTCTAAAGGATTGTGTGTTATATGACAATGCATGTTGTGAATAATGCCGTGAATACTACAAATCTTTGTCTAAGGTCCATTTTGTCCATGTTTCTCATTTCTCAGGTGGTGATATTCTCTCAGAGGCTGAGTTTGAGCTGAGTTATATTTCAGCTCTGCAAAATTGGTAAATATGACAGATTTTATTGTTTTTTGGAATTGATTTATTGACAAACCATCTTTCATAAATCAAATTGAACTACTTTACAACTTGAAAGGAAAGGATGTGTAGTCTTATTATCCAAGAAGAATTTAGAGTAATTCAAACAATATGATGTAAACATAATTCTACAGGATTTTGTATTGCCTTCACTGAAAACTTTTTTTTTTTTTTTTTGGCTTTTAAACAAGAACAGTGTCCAAATTTTAATATGAACACATGAAGGACAGTGCTCCCACATTGTTGTAGCCTCTGAAGCATGAAGCTATTATGTTCATCAGAACTGAAAAGTTATACAATCTAAATTAAAAGGTGCTGAACTATGATTAATAAAAGCTTTAGCTCCCTGTAGCTGTCAGTGTCTTGTAATGGTAGTTTATGTGTTCTAATTATTTTCCTTTTTTGAGAGAGAGAGAGAGAAATGATAATGACATGAAGGTAGGCAAATATCCTGTATTGTTTTAGTTCATTGATAAAAGTTAAAACTTGAATTATGGTGATCAAGGAAGAACATTTTTAGACTTTTTATTAGAATGCAGGTCCTCCTTATTCTGATGATATGACAATGTAGTTTGAAACTACAGTTTTTATTTGACCTTAAAGATTCATGAGATAGTTGTGTTGTCATCATAATTATTAAGTCTTACACAAGGAAACTATTCTTTAATCCGTTCTTGTTTAGCATTGTCTCAGTATCTTACATTATTGCATCCTTTCCAAAAATATGAATGACATTTCAAAGATAAAAACCAAAAGAAACTTGATTTTGATTCATGAAAATTTCATAGGTTAGACTTTAGTGCAGATTCTTTGATTTCAAAAAATCTTTAGATTTAAAAATGTGATCTTGGAGCAGGAAGAAGTGTGGCATCAAAGTAACCCTTTAACCCTCAGCTTCTTGTGGATTTAATTTGATGGTCCAGGTACGTCCCTGTGAAGGATCTTTATGAGATTTACAAGATGTACTACAATGGGAGTGTTGTCATACCAAAGGATGTCATTGTCGAATGTACTTCCATTCTATTCTTGGCCAGGTAAGAAGTCTTCTCTCATGGATGTTACAATTAGCATTAAATCTTTCTTCTCTAGTTTTTGTTAATCCCAGCCTGGGTATATTGAACCTCTCCAAGTAGTATTGCCATCCTTTGCTCAAAATACATAGAAGCTGTAATGCAAATTAGCCAACAAAGTAAGATTTTCTTTTTCTGCTGTCTGTTGTAAAGTCCCTTTATTGTTATTCAAGAATGTATAATGCTCATAGATTTGGTTCAGTCAAATTTCCTGATGGTATCTGGTATGTATTGTGTGGTATATGCAGTATATGGCTTGTTTTATTTACTGTAATTGTATACCCTTCTAGAAATCATGTGCTTTTTTGTTTACAGGGTTTGCTTTGTCGTTCATTTAAAATCATGATTTCATATTAATTCTTTAAAATTTAGTACTGTGGTTTAATGTTGTTTACTTGGATTTGATTATTGCACATTATTTTTCCGTGTTTCATTTGCCATTCACTAGGTTAGGTGAAAAGCTTGCATTGTCGAAGGTGAGTTTTATATTTAGGTTGAAGACTAGCTAGTTAAAATTGATTTGAATTGCGGAAGGGAATTTATGCATTGAATATACCTGACACACTCGGTATTGTGTTACTTCTCTCGAGTCTTGTTTTATCATGTGACATGCGGGACCTTTGTGAAAAGTTAATTCCTGCGTACAGTTATAGGTCTGTGAAGAGTATAAAGCATGCAATGAATACCCAGGGAGCATTAAGTAAATAACAATCATTCCAGTGTGAGTGCTTCACACACATGTCACAAGTAGCCACTTGAAGAAGTTTTAACAATGGATATAAGTCACTGAGACAAAGAAATATAGGCAGAGATACCACCTAGGGGAGAAAATGCTAAAGAAACTCAAGTATTTTAGCTAGCCAAATGATCTATGATGGTACAGATTTCAGTCTGATCCAAAAACTTGTATGTCGGAAGCATAGACACAGAGTTTCTTTAGATAGAGACTGCAGTAGAAAGGAGGCTGTACGGTATGTGTGAATATTGTATCATGAAAGGTATATTAATTTGTGTATGAACCCTTTGTTGCCATTTTGTGTATGTTAGCAACAGTCACGTACCTTTCCCTCCAAATCCTTGCTGTGGATTAGAATTTCTATACAAATAGCCCCTTTCTATGACTCACCCTACCGTGACTGCGAGACTCAATTAATTCATTTCTTTGGCCAAGTCTTCTTTGCCAACTTCGGTATTACCTTCCGTAGAGTTATTGATTTCCAGTTTCCTTTGTGTACGTGTCCGTGACCACTTCACTACAGTTTTCATCATGCTCTTTGATAATAACAAGTGAAACTGGGTATTTCCGGTATGTGTTTTAGCTGACCCTGCACACATTGATGTTACCGTGTTATCCGTGTATCATAATCTTGTTCAATGGACAGTGTTATGTACATGTCTTTTTACACACGCAATTAAAAAAGGCATTCTCACTCGTAGCAATGAACTTGTACGACTTTCCAGACATTTTCTGAATCAGACATGCTGTTTAATGACCCAACATTGGGCCCAGGTGTAATACTTCATTGCATAAAATGCAACAAGTGCATTGATTTTGTTTAAAGAATATCAAATAATTTCCTCTGTATTTCCAGTGAGAATGCCATTCTAGCCTTGAACAGCAACAGAATATCACTCATGTTATATTTCTAGCGTGCATAAACACAAGCTTACTATATATGTAAAGTCTATTACTAAGTATATTAAAAGCCTATATCTCATCTCTACTCCAAGCTTTATCCAGACTACTCCTCCAAGTCACCTTTCATGGTGGAAGAGTTTGAATCCTACTTCCTGGGCGGGGTCAATGACATGTCGTCATGGACGCAGACTGTCTGGCATGAAACCATCACCATGCTGGAGGAGGGAACCAAGTGAGTTCAGCAAGGTTGCTAGGCAACATTTGCAGATTTGGAATTCATGTATGCTTGCTTATGTAACAAGAAAATAATTTTGTGATACTTTAGTATCTGAATACATGACATCAGGGACTACTTTATGAACATGCTAATTTATTAACATGTTGTTTTTTTAAATAATGGAACTTTTGTCATTTATTTCTGGTAGTAGTGCTTGATATTCATTCTAAGATAAGATATAGTGCCTTCATTCTCTTAAAATCACTCGTTATTAATGTCTTAATCTAACTTCATACCTCCATCAAGTTGTAAAATCAATGATCTCTCAAAAAGAACTTTTAAGATAGTTTGGAACATTCTTTTAATGATGTTGACATTTCCTTGAACTTCAATATTGAAGTCAGGCATAATGCCTCCAGGGTATGATACATTTTCTGTACGACTATGTTATATTGCACTTTTTTATGTATGGCCAAATAGATAATGATAGTAATAATGATATGTTATTGAAAGTCATGCTTTATTCTCAATCTTGTATAGCACTGTGGCAGTGGTCTCCTGTGATCACATTTAAAATTGCACCTAACAATCATCACTGACCAATCAGTAACTGGCTTCCATATGAATATTCATATCTGACACTGTCCCATATTTATAACTGCTCTGCAGCAAATGCAGCATCCCCCACAATCCCATCTACATCAACTGCTCTGGGGATGCGTTGCTAGGGAGTGATGCGGGCCTGGGATGGGATACATCGGTGAGGGGTGTCAGGAAGAAGATCAACCTACATGGATTGACCAGGAGGGATGTAAATGTGACTCAAACACCCAGAGGGGTGCATATCTCCCCCTCGGAGAGGATTAAGGTTAGTTTTTTACCTCTCTCAATACCGAAAACTTTCTCTCCTTCTTGAACTCTTCGGTTTTCATATAATTATTGTAACACTGCTCTTATTTTGTATTATACACAAAATCTCATTTGTAAATGGCTTGTTCATTTGAAATTTCTGGTGTGTCATCTCATATCACGAGGATTATTATTATTTTTTCTTTATTTATGTTTGTTTCATATTTCATCATTTCTATATTTTATAATTTTGTATGTTTTTATTTCTTCAGTAGATGATATTTGTAGAAGTATGATATGAGAAAATGTGATTATATGAGTGTGATATGAATGTGTGATAGCTTTGGTTACTTACTGTCTGGTGCATAAAATGATGTACCTTCCTTCAAAACATACTCAAATCTGGTATGACAAGAACAGGAGCCAGAGTATTTTTTTGTCTCTTTGGGTTTCACACATAGCTACATACAACTAAACACCCTCACACATGAACCATTATCATTGTTCACCTCCAACCAAACATTCCATGTTGTCATGAGCTTTGAAATATTTCTAAATCATTGTGTTCCTAGATTTATTGTATGTTTCTCTTCACAATGCCATCCGTGTCAAACAGCCATAATTTGTGATTCTCTTATTTCTCTCCACAGTCAAAGTTGGAATCTATGAGTAAAGACATGAAGGATAGATTACGTGACCAGAAGAGTGACGTCACAAAGACCAAGACCAAGGCAGAGTCTGTGATGTCATTGTATGTCAACAATATGTATGCAAGACTGGGCTTGTGAGTATTTCTCTCTCATCTTTAACTTCGTGCATTTTTGTCCCCGCCGAACGAGTTCGAGCAGGGGACTATGAAACGGGCTCCGTACGTGTGTGTGTCCGTGTGTCCGTCCGTGTGTCCGTCCGTCCGTGTGTCCGTCCGTCCGTGTGTCCGTCCGTCCGTGTGTCCGTCCGTCCGTGTGTCCGTCCGTCCGTGTGTCCGTGTGTGCGTCCGTGTGTGATCAAAATCTTCAATTTGCTACTTCTCTGTCATTTATGAGCCAATTTTGATTCTGTTTGCTTTATATGATAGCACTACATGGGAGCTTTGAAACTTCTACACAGAATTTCAGTCGTGACCTTTGACCTTGACCTTTGACCTATATTGTACATTTTGCTACAAAATGCTACTCCTTCGCCATTTCTAACCCGATTTCGATTCCGTTTGCTTTATGTGATGGCACTAGGTGAGGGCTTCAAAACTTCTACACAGAATTTTGACCTTTGACCTTGATTTTTTGACCTATATTGTACATTTTGCTACAAAATGCTACTCCTTCGCCATTTCTAACCCGATTTCGATTCCGTTTGCTTTATGTGATGGCACTAGGTGAGGGCTTCAAAACTTGTACACAGAATTTTGACCTTTGACTTCTTTGACCTTTGACCTTGATTTTTGACCTATATTGTACATTTTGCTACGAAATGCTACTCCTTCGCCATTTTTAACCCGATTTCGATTCCGTTTGCTTTATATGATGGCACTAGTTGAGGGCTTCAAAATTTCTACACAGAATTTTGACCTTTGACTTCTTTGACCTTTGACCTTGATTTTTGACCTATATTGTGCATTTCGCTACAAAATGCTACTCCTGCGCCATTTCTAACCCGATTTCGATTCCGTTTGCTTTATGTAATAGCACTAGGTGAGGGCTTCAAAACTTCTACACAGAATTTTGACCTTTGTCTTCGTTGACCTTTGACCTTGATTTTTGACCTATATTGTACATTGGCTACAAAATGCTACTCCTTCGCCATTTCTAACCCAATTTCGATTCCATTTGCTTTATGTGATGGCACTAGGTGAGGGCTTCAAAACTTCTACACAGAATTTTGACCTTTGACTTCTTTGACCTTTGACCTTGATTTTTACCTATATTGCACATTTTGTTACAAAATGCTACTTCCGGCGGGGACATATGTTACGCACCGCGTAATTTCTACTTTTCCTTGTTCTTTTTAACAAAGAGTACATCTGTGTGAGTGATAATTAACCTATAAACAAATGATTCCTGTCCAACCTTGATATTTGTACATATTGAAAAAGCAACCATGTCTGTAATGAAATACTTGCATTTTTTTTTTGGGTACAGCAGAGAGTACATCAGATGTGGCTAATGACAAAATTATAAAATACTGCTAATGCATGTCCAGGCTTGACATATGCGTATATTGAAAGGAGTAAGCAAGTCTGTAATAAAATACCTGTAGCACTACCTTGCTTGTGAATCATCAGTTAAAGAGGCATACAATCTTCAGTGCACAGTTGTAACAAAATTTGTTGCAATGAAGTAAAAATTCAGGTCCCAAAATTACTGCCCAAATATATCTTTATACAGTTTATTTGTTTGGCTATAACAAAAGAAAACTGCCGGTCCAGAGGACTTCCTTATTACAGGAGACACCTGTAGTTGCAAATGAATTTCATGCTCTTTCTTTGTTACTAACCAGCAGCCAAGCTTATCTTTTAAGCAGCTTCATTTAGGCTTTGACTCCAAAAATTTCCAGCAAGGACAGCCAGCTCTCAAAATTCTACTCTAATTAAAAAATATAATTTGTTATGATTTCCAGGAGTATGATCACAGCCAAGATGGGAGGGAGTGAGGAGGAGATTCTGGTGGTAGGAGCCCCAGACTACGGGAGGGAAGGCCAGCCCCAGCTGGGTAGAGTCTACATCCTCAGAGGGACCGGTGGTAAGATGAGGAACCAGACTTCGCTGGACCTGGACCAAGACACTGATTTCATCTTCCAAGGCCTCCATGTAAGATAGAGCAATTTGGATTGTTGTCTCAGAATATCTGAAAATCTTTAAAGGCATTGTTTACCATTTGCAGATGAAACAAATACTGAGCTTTAGTGCTTCAAAATAGTTCTAAATGTGAGTTAGGCATAGAAAGAACCAATGTAAAAATTTGAATCAGTATAATTATTGTTAAGTATTGTTAATTTACAAAATGTGAACAATAGTTATAATAAAAAATTTTCTAGACTAAACCATCTACAGTTATGGTTTATTGAGAAAATTAATGATATCTCCTTATATTGTAGGCTTTGTTGCAAAATGTTTACATGCATGTTTGGATATTTTGTGATACAACTGACTTACACATATACATCAATTGTGATATCTTGAACATTTTATAAATCACTGCTCCCAGTGGTAAACAGTACTTTTAATGTGAAGTCTGGTATTGTGTAGTAAGTGATAAAAAGTATTGTAAATTTGCCATATATCATATATTTGGCCTTCTCTACTCTTCAGTCAGGGGGTAAATTTGGTTCAGCTATGGCTGCTTTGGATCTCAACCAAGATGGCTTCATGGACATAGCTGTCAGTGCGCCCTCTGTTGGCTCGGAGAAACTAACCTACATGGTAAGGCACCATCACCCACAATGTGCTTGCTATTGTGAAACATTCTGACCAGAGATCACTTAGTAACATGTATTTAGCTGTGCTTTTATTTTCACAGATGTGTAAAGTCCACTTGTATTTGCAAAAACGACTCACAAAAATATTGTCTCCAGTGACAAAATGCATTGTACATTGTGTCAAGGGTGGGAAATTGTTGACTTTTTTAATGGAAAAGAAGAATACTTCTTTCTCATTCCTTCGATGTGGTTCTCAATGGCAAATTCAGCCACAAGCTAAATTGTCTTACATGCTGCTTACATGTCCCAATTTAGAAAGCACTATACTCACGGAACATATCTTGTATATACAATAGTAAATATTTCATGTGAGTAACATGTTGAGACAGTGGACAAATGTATTGATATTTACAAAGACTGACCCAAAATTTGTGGTGAAACATTCTATTTACAAATTTTATTAAAATAATAGTGATGATATTATGTTTAAATGATTGTCATGCTACATGGACTGTAGTTTGACCTCATGCTAGTTTTGATTTCTAAATTTCAGTAGAGATACTGATGGTATTATGAGTAGGCAACAATTATATTTTTCATTTTTACAAAATGTACATGACTCACTGATGTGTTGTTGAACATGAATAGTTACAGATACAGTTGATTAAAAGAATACGAATACAATGACGATCAAATACAGATTGTGTGTGTACAGTTTGTACAATTATGTTTTTGTGTGATGACATTTGAATTAGTGGTCACATATGGTCAATGTTTGGTTTGTAGGGAGAGGTGTATGTGTTCTTTGGAAGCAGCAGTGGTCAGTGGAGTAGTGTCCCGAATGTGACCATCACATGCAAGGTGAGATCCATGGGTCTAGAGTGGGTCAGGAATATTGAACGTCCAGCAGGGTTTAGGACAAATAATTGTAAAGAATGGTAATTTCTGTTTCCGCATTCCCTGATTTTATTTTAATGTAGAGTATGTGAACATCAAAATGACTTTACCGCTTTATGTTTCATATTGAATACTGTCAGTTTTCAGTTTTATTCAATATTAGTGGACTAATATAATCAAACAGATAGATGAACATACAAAAAGAAAGAAATATGTTAAGAATGTTGTACTGCCACATCTATCCATGAAATTGGATTTCTGATAGAGATAATGATTTTCATTTATGTACTACTAGGTATACATTGTACACCTCAAGCAGAATTAAAGAGGAAGCCTTTAATGTTGTACTGTATAATAGAATGGTGTTCTTTAATCTTGATTGAATGACTAGAAAGGCAGAGTAGTAAGACAAGAATAATGATGTAGTTATTTGTGCTGTGGAGGGAGGGAGATTTTAACCAACCTTTGTGCCAGCTGAAAATGATCTGATGAAACATATTAAGAATCTAAGCTATTTCTCTGTCTGTTCTCAGCTAAAATATTGCAATCTTGGATGGTCACTGGCAGCTGGTGATGTCAACCAGGACGGTCAGCTTGACCTGGTGTTGGGGTCACCCTTTGCTCCAGTCTATGACCATGAGCAGGCAGGGATAGTCTCCATCTTATACTCTGATAGATCTTATCAAAGTAAGTTCTTGCTATTACTGGAGACTAGAAATATATTATTTATGATTGTATGATCTAATCATAGGAATCTTTGGTTTTGTTTGCATTGTCTTTTTTTTCAGATATTCTACCATCTTTGTTAACTTAATACTCAGTTTGTTGCTGAATATGATTGCTGTTTTGCTGCAGGTTCGACACATTCAGTGCTTTGCCAGCAATAAACTGAATGCAATGAAATATTTTGATAAAGCATTCAAGATATTTCTGATGCACATTGATTTTTTTTTTCTACAGACAATGGCACTTGAATACCTGGGATTAACTAGTCTTGTTTTGTATAGATATGAAAAACTGGCTCCCTCGATTGAAAGATATCATATGATTACTACAGAGGATTGCATTACTGTTAATTCATTTTACCATCTCAGCTGTATTTCCATGTAAGCAGTGTCAATATTTCCTGAAAACCAACCCCATGTTTCAAGTAAGAACTATGACCTTTTATGGATTCTTGCCTGATGGCTTATTTCAAACTTTAGAAAGGCTTTTTGCTCCCCTGTTTTGGACCTGTCAAAACATGTTGCACGCAATTTGTGACTACATGCAATGTATTACAACAAATCATCTTTCTGCATCATGACAGTTAAAGATGTCATCCATTTCAATTTGACAGAGGCTCCGTCATTTCAGCTGACCAGTGAGGACATGAACATCACCTTAAAGGGAGATCAGGTTAGTTTGCTGTCACTGGTTATCACAAATAGATTTAAGTTCCATCAACTTCTAAGAGAAATCTCTCAAAATCTATTGCTATTGTTTTTTCATGTATGTGCAGACTGCACACTGATTTTTGTCAGGCTACATGGGAGTATCAACCATGAGGGGGTGTATTGTGATGCAGTTGTTTCCAGTAGCCACATATTATAGAATGATATTGTTACTGACCTTTCTCTCTGCTCATGGCAATGGATATTGTATTATGGTTAGTTCCTTTTGTAGAGCTTGTTTTGAGAAAAAACACCATCACCTGAAATCCATTTAATATGTACCTGCAGTAGTTATAGAAAGATGTGCCATTGGAATACCAAGAATTACCAAGTATTTGTCAATGTTTTGACATCAATATTTGAGGCAATCATTCATTTCATTTCATTTAGTTCATTTCCAACAAAAATGTTATTGCAATAAAACATTTGAATACACATAATGACACAAAATCAGTACAACAATATATTTAAAAAATTCTGTGAACTGAATTACAATTAATGTTGTGACTTTTAGGACAAATACCCAAAAAAGGTCATTAGTCATGAAGAAATCAATCATGTAGCTAAGCACAGATGTGAAGGTAAAGGGAGACTCGCATTTGTAATCAATGATTTATGATACATCACACTCATGAAATGAATGTGGTGTTTGGTGTCAGATACAGTGTACAGGCAAGGTGGAACCAGCTTCTCCATTCATTCCTATTGTTTACATCATCTTCCAAATGCCTTGTATGATATCAAGTATACACCTTCTCTTTATTTTGTTTTTGGTTTTCCTAGGAATATGGTTGGTTTGGTCACCAGGTGTCCTGTCGGTCAGACGGAGGGGTCTATCCTCTCCTCCTCATCTCTCAACCAACCTATCGCATCTGCTCCAGGTGAGTTTAAAGTTTAAAACAATTCTCAGTCCCTTGCACAACCAGTTTTATACTGCAGCCTTGCTGTCAACTGTGCGACATGTAGACAGCTATCTATTAGCCAAGGTTTTGTTCGATTTAAATGTGACCAATTGCTTATGCTTCTTGAGAAAATGTAGCACAAATTTGAAACCATTTCCCTTTCAGGGAGGAATATTATGACTATTTCAAGTTATGCCAAGAAAGTAATTTTATCATGGATTTATTTTATGTGTGTATGGGTGTATGGGTGTTTGATAAAGCGTGATGAAAAGAGCTTGCTGATGTTTATGTAATATTCTATCCACTGCTTTCTACCAGATAACTTTTGTTGATGAGAATTACTTTGTTACGTGATCTAGATGTTTGTTGCATTTTTTTGGTGTTTGTTACATATTAGTGACAATTGTGCCCAATCAGTAACCAATGCAATCTTCTTCCGTATTCGCAAACAGGTGGGGCTTATTTCTCTAAAGTTTTTCTCTAAGACCAATAGCTCACCTGCTTATGGAATACAGTGAAGAAGGCAATACACAAAATATCAGAAGATGATGATGCAAAATATTGGAAGGAAAAGTTAGAGCCACTCCTTTGCCAAAGAAAATTTTCAGAGTTATTACTGCTCGAGAAAGAAAACCTCACATGGATATCCATAATGTTTAAACCACCTTGAAATGTTTGAAAGTCTGCATGATTGTATGAATATATTTTTGGTTTATGGAATTGATATAATCGTTATAATGATTGTTAGTGTTAAATATTCTATTGTTGATATCGACGCATTAATTTCACAGATGTCATCTGTATTATATGTTATCAAAATTGTGATTTGTAACTTTTGATTTATACCTGCAATTATCTAAATGGATAATAGACCTAGTTATGTATGTTCAACATTTTCTTAAATAAAGAAATGATTCAACACAATGCATATACTCATAACTGGATATATAACACCCATCCCTGGCTATACAGGACAGACTGTTCCTACTCCACCAGTGATGTTCAGAGTGTAGGGTCTCTGTTGGTGTATGCCTGGCACTCCTTCCCCCAACCTCTGGCTGTCTTCCGGGGTAGAGCTAGCTTTGAAAAGCTTGGAGCTAGCATGGCACTGGGGGCGCCATTCGGCAACTCAACCTTGGTCCTTGCAGTGGCTTCCTCAACCCAAAGTGAGTCAGAAAAGAGGAGAGTGTGGAAGTTGGCATCTCTGTTTGTTACAGAAAGGAGTGTCATGGATTGTGTTATTTATGTATGGGAATTATCCCTAGGTAGCTTAACCTCATGTAGTGTACAGTTTACAGTGTACAGGTTTGTCATATGTTCTTCCAATTGCACTAGTTTAGTTTTAATGTTTTGCTCTCATTTCACACATTAGTCAGCATGATGTCTAGTGGATAAGCATTCATTCATTTACAGCATGTTGGAGAAGATATGTGGATATGTCTTTTTGATTTGGGAAGAAAGATCTTGAATGCCTGTGAAGTGCTTTGTCAGAAGATTCACTGCTTAATGATATTAAAAGATTTTCATACTTTCACATCACAGCTCATTATAGTGCAAAGGCTTCTGAGGGGAGAGACATAATAAAACAGCTCCCCACATACCATTCCACTTAGAATATTTTTAATCCCCAGAAGTTAATATTCCCCAGTTGTATGGTGTCTCGTGAGTGGTGAATAATCTGCTTACAGGTAGTTCACTTAGAAGTTGCTACTTCACAGTACAGTCAGACCGCAGCACCCGATAATTCGCTCGTATTTATTCAACTCGTATGCTAGCCCGCTCGAGGCTTGCGTACGTAATGAGCTGCGTAAGGGGATTTTGTCCTTGGGCTTTCAGCAACAAAAAAAAACCCTATATTTACAAATTTGGTATCAAATTCAAGGAAAATATGTAAGCTATCGTCACATGTTACTCAAATTATTGTAAATGAAAAATATCATAGCGTAATTTGAGCTTGAAAAATGATGAAAAAAGTTATTCGTGCAGTACATGTTCAAGACGTCAAAAGAATACCAAAGTCACCTTGCGTCTCAATGAAAATGCATTATTTGGTAGTCTATCTCTTAATCTTTGTATCCATGTAAACATCTTGACAATTTGTTGCTTAATCCGTTGATGTCAGGGCTGGTCAGCTTGAAACCGTGCAATCTCAAGAGTAAGCTCTCTCATTGGACAGCGCTTGCATTCAGCGCTTGCATTACGCCATTACGCTGCTACGGTTTCATGCCACGTGCGTGCATAGCGCATGCTTGCATAGGCACGCGTGTAGATTTCTGTGTTACAGTGGTACAGTGCGCACTGAATGCAAGCACTGTCCAATGAGAGAGCTCTTTCGCCCCACTGTACACTTTGTATGGAGCATACTTCCAGCTTAGGAGTGAATTTTACAGACATGTCAAAACGGAAAAACTAGTATAAATCATGCTTGCGTCTCCTTGACTCCAATATATGATGAGCATCTAAGTTTCTTCTCTACGAAAAGCCAAAATCAGAAACAACAGTTTCTTAATCCGGTCAGGAACCAAAAACGAACTTTAGACGACAAAATCTTCCGTGAAAAGCAGGTAAAATTTACGCAAATTCAACTGATTATATCGTCATGATAAGAACCGATATTATACGCAAATTTATTATCAAAATAAGGATCAGAGTCTGCAGAATAATTTACTGTGACTTGTAGCCATGATGAATGTATGTACAAGTCGCTCTACTGTGAAAACCATAGCCCTGTCAAACTCTTGCAAAATCTCGCACGACGAGACACCTTTCGAACGCAAAGATCGTCAACGAGAGTGCTGAATAAATCTTGCCGGATCGGCTCATTAGCATACATGCTGAGGTCTGACTGAGTAGCTTATAACAGTTTGACTGTTCTCTTGTGTCTAGGCGTGAAAGGTTCTATGGCCGGTGTCTCCATGGAGTTTAACCAGGCAGGCCGAGTGGTTCTTTACAACGTCTCCTCCATGAGACGACCCAGCTTCTTGTCTTGGAGGGATCCAACAGGTGGACAAGGTCCTCCTAGTGACGGTTACCTTGACAACGGTGTACCAGTTCCTGAAATCATCGCAGTGTTTGAGGGGGATAGGAAATTTGGACGATTTGGTGGAAAAGTCATGTTTGGTGATGCAACTGGTGATGGCATAGGTAACTTAGAAACTTAATTTTGTCTCAATACTCTTGGTAATGTTACTTTAATTGTGGCATAAATTTGATATTTTAGAATGGAGATGTCTGATTCCTGATATGTTATTTTGTGGAGAAGAAGGGTCATTGATGACATTTTTGAAAATTGATTTATAGTTCAGCTAATATCATAGAATTCTACAGCATGTCATCTGATTTAATAGTGATGTCAGGTTTACATTTTTTTCCAAAGACTGAAACAATTTATTTGGTGGCATAATTGAGCTTCAAACCATTTCAGGTTACAGTATTAGCATGCAAAGATAAATGCCTTTCTTTCTCTCCTTCTCCTCTTTCTGTTACACAGCTGTGCCATAATCAGAAAATATTTGGCATTTATAGCAAGCATTCTTCCTATCAAGCAGAAATGTTACAAATATATTGTATTTCTTCTATCCTTAAGTTGTTGTCTTAATACATTGTTGCCATAATCTCAGGCCAGTCATGCCATATCATCAAACCTAACCTAGGAAACAGTACAATATATGCAGTCTTAATTGTGAAATTCTTGCGTGTATGCTTGTCTTTGAAAGATATCATAAGGAATCATAGGATGTTTCCTTGATACTGATGTATAACTACGGTGTTGAAGTCCACAGTAAGGTAGTTATGTTATGTAATTTTTATGCATGTTGTGGGCCAGCTCACTGATTCACTAATAATGAGTGAGTAAATCACAATTTTGATTCTTTGTTTCACATTTGATGATGTATAGATGATCTTATAATCAGTGCTCCATTCAGAACTGAGGATATCACAGAAGAACTCTTTAAAGGTTTGGAAACCTCATGTATTTGTCATTGTGCAAAAATCTTGATACTTAATTGTAAATCTTGAAAGATACATAAAAAGATATGGCTTCCATATGTGATATCAGGGATAGAAGTGTAACACTGTAAAAGTAGAATTTTTTTTAGTGCAAAGAACTTTGGCAAATGTCTCGAGGAGCCAAGATTCGCAAAAGTAACATGCATGCAAAAAGTTCTGTCTACAGAGTGCGTTGAATGCCATTGGCAAATATGTGAAAGTTTCATGCTCTGAAAAAAAAAAAAGCTGTCGGCTCCAATAGCTTCATGCTGCGAATGTTTTTAGTTTTATGGCAAATAATTTTGCTTGATTCAGGTTGTCACAAGTAATACCAAGGGTTTCCCTATGTACTTGATTGGGCAAGTGATCAGTACATCTAAAGCTTGTTGACCATATCTTTGAGTTATTACAGTAGGTTTGATGACCATGGTTTCTATGTTGTAAGTTAACCATATCTTTCTCAACAGGGAGCACTACTTAACACTGGAGGACTGATAACTTGACTGATGCAAAAGTTTTCATATGACTTCACTATCTGTTGCATGTTGCATCATTATTTTTACAAATATATTTTGTAATTGCAAAGGAAATCACATGTCAGTTGTCCTCGCTTACGGTGATTTGATCTTTTCAAGTATAGAACACATCATCAAGTAAAGGCTTGTAAATATACCAACTGAATTTTTAATCACTGTGTGTCTTGTGCTTAAATATGATACTGTGTATTAAACACCCTTTTCTTTGGTTGCAAGTATTTCAACCTGCACTGAGGTTAACTACATACTTTCTGCTACAATATTCTGATTTGGATTGTCCGTTATGCAGTTGAAGAGGGCGCTGTTTATATCTACCAAGGTGGGCCGTCCTTCAAGGTTGGGAACGTTAGCAGAGAGTGTGGAGGTCTGACTGTTGTAAAACCGTGCCCTTCACATCAGGTGAGATCTGTGCTTGTTACTACAGGTTTGATCTTTAGAACAGGGTATAGAGAACCTTCCTTAGAAAGCTAGGTGAGATAGGGTAAAAAAAAAAGAGAACAAGATAATGATAATAAAAGAAAAAATTATATAAAAAATATTAGGCAATTAAGACTCATTTTTTCTTTCCTTTTTTGTCTTGGTCTATGCCTCGTGATGATCAAGACAATGTGGAAACTATTGAAATATCAACAAATCCCACTTCGTAGTTTGTCAAGACTTCTGTCCATTTGTTATGGGGTCAAGGTGTTCATACCTTTTAGTTAGTTCTAAATCGTGGTCTATGACATACAATAATGAATTGAGAAAAAGATCAATCAATCATAGACCAGTTTATGAATGTATTAAAATCAAGCATATCTTTGCTAGAAAGGATTTCCCTGACACCAGAGAAAATTTGCCCGACAGGGCAAATACTGATCTATGAAATATCTGGAATCCCAAATTTGGAATGTATTTAGGTAAAGGGGGAGGGGGGGGGGGGTGGGGGGGAGAGGGGACCATAACTCTCAATACCTTAATTAACAGGAATAATGGTATCCCTAATGAATATTCATATTTTGTGCTGAACCAGTAGGATATTTTCTTACTACATTGTGGTACAGATCAGTGCATTGGACTTCACGGAGGTGCAATATGATTCATTTGAAAAGCTCTATCTCTAGCGTGGGTCAAAATTACAATTTGCTTGTTTTTAGAAAAAAAAGGAAGCCCAAACTGTCAAAAATAGACAAATTTGAGGGAATACATGTACTCTTCTGAATATCACGATAAGATTTGGAGCTTGTTGATTAGAAGAAGGCAAAAAAAAAAAAATAAAAGCCTAACAAACAGACAATCAAAGCAATGATGGAAACATCATCTATTGATGCTTCCATCTATAATTTCTATTGCATAATTTTGTGTTGTTTTCGAATGCATGGAGCCATTCCCTAACTGCTGGGGATGGTGAAAGTGAAAGTGATATGTATGTCATGAATTGATGTTTAGTTGTTACTGCTATAAGCTGTCTTTTGTTTTTCCCTCCCCAGGCGTATGCAGTTTTATCATCTCAAGAGGTGAGTTTTTTTGTGTTCTCTTTGTTAAAAGTTACAACTTTATTAGAAACTGAAATCTAATCAAACTGGGCAATGTGCACTTAAAGTAATGGTGAGATATTCAAGTTTAATTGAAAACTCAGCATTTGTGGTTGCTGTCATTTTTAGTTTGAATCGACATCTTGCGTGTAATTCAAGTGAATCTCAGAACTGATATGAAGTACTGTATACGCCATTATTTTCGCATACAGATATTTTCGCGAATCGCGGTATCAGCGGCATTTTCGCGTGTTGTTAAATTCGCGATTGATACTAGTAACGTTAGAAGTAGGGTCTACTGCCAAGCCCGAGAAACACGTTCAAACACTTGCCAACGTACTCGTAACGTTTTTCCATTTGCATTGTGACTTCCCAAACATGACAATAGAAAAGACACAGTAGAAGATTTATAAAATGAAACAATTACGGGAACTTCCAGTGAGACACTCACACACGGCATTCACAAGTACCTACCAAATGTTGCAACAAATATAGATGTAGATGACAAATTTTCAGAGCTGCGCTAGCGCTAGCGAAAGTTTTACATGCATCCCTTGGCCTCACCCAACCACGTCGAGCCGGTGTTCGTTCGCGTAGGCAAACGTAGCACGTAACTGCAACCAGCAGCCCTGTACGCATAGCGTATAATGGGGCCACGGACTGTAGCATTCAGGATCATGACAGGGGAATATCGTGGACAAATATCAACTTGAAATCGAAAAATTTTTCAATTTGAAGACTTACTTGTAAAGATGAAGTATTGAAAACAGGGTTCGTGCAACGTTTGGTCCTGCCAATAGTCCCTTTCTGTTTGAATTGAGGACTTAATGTGACTCAGTCCAGAGGAACTTGGGAGAGCTACACTGAATTAACGGCCAGCGCATACTCACACATAAATCTGTAAATTTGTGCGCATGTGATGTGTGCACATGCGCTGGCCGTCAATTCAGCGTGGCTCTCGAGCTCTCCCAGGTTCCTCTCGACTGAGTCTCATTAAGTCATCAATTCGAACAGAAAGGGACTATCCGCAGAACCAAACGTTGCACGAACCCTGTTGTCAATACTTTAACTTTACTGGTAAGTCTTCAAATTGAAGAAATTTTTTGATATCAAGTTGATATTTGTCCGCGATTCTACCCTGTCGTGATCCTAAATGCTACAGTCTGCAGCCCCATAGCGTACGTACTAGTATGAGTGTGTGTACGTACTGGCCGGTGTAACAGCCGCGTTGGTCTGGCCAGCGTTGGATGCATTTTGTCATTGATTTATACATAAGGTATGACGGGGTAATATTTTCGCGTGTTTTTAATTTCGCGATCAGCCTGAAGCTCGCGAAATTCGCAAAAATAAAACCCTCGCAAAAATAACCGCGTATACAGTATATCAAATGTTGTCATGGGAACAGTTGATACAATTTCTTTTGGAATGATAAAACAAGGATTCAAATTACAATGTTCTTGTTAATGTTAACCATAGATCATGAATTTGAGTGTATCCAGAGTAGCTATTTATTTGACTTCACTGTATTCCCTATAGGGAGGATCTCGATTTGGTTCAAGTACTGCTGTATGGACTTACCAAAAGGTAAGCCTGGTTGTTGTAAACATAAATCAACCCTTCCCAGATGACCTCTCAATTGAAGAACATCTGGATCAGTGCTTAGAGGAACAGTGTATGACACAGATTTGAATGTTAATTTCTGCTTGTATTCTCATGTCACATATGAAGTCAATTGTAATGTTTCCTTGAATCCCTCTAGGCTTTGTATAAACCAACAAAACAGTTTCCATTAGTATCAACTTGGCTCTCCAGCTATATCATAACCTTATTGTTTACAAACTGTTCTATGTTCTGTGGTGTATATTATTAATTTTTTGTAGACTCTGTTGCTGGACCTTTTTCACCATTGTGTTGCATTAGGTCTGGGTGTCATTTCATAAAAGAGGTTATGACAGCAATTCTTGCTAGGATAACAGCTTCTTATAGCAACAGCCAATCAAAAATTGAGATTCTTGTCACTACCCTAGCAGCAAGAGTCGCTGTCAGAATAACTTCCTATGAAATAGAGTCCTGACATGTTCATATCATTTTCCAGTTGTTACCATTCACCAAGAATGAATGAAGCCAGTTATACAATCTATTTTTTTTCAGAGTCTAACCCTTCACCATTGTCATTGTGTGTTCTTTGTAAGACCTTGATTGGGATCCTACTCTCGCTCTGTCATAAACTTGACTCTCCATGTACATCCCTTGTAGGAGATGGAATATTCCAGGTTGTGGTAGTCACAACCTGCTTCCATCCAACAGTTTGAATCTGTGGCTACTTCTCAAACTCAAATCTTCTCATTCTTTCACCCATTGTAAAGTTACATTTACCGGTGAGGATATTTAAAATGACGATGTAAAAACCGTGACAATCACCTTGTTATGTCAAGTTTCTCACTGTATCAGGTACAGAAATGATAATAAATAAACAATAAATAAGATATGAGGAGTACAGACCTGTAAAGTAACCTTGTTCTGAGAGGATTTTAGTTATATCCGACCTCTTTGTAAAGAGGTTCCACTGTACTTCTCACTTTAGATTGCAAACTTATATGACTACTCGGGTAAAATGCAAACTTATATGACTACTCAGAATGCAAACCTATATGACAGCTCAGTTAGAATACAAACTTATTTGATTTATTAATTTGCTTTCTGCAGAAGAGATACCTTGTTGTGAGTGCTCCAAACAGTAATCATTCAGACAGACTGGCAGGCAAAGTCTACATCTATGCCATCTAGAAATGGTAAAATATTCCACTGGAGGTGACGGAAGGGGTAACCAACATCTGCTCCTGGAGAACTGATGGTCAGCTGGTTTCCAAGAAACTCCTGGAGGTGGCCAGTGAATGGTCACATGAGATGATGTCAGGGTCCACAAGATTTAATACTGTACTAGTCAGAATCAGTGAAGAAATCTCTTGTCAGACAATCCTGGATTGATGGCAGCTGTCTTTTGATACTTTTTTTATTACATTTTGTGTACATTAAGAGATTAATAATTTGCTACAGCAATGAAATACTACGATTATAACATGGCAGACACTTTTAGACTCGATATAATTGCCCTCCTAGAACTTTAGTATCAATTCACTAAAGCTGTGAAATATAAATGCATATGCAGAAATCATGTTAGCACACAAGTCACTATTCATATGGTCCCACATATGCCTATAAATATGTGCATCATGTTGTTTTTGTACCCCCCCCCCCCCCCCCCCACAGGCTGGTAATGGTAATGCTTTACAAAACTTCACAATTGTTAGAAACTGTCTGGTGAACAAACTATTAGTAGCGATCTTATCACAGCTATCAGGAGGGTTGGTTTCTTATTCTACATGATCAGAATCCATGCCAAAATAATGATCAATAAATGTTTTAGTCACCCATCATTATGTAGTTCACTTTTCCTCACGACGCAGTGTGAAATTCAACTTGTAGGTCATGCTGCATTTACTGAGTTGTTGCTGCAAGTATGAAATAAGATTATGGTTTCATCTAGAATTCTCCATTTTGATGGCACATGAAAATATATCTTCTTCTTCTGCTATAGAGATTTATCAGCAAAGTTTATTTCCTTGCCAGTTATGTGTAGGAGTACAAAATTTCAGTACCTGGTGTATGGTGTCATAAGGGGTTGGGGTATCAGCTGGTATGTCATTTTTGATAAATTCGCTGGGCTTTCAATCTTCCACTCGGTCTTCTAAAATTCTGTAACCTATTGACGTGAATACCTAATGGTCTTTAGAAAGACCCATTAGTTCCAAAAAATTGAATAGTCAGATTTATGCACCACTCTGGGAAGACTTGTCAAATGTTGGACAGTTTTGTTTTGTGACCTGGGGGGCATTTCATGAAGGAACTTGTCGGATAAAATATCTGACAAGTCGATTATATCCGACTAGTTTTGAGAAATTCTTTAGTCTGATTAGCTGATTTCTCTGAACTTGTCAGATATAATTGACTTGTCAGATATTTTATCCGACAAGTTCCTCCATGAAATGCCCCCCCCCCCCCCCCCGATCACTTTATTGACACCGAGTAGGCAAAAAAACAAAAACAAAAACAAAAGCAAACCTGCTGTCTCACCATCTTTTTTTCAAGTTTTACCCTTTGACTGACCAGGGTTAAATGCCATCTTCCAGTTAATATACCTCGTGGCAGTCATATTTTTTCACAGATTTAATCTTAAAAGATGCCTTCGAATTGATAGTTACTGCTTTGCAATTGCTATGAATATGAGATATTCCTAAGTTTTGGAATACAATATAAAGGTTTACATATTTTGATCTTTTCTGTTTCTATGCAATGACATGGGACACTGTGTCCAGCTAATTAGTCTGGCATGCTGAAATATTTCAGGTTTTATAACCATGAAGACAGATACCTCTCAAAGGCTTACTGTCTGTTATCTATAAATCATGAGGTGTAATGTAAGTGATTTTTCATGTGTACACCTGGGGGGTGTTTCATGAAACTTTTTGTCGCTGATTTACACCGACAACTGTTAAAAGCTACTGAAATCATTGCATCTGATTGGCTGATAGCAAATTTGTCGGTGAAAACCTCCGACGAACTCGTTGATGAAATGCCCCCCAGGGCTGCATTTCATAAAAGATGTTAGGATAGCAACCCTTTGCTTGTATGGCAACTTCTCATAGCAACAGTGAATCAGGAAGCTGGATTCTTGTTATTACCAGACAATTGCCATTCCAGCAATAGTTGCTATCATATCAACTTTTTCATGAAATGGGGCCCTGGTGGACTCGACTGTCATATTCTGCCTAGCAGAAAAATTGTACATGCATAATGGTTTTCTGAGAATGATTTTACTGAAAGATAGTATTCAGAGGGATGAAGGTTCAGGAGGGTGTTTCATCAACGCTTGTCAGCGCCGACAAGTGTCGGCCCTGACCAATTTCAGCAAAATCCTTGATTTTGATTGGCTGAGATGCTCTGGTCACTGACTGTTACTATGGTGATTCAAGTTGTCAGCGCCGACAAACGTTGATGAAACACCCCCCTGGTGTGAGTTTCTTCAATTTGTCTCCTTCTACAAATTAAATTTGTTAAGATTGCAACTGCTGATCTGTAAATATGGTTCCCGTTTTCCGACAGGGTTGTTAAATTACAGATCAGCAGTTGCGATCTTAACAAATTTAATTTGTAGAGGGAGACTCTCACACCTGAATAATTTTGATGTTTTGAAGATTTTATGATGTAAATGTGAAGTGCAATTGATGATGCATTGCTTGTTGAAATTTTCAGTGAATCAGTGATATTCATATTGTTTATATTGCTTTCAAATATGTGTATTTTTGTATAAATGCAAGTTGCTGCTATGCAGAGGAATGGGATAAGAAATATGTCCCCATATTACTTTTATCACACATGCACCGTATACATTCTATATTTCGTGAGTTATTTCACAAATTGATACTTGCAACAGAATCTAACTAGTAGTTGAATTTGTGATCAAGAATTACATTGATGGAATGAGTAAGAAGTATTATCACCTGTTAATAAGAAAAGTTAGCGAGTTTACACCTTTTGGACATTGAACAAGGCATTTATGTTACAATACTTTTGTGTAGTGATAATACATGTACATGTGTAGTCTGTTTTTATAATGTATTCAAATCTATGGATGTTTCATTCCTGGAAACATAGTGATGAGCTATTCCATAAACCTGCTCTTCTCAAATGAAATTCAGTTGCTGGACTCCAGTTTGTATGTATTACTTGTTGCTATGTTGGACAAGCCTAGGACAAGCTTTCAGGTTGTCAAGAACAACTTTTGTTTAAAAGGTATGCATAAAATTTGAATATGTTGCATAAACCGCCTATTACCCACATATTGGTCAATGCATATAATTTATGATACTGAGTATGCAGTACACTTATGTCATTTGCTGCTTTAAATCGAAGGTGTGTAAGTGCTTTTTGCAGAAATACTACTTGAAATCAATCATGGCATGTAATGTCATAATATATGTCTACATTTTGTATATTCCTGGTACTGTACAAGTACAAAAGAACTGAACCATTTTAGTTCATTATTTTTGTACAGTGCACTTCTGTTATAATGAATATAATTATAACTAAGCTCACATTACGATGAAGTAAAAATGCATGTCCCCAAATTAATCGCTACATATCTTTGTATAAATTATTGTTTGGCTATAATGAAGAAAACTCATGGTCCGGGGAGTAGCTTGCACTTTTAATTTTTAAAAATAAAGAGTTTATGAAGGAGAAAAATTAAAGTTTTGCACATCTAAACAATGATTAAAGGGGAAGGCTAGTAACTGATCAGTGGGAATCAGTGGAAATTCTGGGAGATGATTGTTCCAATCCTTATGGGATTCATTCAAGAGTTCATTGTATATCTATTGTTGTGTGAAAATGATTTGCTTCAGAATGGTCTCATATTCAAGTAATGAGCAGTTACATGCTTCCAGGTTAGCGTCCCTGGTCAGTGACGGAGCATTAATCTGCACATTACTTGAATATGAGACCGTTCTGAAGCAAATCATTTTCACACAACAATAGATATACAATGAACTCTTGAATGAATCCCATAAGGATTGGAACAATCATCTCCCAGCACTTCCACTGCCCACTGATCAGTTACTAACCTTCCCCTTTAAGAACTGCTTTTAATTTTGTACACTTCAATGTAAGTGTTGTTGGTTATGAGTATGAAAGTGAAAGAAATATAATGATCACACTTCATGGCTACTCTACATGTTCTTGCGAGTTACCAAACAAAATGAAACAAAAATCCTGTCAATATCTTACTGTATGTTTTCCACGTTCCATCCTGATGTGTGAAAGCTCTTTTCTTCAGCAAACTAATACAGCATAATAATCTTTCTCATACTCAATCGTGACATTAAGAAAAGTATTACATACATTGTACAAACTTTCCAACTCACATTGGTAACTAGAGAGGGGCCGTCAAAGGCGGCAGACCCACGCCTAAGTACAAAGTCGGGGTAAACATAATGTGCATTCGGTCATCTACCAGAATTCGGCCACTTAATTGCCAGTGTGCTTTATCACCAGCCAGTGAGTTCTACCAAAGATCGTACACTGAAGTGTACGATCTTTGGTTCTACAGTCACATCACACGCAAATCACATAATTACACATACGGCATTAACACTCATTCACGTACAGGAAAGTCCTTAAGTCTCCTCCAAAAATCCATCGAAAATCCCAAATTCCATCGTCAAAAGTGCAGAATCGGAACTTTTCCAAGCGCGCGCGAATTAAGTCCAGTTTTAAGAGTATTGTCTACGCGACGGGTCGCGGAAAAAGCGCTAAAAATCGAGAAATACGCCGTTTTCTTGCGGGATATTTTGATTATAGCAAGCCGAGAGTGTGATGATATCAAAGGTCGTATGAGTGTACGATCTTTGATGGTATCCACAAAAGCAAAAAAGAAAAACAAAATTTACGTACCCCCTAGGCAATTACCCCTATGATTAGTGTCTACGGGAATTATTCAATGCAAGGGTTGAATGCAAATGTCTACTGCACCAGTATTCGGCCACCAACGAGCGCCGCAACGTCCCCGGTGCAATTTTGCACCAACAGTGTAGAGCGCGATGCATTTTCAGCGGCCTTGCACACGCATTGACATTGAGCACGCATATCGTGCAGTGTGACTGCGACCGAGCAAAATGCTCCTCCAACGAAAAAAACAATCAATGTTAATTTGAAAAATCATCAAAATACGGGCCAGTTTGTGATGACGGAGAACAAACTTTCATAAATCTAGAAGGACATAGTCCCTCAAATAGGCCTAAACGTAAATTTCGGAATTCTTACGAACATTTGAGCAGCGAAGTCGGATCGTTGGGGAGTTTATGTCTTCGTATGGTAGCGGAAAATCGCAAAGTGAGAAACGGGAAATTTTCGGAATGGTCACTATACCATGGGGTCAAAACTTCAAGGTCACACAGAATTTGCAAGGGTCAACCGATTATCACCAAAATCTAATCGATTCTTTCCTGTCATTATCCATATTCCCTGAACATTTCGTGCAAATCCGTTTACCCGTTCTCTTGTTATCTTGTACACAAACAAACAAACAAACAAACAAACAAACAAAAAACCAACAAACAAACAAACAAACAAACAAACAAAAAAACAAACAAACAAACAAACAAACAAACAAACAAACAAACAAACAAACAAACAAACATACGGAACCCTTTACATAACCCCCTGCCGATTTTCATCGGCGTGGGTAACAACAGAGTACACAACACATAAACAGCAATCTTGATTTCTGTGCGTGTAATGTCAAATACACACTGACATTCAGTTTAATTTTCACTGCATTTTGTGAAATTGACACAGACATATTCAAGTCGTATATTGCCACAATACGTACATAGAAGGCTCCATGAAGCCAAATAAAATTATTATCTTATCAACATGCAGCTACTACCTATGATACTTCACCACACAACTCACATGTAAAAGTACAACAAAGATTGTACAGCTCTGAAATATTCAAATAATGTGCAGTGGGTTGGCACTTAACATTTAACTTAAGTCTTAACCAACTTTTTTGACAATGAAATATCGAAAAAAAAAACAACTGCAAGCCACTTTATAGAAAGCTATCTGAAGACTTACAGGTGATGTTTGCAGCCGGAGAAATCTCACTTTATGCTGCTCCATCCTTACTCGCCATACAGCAGCTTGAAAACTAGAATTCTCTTTGCTTCCTGTCAGTATAGTGAGGTCATCTACAGAGTGATTAAAGGGGTAGTACAGTATTGGTGGAGATGAAAATTGGGCTTTAACTTTTTTGCAAGATACCAAGAAAACACTTATGAAATAGTACAGAGCATACCATTTTAAGAGGAATTCAAAGTTTATGTGATAAAAATCGGGTTTGGAATAGCTGAAACATCCAAAAACAAAGTAAAACAAAACGATCGTAATAAAGTGTGGGTCCCACATTTTATTAGGTTCGCTCTGTTTTGGATATCTCGGCCATTTCAAAACCAATTTTCATCAAATAAACATTGATTCCCTCTCGGAATTACATGCTCTTTCATATTTCATAAAAGGTTTCTCACTATCTCACCAAAAAATGATAAAAACCTGATGTTAAGGCTCAACCAAAACTATACGATCCCTTTAATGGAATAGCAAATTTTGTAAGATATTGATTCCCTACATCCCAAAATATGACTGACAAAACAACAGACAGCAAACAAGGTCATTACTGATTTGGCTTGTACCAAAAAAGTTGTTATTTTTGTAAGGGTTTAATTTTTGCAAATCACTGTTGGACCGCAAGTTTAACAACACCCAATATTATTGTGACTGGACAGGCATCAATGCACTTACAATATATGTGAATAGCCTTGGTGTCAAATTGCAAAAAGAACATCTTGCTAAAAATGTCCGAGATTGCATCATTTGTGACTCTGCACCTCAAAACAAACAAAAAGTCACCAGACATGAATTTTTAGTTAAGACCATATTCTGAAAGAGCAGACTTTAAGCTTTAAAATTATGTATAACTCAAATCAAATGGACTCTCCTAACCTATCTAAATATTGGAAAGAAAGCACAAACTCACGAAAAGTGTGAACGGAGAAAAGAGCCTCTGAAGTACAGTGTCTATTCAAGCGCTTAATCTTTACCAAACCGTGCTGGCTGTGCGATGAATGGGACAAAAAACAGGAAGTAAACTACCAGAGTAACAACAATGAAGGGATTATTGGATTAAACTGAAATTAAACATGCCTCATTAACCCATTCTGTCCATAATCAATGCCAACTTTCAAAGCAGTAGCATTATCTTTTTAAAAGTTATTAGAGTTGAAAGTGAAGAGTGTGGACAAGGTTTTTCAGAAATGAAAAAGGGATTCTAAAGACACACCTAATCACACTATTCTACCAAAAACGTTCGAGATAAACTGCTAAAAAAACACACTTTTCTGCCCGTTTTATGATACCAAATTTTAGCATAATGTAAAAGAAGATCCGCTCTTTCTGAAAATATAAAAAAGTCAAGTTCGGCTAGGTTGACCCATTTCACTTATTTTCAGTCCTCACGCAAAATCAGTGTGTGCGACTTTTTGTTCGTTTTGAGGTGCACGGTCACATTTGCAAAAATATCTGCACACTATCATACAAATAATAGCTTTCACAGTATGTTTTAGCCATTGATTGGGCTGTCTGAATGAGTAGGCCACCCACATGACACATTCGCTCTTGTAATCCTCTGCTCTTTAAATCCCTCAAACCAAGTCCCATCACCAGAATATTATGGATGCATGCATAACTTTATATAGTTCAAAAGATATATGACCCCTTGAAGTACTCCAAGCTAAAGTACAGGCGATTTGAGTAAAATTCTGTTATACACTTAGACAGTGAAGTTTGCTTATCATACCAGACTTGGGTCTTACAAAAGTAAAATCTTTTGCCAAACTGCTTGTTGGTAATTGGTGGATTTCTCTTTAAGGTAGACACCGAACAGCTGCATATATCATGGATTTGTCTTTTTGCTTGTGGCTGACTTCAGTACAAAACATAAAACCAAAAGAGCAAGATATGTATTTATGACCTTTTCACGTACGAGCAGACAGCAAAACAGCAACAGTTGGAGCAAACACTTCTCAACCCTTCATAGCAATACTAAGACTTTATCCTGATATTCTCAGAAATCTTGTGTTGCTGGTACACAAATAAGAACCTTCATAAATATTTGCGACTTTCAAAAAATTATATATCTACGAGTACAAAAGACTAATTCTGTATTGGTGTTGTATCAGTAGATACAAAAAGATATCTCAGGTTTCCTTGTAAGATGGAATGGGGAGTTTAATAGAAATCTGTTGTGGTTAAAATGTATTGAAAAAAAAAGGACTTCAGTATCTGCTCTTAAAGTGGGTTCATATTCTTTTACAGCAAAATCAGTTTGTAAAGCATATCATCATACATGTTGATTGTTTCTACTCAATGGCAAGAACATAACTCAGAGAGATAAGAAAAGAAAAGAAAAACAATCAGTGGGAGCAAGATGTATTCATTCTTGGCTTCAAGATTCTCCATGTGAAAAGAATGCTACCATCTGCATAAAGTAAAATCTTAACAATTATAGTTTGGCTAATTAGAAACAAAACTTTCCAACAGACCATAGATAATCAAGATAACTTTATACATGTACTTTCTGGAAACACTTCTGAGGTCTACAATCTTGTTAGGTAATACTTTTTATCATCATGAGGTATTTGTCTGGGAGTCACACCAGTGTATATATCTCACTCGTCAGTAACGTCATGATGACATACAATGGGCAACTTACAACTGGAAAATGTGTTAGTGGGTATTGTGTTAGTAGACAATGATGACTTTTCAAGGGATAAAAGGTCCAAAAACGCATCCCTGCTTTAAACAAGATACTACGATTCAAAATGAGACAAGCTTACACTGCTGTAAATATTCTGCATAGTGATGAGACAAACGTGTGCTTAAAACTGAATTTGTGGCAGATCATGAAGTACAAATAGTGTTTTCATTCCATACTGATCGTGTCAAACTTTGATTGTGTAAGAATGAAAGAGCTGCTAGCTGCTTTGATTCAGCGATGTACTCAGTCTGTGTTTTACTTGAGATATTTCAGACCCTTGCACACAAACAGACAGACAGGTGGACACAAGACAAGATTCACATTGAGATGGCAGTTCTCTTCTCTAGCTCAGTCGTCTTCTTCCTCCGCCAGGACTCGTCTCTTTGTTGCCATGACAACCGCTCAGGATCAATGCTGGATAAACTGCTTCAAGAATCGCTCCAGTTCATTGTCCAGCCACCCTGCCTTGTTCCTACACAAAGAAAATTTGCAAAGAAATGACAAAACTATTGATCACAGATCTCCCTCTGCAAAGGAATGCATCAAGTCAATGCTGTTGCAATTTGCTCTTTTATTCACACACCCTCATTCCTGAAGACAGCCTTTCTCAATGATGTAAAAACAAAAAAACAAACAACCCCCCCCCCAAAAAAAAAAAAAAAAAGAAAAAAAAAGAAAAGAAAATGAAGTGCAGCATTTGCATGCATGAAAGCCTAGAGTGACAACTACTTTATGTCTTAAATGACAAATTTTTCTTTGTTATCTTCCAAAGGATGAGAAACTTCATTCTTTGGGTGTAAAACATTTTTGAACACAATTTTTGAACACCTATACAATAATAACACTAATACTTTTTTTTTTCTCAAAACCTCTCAACAAAGTATACAACTTTGCAGACATGATGCCAAGAACACTTTATAAACCTCAGAGATATATTCATTGTATGTCACAATTGCTCTGGTATCAATATAAAATATAACATATTTTGTCCATTTCTTAGAAATAATATTATCGTACTTGCTACCATTTCGCCAGAGTTGGGTTATTCACTCATCTATCTGTTTCAGCTAACAGGATTGTGAAATAAGAAGGCTTTACAATTCTCTCTCAAAGCAAAATACAGGAATTGTGTAACTATCAATCCAGACTCCAGAACCTAGTCCGGGTCCAACTGGACCACCTGGTCCTATGACTCACCTCATGAGTTTGGCCTTAGAGATGAGACCCTCCAGTCGTTTGGTCTCTAGTTCCAGGTCCATTATGTCCTTCTCCAACTCCTGCTTGGCATTCTCCACCTCCACAGACAGATGGGCAAACGTCCCCGACAGCTCCCTAGAATGGACCATCAAAAACAGCATTCATGATGTACACATAGCTTGCTCGTCATACCAACAGTATACATAGAACAGACCCCCACCAAAGAGAGCATTCATAATGTACACATAGCTTGCTCGTCATAACAACAGTCTATCTTGCTCAGAAGGTTTGGTGTTTTACTACTTATCTTGATAATGACAGACATGTACTTGAAAATGATTCATGATCTGTATGATATATGAATAGCTTGCTCATCATGATGAAAATGACATACATATTACATGCTCATTTTCATGATGAAGATACACACAGCTTTACAATTATCATGCTCCACTGACTTCCTTTGGCTCATAAAAAACAACAACAACAAAAACAAGAAAAAAATCACGACGCCTGTGAATTTCCAATGTATCCTTCCTTTCATTCTTCCCGTCTGACCCAGACCCCTCGCCCCCTTGGTACCGCAATTCCCGAGACTGAAAAATGCTCTGCAGCCCCTGTATATCTCTCATATATCTCTCACTGAAGCACTTTGTTGACAGTAGAAGGGAGAGGATTCCCAAAGTGGTTGTACAATGGGAAAAATTAAATTGTACTACAGGCTGTTCTCCAGACGACTGTCAGTTTAAATGTAAAGTACATCATTTGTTTATTGTAAAATTATCATAATTTGACCCTTTCACAGTGACCACTTTCGCATATTGGCCAAAAATCTTATGAGCAAAGTTCTTAGTCTGACCATGATCATAAAACATGTGACTAAAGAAAACCAATGTGCATGATATTTTCTAAGCTGGTTGTCTCAAATTGTACTGGCTGTGTATCAGGATTTCCTATGTGTACATGATGGTGTGACAGAATAAGATGATATGTGACCGTGCATCACAAAACGAACAAAAAGTCGCACACACTGATTTTGAGTGAGGACTGAAAATAGGTGAAATGGGTCAACCTAGCCGATCATGACTTTTTCATATTTTCTGAAAGAGCAAGTCTTCTTCTAGATTATGTTAAAATTTGGGATCATAAAACGGTCAGGAAAATGTGTTTTTTAGCAGTTTATCTCGAACATTTTTTAGCAGAATACTGTGACTAGATGTGTCTTTAGAGTCCAATTTTCATTTCTGAGAAACCTTGTGCACACTCTTCACTTTCAACTCTAATAACTTTTGAAAGGATGACGCTACTGCTTTGAAAGTTGGCATTATTATGGACAGAGTGTGTTAATAAGGCATGCTCAATTTCAGTTCAATTTGATAATCCCTTCATTGTTGTTACTCCGGTGGTTTACTTCCTGTTTTTTGTCCCATTCATCGCACAGGCAGCACGGCTTGGTAAAGATTAAGCGCTTGAATACACACTGTACTTCAGAGCCTCTTTTCTCAGTTCACACTTTTCCTGAGTGTGTGCTTTCTTTCCAATATTTATATAGGTTAGGAGAATCCAACTGAATTGAGTTATACATCATTTTAAAGCTTAGAGTCTTCTCTTTCAGAATCTGCCCTTAACTAAAAATCCATGTCTGGCGACTTTCTGTGTGTTTTGTGGTGCAGGGTCACATATCAAAGTGCCTAGATACATGAAACATCAAAAATTGAGGGAAATGGTAGACAAGGCCCCCATGGACTCACTGTTGGATCTGGTGGCTGAGGTTAGAGCTAGTGAAGCTGACCAACAGTTTGAGTTTATCTGAGGCGTAGTCCACAAATTGGCGCTTGAAGGTTCTCTCCTTAGCCCTGTTGGTCCATGTGAGTCTCTCATAGACGTAGACCAGTCCGTAGAGCCCGCCCCCTACCACCAGCACTCGCCAGCCGACTGATTTCCACACCTGTCACATTAAGAAACATTGCATACATTAGTACTGGTCTCACGATGGATCAAATCAACATGCTATCACATGGAATACTGCAAAAATCTGTTGTGACATATTGAGTATACAATGTACCTGATGGATCAGTGGAGAAATGAGGCAAGTACTTCACATTTACAGTGGACTCCCGTTATAATGAAGTCCTCAGGACTGGCAGTTTTCAATTGTTACATTGAAACTTCATTATAACCAAACAGAGGAAAAGTAGATGATAATCATGGAACCTGAATTTTCATTTCATTGTAATCAGAATTTTTGTCTAACCTTGTTTGTTATAATGGGAGTGGGAGTGCACTGTACACACAAACACTATCAACATTGCACTTGAATGTTGATGCTCATTACAGGTTCGGTGTAAAAATGGCAGAGGTAAAAATGGCAGGGGTGAAAATGGCAGGGGTAAAAATGGCAGGGGTAAAAATGGCAGAGGTAAAAATGGCAGAGGTAAAAATGGCAGGGGTAAAAATGGCAGAGGTAAAAATGGCAGAGGTAAAAATGGCAGAGGTAAAAATGGCAGGGGTAAAAATGGCAGGGGTAAAAATGGCAGGGGTAAAAATGGCAGAGGTAAAAATGGCAGAGGTAAAAATGGCAGAGGTAAATAATTATGTGGTAAAAATGTCACAGGTAAAGTTGTCAGTGGTCGAAATGTCAGTGGTCAAAATGCTAGAGATAAAAATGCCATTGATAAGAATTTAGTCGATGAAATGCAAGAGGACAAGGTAAAAGTGACAGAGATTTTTTTTTTTCTTCATGTTTCTGACACCTTTCTCGCAATACGCGCGAAATAATACGCCTGAAATAAAGCATGGGGGAGACCGGGGAGAAATGGGACACGGGAAGAAATATGGGACACTCATGTAACTTGAAAAATGCTCGGCCAGTCAACAATCCAATTATATCAGTAAAATGATAAGCCTCGGTACACCTGAAAATGGACATATTAAACACTAAATAGCTCGACATGTATCTTGTCAGTAAAATATCAAACTTACTTTAGATCTGGTAGGGCCTATGCTATGTTGATAAGTATTTCAAAAAGTGTGCAAGCTTCTGGAAATACAATTGCTTGATAACAGACATGCAGGTATGAAAAATTGGCAGGGATCTTTTATTGTTTCTGTTACCACTGGGAGAAATCTAAAAGGGCAGTGTTACATTTCTCCCCGCGGCACATGTAAAGAGAGTCTTGCAGAGCTTCAGCGATCCCTGTGTAAATTGAATCGCGATCATATGGTAGTCATGGACGGTGATTTCAATCTACCTGGATGGGATTGGATTGGATTTTCTTACTGTTGTTGTATAACGAGGGAACAACGTTATTTTCGGTGGCTGAATCTACCAATCTTTAGCAACACACCATGTTGATAACATAATTGAATCTGACTTTGGAGCAACAGCTAAGTTTGAAAGGCATCAAACATTTACATTTTTTCGTCTGCGAATTCGTTCAACAATGGTTGAAAGAAATCCCAAGCAAACTATCAGTTTTTACTCTCACTAGTAGAACAGTTTATTGCTCTAAAGTTCATCTCCAGTTTTAATAGGCATAAGTTGGTAAAGTGACCACAAAGTGTTCATTAAACTTCGAGATATTTGTTTTTGCGCCATGTGATACTTGAACAATATAATACAATATTTTGCAAGAGCTTACTTATGTCTGCCGATACATCTGCTGTAGTTTGTTTTCTGTGTTTTGTATTTTTACTTCTACATTATGTTGTGATCAGGCCTTGTGAGATAAATAGGCTCCAACGAAACCTGAATGTGAGAAAATAATATTGAACAGGTGAAAAATTAGCGGTTTGCTTCGACTATGTCTCCTTCACTTTTTTACACTAAACAGTTCAAAAAATGAAAAATTATGACAATATACTAGCCTGGACGTGAGCGGAATTCGTTTGTGCAAGACTGTGTATGTGAGAGTATGTATATTTGCGTATATGTTTATACCAAAAGTGGGTTCGTGAGTGTGTGTGTGTTTGTGTGTGTGTGTGTGTGATAACTTCATTGGGCGAAACAACGTAGGATTATACTGTTTAAGGGCTTTGCAGCATTGTTGGAACCCCCTTGTAATGATAGATAATAATAATAATAATAATTATAATGATAACAATGATAATAATAATAATAATAATAATAATAATAACAATGATAATAATACTGAATAATAAAAATAATTTCCCATAGGCCTACTAGGCTCTTAGCTGGTTTATTATTTCTCTGCACACAGACAGATTACGCCACTGCACTTGAATCAAACTCAGAATAATGAGAGTGCTCTAATCTTTTTAAAACATAATTAAATCAATATTTTTCAAATCTGCAATTTGGATTTGATAATTCCATAAATGCAGTTTGTTCTGACTAGGTTATCATTCAAAACCTCTTCATACGTTTATATCTGACGAAACCGCTCTCATTACTTCTGACATTTCACTTCTGCCATTTTTACCTCTGCCATTATTACCTCTGCCATTTTTACCCCTGCCATTTTTACCTCTGCCATTTTTACCTCTGCCATTTTTACCCCTGCCATTTTTACCTCTGCCATTTTTACCCCTGCCATTTTTACCTCTGCCATTTTTACCCCTGCCATTTTTACCTCTGCCATTTTTACCTCTGCCATTTTTACCCCTGCCATTTTTACCTCTGCCATTTTTACCTCTGCCATTTTTACCCCTGCCATTTTTACCCCTGCCATTTTTACCCCTGCCATTTTTACCTCTGCCATTTTTACCTCTGCCACTTTTACCCCTGCCATTTTTACCTCTGCCATTTTTACCTCTGCCATTTTTACCTCTGCCATTTTTACCCCTGCCATTTTTACCCGTGCCATTTTTACCCCTGCCATTTTTACCTTCGCCATTTTTACCTCTGCCATTTTTAACCCTGCCATTTTTACCTCTGCCATTTTTACCTCTGCCATTTTTACCTCTGCCATTTTTACCTCTGCCATTTTTACCCCTGCCATTTTTACCTCTGCCATTTTTACCTCTGCCATTTTTACCTGGCACCCATTCACATGAGCATTTTCTAGACTAGACTAAGTCTGCAATAAACCAGTCTGAAGGTACAGATAGGAGAAGAGATGGGTGCAGTATTGGGAAGAGAGAAAAATAAAAAGGAGAAGGGAGGAGGTGGAGGCTTACAATTCCAGTGACGATCATGAGTCCAACCGACGTGCGAGAGTATAGCGATGCGATCCCAGACAGCATAGCAACCGTCATGTCGGTTGACGACGGATCCTCCACGTCCGTCACTGCGGATGGCACTCCTGTAGGGACCTGCAGAGATACATGAGTTGTTTTCAAGTTCACTTTTATCATGGCAGTCTTCAGAATAATCAATAAGTTAATTTTTAGTGTGTGCTCACTGGAGTCTTTAGTTCAAGTCATATAAGTCCACATGTTTTAAGGAACTGTAAATAACTGGTCACTACACAAAAAACATATTTTGCTTAAACTTTGTGATGTGTCATACATACTTTTATAATTGTAGACCAGACACAATTCATTCACAGTTTGATAACAAATTGAACCATTCCATTCCATGATAAACAATTACACAACTAAAAATATCAGTAAGTCAATGTACAGTAGTAAACTTATGCCTAATATGACATACTCCACTGGAAAGTAAAAAGATTAACCCTAACTAACCTCGACGTTCCGCGCGATGTATCGCAATCGCAAAAAGCTATCACCGCGACGTTTCATGACTTTTTTCTTTTGAGTCTCCCGCATCTTTTGACACCAAATTAACGACGCCTGGGCGCGCGGTTCTGAAGTTACGCATAAATATGTACATGCATGTCAGACCAAAAATTGCTCAAAAACGTTAATTTGTGTACAATTTCAATGCAAGCTGTGCTTACAGGCAAATTTCATAAAAGCACGATTATTTTGGTGTTTTATCGATTAAAATCAATGAATAACATATTTTCTTGTTCGGAGCGATGTCGCGGACAAATCTCATTGAAAAAACAATGAAAAACATAAAGTCAAAAAACAAGGAAATACATAAGAAATTCAAAAAAACCATAAGATACTTAAGAATTTTTTCTGATATCACAATTTTTTTTTATTACATTTGCTCAGGACACTAAAAAGAATATCTACACAAAAAATGTGCCTGTTTTGAGCTTTATTTTGTGATTTATACCAAATAGTCCGATTTCATGCATCATTATGCATAAATTAGCATAATTTAGTATAAATGATAACTTTTTGAAAAATTAACTTCATGGTATTTTAGATTACATCATAGGCAATGTGTGTGCCAATTTTCGTCGCGATCGCGCGGTCGATGGCTGAGATCTGGAGAGGGGGGGCCTGGGAGGCCCACCTAAATAGCCCGGCCTAGTTAGGGTTGATAATTGAAACTCTGCAATAAATCTTGCCATCAGCTCTGCCACTAACTGAGTGAGAAAGTATTAAGAATCACGTTAGATAGATCCCTCACCATTCCAGTGAGACCTGCCAGGGTAGCCCTAGCCCCCCTTGCTCCCAGGAAACGGTTCATGATGGCCGTGATGCCAAGCGAGAAGCGGAACTCAATATTCTCCTTGAAGTCGGCAAAGAGATGTTGGCAGTCGAGACGGTAGCTCAGATCAAAGTCTCTCCTAAAGAGAAGTCCCTCAACTCGGTCCTTGGACTCGTCCGACAACAAGGCTGACAGACGCTCTGGAAATCATACAGTATCATGCTTTTAATGTTTGTTTGACTGTTTCTATGTTTGGCAGGCAAAAGATTCAGTCATTCAACTTTACAAATCTGAACTATACTTGCAAGAAACATTGTAAAAGCATCTCCTCCCAAGATGGTTTCAGATATAAAAAGCTGTCATAATTGTAATACACTTTTTAACAACTAAATATTTGTTTCCCATTTGTTATGCAATTTTATCAGACTTGGCTTGAAACTATTCAGGCCTTTGAAATTAAGTACAGAACCAAGTCCACTCAGGAGTATTTCTCTCCTTTGTGAGTGGTCAGATAAACCCCATCCTTACTTTTATCACCATGGCAACCTACCTGTCATCTGTGTCTGTACCTCCTCCACTGTCTGCTTGATGTTGGCCGAACATCGGGCAGCCAGGTTTTGACCCAGGCCTGCCTCCACGTGTTTCTGAAGCTCCTGAGAGTGGAGAGGAGAGGAAGAGAAACATTTCAGGACTGGGGGTTCCTTAGGGGGGGGGGGGGGGGGTTGCTGGCCAACACTTCATTGGTGGCATCAAAGGTGGGGTTAGGGTAATGGTCAGGGTTTAGATCTGAGAAGCCTTTTTGCATCTACATTAGTAGTGGAGTAATAAGACTGGTTAGGTCTCTGATTAGGGTTTGGGTGGGGCTAGAAGGAGATAATCTCCTCTGTTTAGGGCAGTATTCACAGTATTCATCTCCACATCTTGGTGGAGTACTGACTGGGGTTGTGTTTAGCAGGAAAGATATAATATCTCCTACATCATCACAGGACTGCATCACACAGTAGAAGAAACTAGAAATGTCGCTACAGCGACTGGTTATACCCCCGCCAAACAACATTTCATAAGCTTTGGTCAAAACAACATTTCATAAGCTTTGGTCAAAAAACTGAGGAAGTAGTTAAATCCGCAAGATCTTTCCTTGATCTTCTGCCATTAATATGCTGTTACCATGGCAACGTACTTTCGGGTACTGTCAAAAAATGCGTCTTGCACATCTACAACCAAAGGCACACATCTGTACCAAGTTTCATGGAAATTGGGCAAAAACTGAGGAAGTAGTTTGCAACACAAAATTTTCCATCATTTTGGCTCATAATATGTGAGCTGTTACCATGGCAACATACTTTTTGTCACTGTCAAGAAATGTGTCATGCTGACCTATATCCTAAGACAAACATTCAATATGAATTCGATAAGAATTGGAAGAACACTGATGAAGCAGTTTTGCCATGAAGCATTTTGCCCTATATTTTACCAATAACATGCCGTTACCATGGCAACGCACTTTTTGCCACTGCAGAAATATGTGTATTCACATATTCAGATGAACATCTGTACCTAATTTCATAAAAATTGATCAAAAACTGTGGGAGGAGTTCGCAACGCAAGATTTGTACCCATTTTTGCCCATAATATGCCGTTACCATGGCAACATACTTTTGGGTACTGTCAAAAAATACGTCCTGCACATCTACAACCCAAGGCACACATCTGTGCCAAGTTTTATGGGAATCGGTTGAAAACTGAGGAAGTAGTTCGCGACCCAAGATTTGCAACGGACCGACCGCCCGACCGACCACCCGACCGCCCGACCGCCCGACTGCCCGACCGTCCGCTGATTCCTATATACCCCCTTCAAACTTCGTTTGGCGGGGGTATAATCATAGAATTACAACATAAGAAACAGTAAAAGCAGTTAGAGGAAAATTTAAGAAGATGAAAGGGCAAAACATTAAGGCACAGGTAGGCATAGGTACATAAATATAAACACATGGAGACAGAGAATGCTTAAGATAACTTTAACAAACCAAACCAACCCAAAACATTGAGAGATGCATTAATAAAGAATGAAAGAGAAGTGTTACAGTGCTCACCTCTTTGTAGACTTGAACCACCAATGTTTCAGGATGAAATGGTTTGTCAAACTGGTCCACTAATAGAGATAATCTCCTGATTTCATCTGTCATTGTGGCTGACACCTAATGATGTAAGGAAATGAAAAAGAAATGAAAGAACTCATGAAATCAGAGTACTGGCTGCAGCTAGCTCATAAAGTGCTGAAAATATCTGTGAATCATAAACTGTTCAACTCTTTTTTTTTTTTTTTTTTTTTTTTAAGGAAGACATTCTGTACAACCTACACATTACTTGACCTCTTATATAATGGGTACATGTATATGTACTTTCTGTCATAATATGGCAGCATCTCTCCACATTCACAAGAACTGGATGACAAAAAGTCCTGTGGCATGGATTTCAAATGAGTAATTCTACCATTTTTTTTTTTTTTTGGGGGGGGGGGGGTCATAGCCCTGTGAGAGTGAAAATTTACAAACAAGACACTTGGTTTCATTCTATTCAGAGACTTATAAGAATGATAGAATCACATGAATCAGAGGTCTATGACAAAGTGGGAAAGTCTTGTAGCATCTCATCCTAGCCATAGCTCCTCTGGATGTTATGTGACTTCATGCATGCACTACCATCATCTTGTCTATTACACAGAGCCACTGAATGTCTTGTAACCTTCTCTAAGTGTAATAACCCAGGATGGAATGCACTTCTCCTCTTGACATGAAAGTGATTGCATGACTTCATTTTATGCTCTGATCACGGTTCGTAAGAATTACAACTCAGAAACATTTTTACAGACTTTTCAGACAGGAGATCTTGGGTTCAAATCTTGGCCAGTTTACTCATCTTGGGACAGGATTATGTACCAAAGTCTTGAATCACGTTCATGAATGAGTGGTGGAAACTATTGGGGTTACAACAAGGTTCCCCTTTGCTGATTACCTTAGACTCTGACTGTTCAGCGACATCTTTGATCTTTTCCTTGCACTCCATTGAGAGGATCTTCATCTGATCCTTCAGGTAGTCCAGTCGGTCATTCTGGTCCTTCCGTTTCTCAATGCACATACCCCTGTATGGAATGTCAGTTTTGAAAAATTAGTAAATTTGTGGGCACATGACACAATAGATGTCAACTCTGAAAAACTTGGAATGAAGCAATTTGTCAAAACAAAGCAAAACATTGGCATGCTCTTTCCCTCTTTATTTTGACACACATCAGTATGCCTATCTATCTATCTATCTACTATCTATCTACCTATCCCTACATGTGTATGTATCTCCATCTATATATCTATAAATGGGATTGAATGTCATGTGGTACCAATTCAACGAATCACAAACGCTTTTAAAACACACATGATAAATGTACACATTTGTGTATATAATCATATACAGTTGAACCTCTCGTATCCGGACAAGTCGGGACCGGGGCTCATCCGGATAAGGGATTTGGCCGGATACGGGAGACTCGATGCTTTATACATGTACATATACATACACATGTACTGATGTAGCCCGTTGTAGTACCACATGTAGTAATGTGTATACTGCAACCTTTTCATTGTTACACTCAGTAACAGACCCCAAAATAGAGGTTCGTGTTTGCAAGAATGAAATCATTTTCTTTTATAAATTCTTGGGATGATTTACCTAAATAATTATTAAGAAATGTATCAATAAGTATATGTAATTCATTGTGTTTGTGTAGGAGATCTCAAGGAGTTGGGAATCCCCCTTTCCTCCCGTAATTATTAAAAAAAAAATCACAGTGAGATTGCGTCCGTATAATAGAGAGATCCGGATAAAGGGAGGCCGGATAAGAGAGGTTCACTGTATATATTTCATATTTATCAGCCATTACTAGGCAGAGCAAACCTCTGGGAAGCAATAAGGTAACATACAGAATGAACTTAACAAGTTGTATGAAATACTTTACTCAACTACTGTTGTTTATTGTAAGCCAATACATAATACTGCCCAGCAATCCCATGACTTTGCTGTTATTAACCTGTTGAACGAGTCCCGAGTATACACAGGCAGGTGTCTATGGGGAAATGCGTGTTGTAGCAAAAACAGTCTGTCCTCAACTGGTTAAAGTTCTACCATCCCACACAACCTATATCCCCAAGCATTCAACCCCACAATCCTGGGCCATTTCTTCCTCACCTCTTCTTGGTGGCTGCCTCAAGGACCTGTGAGAGAATTTCCTGGGTGTAGTCCACAATCTGTCTACCCTGCTTAGCATGCTGCTCAAACTTGGTCCTTACTGCCGACTGTGAGATGCACTCCTACAAAGGTCAAAGGTCAAAGGTCAAGCATTGTACTGATCGTGCTGACACAGCTAAACATTGTACAAAGGAATGATGTCCATGACACACTGGAAGGTTTGCTTGTTTGTTTGTTTGTTATAAGTGCTGGGAGGAATAATCTCTACACAGAGTTCAGCAAATTAAGGGTAGATATACCAAACAATATCAAGAAAAGCTCTCATGTTTAACATTTGTGTCTCATTTTTTATTTAAAGCTGATCAGCAGCATAACTAAATATGAGCACTAGTATATATGTACATAACATGAGACTGATATAGACACGCAGACTTCCAACAAACAGGCAATAACTCAAATTCACAAATAAACATTCTCTATACCACCACCAAGTACCAACATTTCTTCAAACGCCTTTTTCTTTTTTTCTTTTTTCTTTTCTTGAAAGACATACATTAGATTTCTGGTTATTTTGCTTTTTCTTGGTATTTGGAAACACTCTCTTTCATCATGGCATCACAAATAACTCTACTTCAGCAATACCTCCCTTTTTCCCGATGCCTGAATTTTATGACATTACACAATCTAAAAACAAGAGGCTTGCAAAACCTTGTTATATATGGATTTGCATGCACATCCATTGTAAATTGTAAATATCCAATGCAAATCAAACATATCTCAATCAGATGTCACTATATCAAACATGTCCTAACAATCATCTGCTTACCTCAAACTTTCTCTCAAAGTTTTCAAACTCAAAGAGTCTTGCCTGGTAACCCTCAATCACTGGACCTAAGAGAATGGAGGGTTAAAACAGAGGCAGGCGAACATGATGTATGGCAAGACATAATGGTACATATAAAGCATGTCAACACAATGAAACTTCCTGTCATAGATGGGTGTGCTTTAATATTGATCCTAATATCCTACAGGACAGGAAGTCTTACTTCAACTTCAAACATCTTCATCATAAACTGAAGTTCGAATTCATTCGGTGTGGGTATAGTTTTCACTAGTGCTTTGATATGCCGCACAGAATGATTGTGGATGCTTCCTTTTACACACAGACCTAGATTGCTCCAAGTAAAGACATCAAAACACCATTATCAAAACGATCATCATCTTTATCATCACCACCACCAACTTTAGCATTTCATACACGTACAATCATCATTACTATCATCACATAACTCTCATAAACATCATCAAATCACCATCATCTTTAGATATGTCATTATCATCATTCCAGACATCACAATTATTAACTTCATGATCACAGCCATATCACTGCCACCATCATCATTACTCTCATCACCATGGCTACTATTGTCATCATCACTACAGCTACTGTTGTCATCATCACCATGACTACCACTGTCAGTACTATGACAACCACTCTCAATCATCTCAATGACTACCACTCTCATCGCTATGGCTACTGCTGTCATCATCACCATGACTACCACTCTCATTATCACCATGACTACCACTCTCATCACCATGGCTACCAAAGTCATCATAACATCAAGTGGTACCCGAGTCTGGTGTTGACATTGTTTTAGGTATCCTAGAGTTCAAGGCCTCCTTGGCTGAGACGAAGAAGACTCTGTCCTTTGCCTGGGATTCATTCACTACCTTGAGCTCCTCCACCAGGAACTTGATATCTCTCTCTAAGTGCTGCTTCTTTACCTGTCAAGACATATCAGAATAAAATGGTTTACTAATAATATTCAAATTTCATGCATGTACCTTTCTGGCAATGGTTCTTCTCAACAACTAGAAAGCTTGCCCAAGGTTTGCTCCACATAGCAACAACTAATGTATGCAAACTGGATTCCAAGTTATGAGAAGTCTTTTTGAGGTACAGATAGCTCGTTACTATGCTAATACAGAAGAAACATTCATAAATTTAAAAACGGTTTGTATGTTAGATAGTAAACCAGTCTATTACTATTCCTCTAGGTGGGTTTTGGGGGATAATTCTCTGTTTCAAGCAATGAAGCATACAAGTGTATATGACCTTTAGCGATCAAGCATCCTATTCCCAGGCCCCATTTGAAAAATGTTATGAAAGCATCTCTTGCTGCAATGGAAAGTATCATGGTACTGACATGAATTCTGATCTTCCTGATTGGCTGTTGCTATGAGAATTCACTATTTTTGCAAGAGTTGCTATCCCAACATAATTTATGAAATGGGACCCTGATACAAATTAAGCTAACTTGATATATCTGTACCTTTTTCTTACAATATGAATTTTGATGAAATTTCATCCTATGCATACTTGATTAAAGATTGTATGTAACTCATATGTTTGACCTGGAAGTTTGACTTTCTATCAACTTTTCACAAAATCAAACAATGATTTTACCTGTCATTTTTGCAGTATCAATTTTCATTTGAATTTCAACCCATTTTTTTCTGAATTTGTGGCAAATTATTGATGCTGTATAATGTAAAATCTTTCTACTTTGCCCTGACCATTGATCAGATCTTGGCAAAAACTGAACGAGTGAACTGTCATAATAGCTTTTCCCAGTGGAAAATTTGATTTAATTAAATCAAATGCTTTTTACATCATTGCTGTGCCAAGTAAACTCAGCCCTAAATAGTTTTGATTACATAATCTATTCATGGCATGATGCTAAAGTGTTATTGAGATATCCTATGCCATTTCTTGTTGTCATGCAAACAAGAACTTATTCACTTTTGGATAACCCCGAAACACAGTGCCTTCATTTCTCAATTGCATTGCTGTAGATAAAATGAAATAAATGTTGCTTAAAATTCATCTAATGGCTTTTTAAAAATTCAATGTCCTTAGGGGACTGTCACGATGTGACTGAGAGTGCGAGTGTGGAATGTATGAGATTCCTTTGTTCAGGCAAGCCATCAGGTGGGAAATGGGGACAGCAGGCGTAAACAGCATAGAAATTTAGAATCGGGCAAGCCAGGTGGAGAGAAGTGGTTAGGGAGAAAGGACAGTGTGGAAGAAAGAGGGAGGCTCAGTGGAGTCAGGGTAGAATGGCTAATGTAGAAAGGGAGAGTTGGTAGGAGAGAATAGGTATTTAGTTAGGGGGAGATAGTTGGGATAGATAGGTTTAAAGCCAAAAGGAGGAATTAGTCGGAAAGAAAAGGGACATGTAATAAAAAGGGGAAAGCTAGTTGGAACCAGTTTAAGCACAGTAGAGGGTGGAGTTATATTAGAGGCGACAAGGAAAGTAAATTTGGAGGGAAAATCAGTTGGATCTGAACATCTGTCAGAGCAAGACATGCTCTTCTAACTCACTGGTGATAGGAGTAGAGAGGTAGCTGATCGGCCTACAACGCAGCGCTGCATTTCAGGCAGGAGAGTCATGGCACAGCAGCCCCACGCATTAGGGCAGGGCACGCGCAAGACATGCTGCAGGCACTGACAACAGCTGAAGTCTCCTCCTCACCATTACTTCAGGGTCTGAACACCAAATCAGACGTAAGTAGTTTTGTAGCTGTATTAAGTTGTTTTTGCAATATTCTGAGTTCGTCATTATTGTTATATATATATATATATATATTTGTATATAGAGATTTATGTTATGTTCGCTGGTTCACTATAATATGTGGATTAATGATGTTAAAGTAAAGATTATGTTGTATGTCAGATTGGATAATCAGGTTGTATAATGATGAAATAGGATTTGTTTTAGTTTGGCAAAAGGCAGGCCAAGTCAGCAGGTGAATGTTATAGGTGGAATGTTTAAATTTACAGCGATATTTGTGGATACAGTATATTTTGTTTTTCTATGGTTGTATCAGGAAAATACAATCCAGGTTTTGTTGTTCATAACTAAAGTGAATGAAGTTAGAAGTTTGTTAAGTGATAAGTTAGAATGTAATTTTGGTTGCTGAAGGATTTAAAGGTTAGTTATAATGAGAAAGGGATATATGTTAAGAGAATACAGTTTAGCTGGGTTTTGATTGAGATAGTTTATATGAGATGATCTGTCATGTTTATATGTTAAGTGAGTTATGAGTATATACATGGCGATGGTTTATTTCTGTAGTATGTATATATAGGTCTGTTTGTCATGGTGGAAGTATACAGGAGCATTATTAAGTATAAGGAAGTATTGAACTGTGGTTCATGATTGATATTACCCTGTGAATATATAATGTTATGAGAGGTGGTTATAATGTCCCCTTATAGATCGACACTGACGAGCTGGGCTCGACGTCATCGCAAATACGCTCGACGGAATCCTCACTACATCGACGGAACCATCGTTATCTCGACGGCATAGCAAATACGCTCGGCGGAATCACCGTCAGGTAACTCAACGGCATCATATTGACGGCATCACCATTAGCTCAACGGCATCTCGGTTAGCGTGAGGGCAATTCCCGCTACCCTGACAGAATTCCCGTACCTTGGTAGTCCTCCGGCGCAAGCGGTAGCATCTCGGTCGACACGACGACAATTCCCGCCAGCCGGACGACATCCTCGACATCGCGATTATCCAGGCAACTTCTGCATTACCGCACAGACTAGTTCACACCCCCCCCCCCCATTCCCGTCGGACAGTATACATTGAAACCACACGTGCGCACAGTAAAGTATTGAACCACAGGTATTTTATTCAACCCGGGTCTAGGATGTGTTTATAAGATTAGTCTAGGATGTGTTTACATGAGGAAAGGATTTATTAGCATATTATATTATCTCATTGGATTGCTCCTGAACGTTTCTATAATTTCTTTGGTGTAAATACGAACGCAATTGTAATAGGTTTTTTTTGTGGGAAAGTATTGTAAAAATATATATATTTTTTTTGAAGTCTTGTTGGAAAAATAAATAGCATAAGAGCTGCATTTTTTGTTCAGTAAACTCACGAAGTGTTGAAGTGTATTAATTACAGTGTATCTCATAGCAGAACCAGACTTATCGTCAGTCGTAGATAAATACAGATCTTAGAGCTGACAGGGACAATTATATCTTTGTTTTTGTTTTTCTGATGTTATCTGGAGTTACGTTTCAATCACACTAGAGCTTAAACTTGACTTTCTGCAACCAAATCATTATCGTTGCATATGTCCACAATATGAGACACTGCTCAATTAAACTCATCTTTTTGACATATTGCATCTATTTCAATTATGTATCACCTTGGTGATGTACTTCAACCAAAATTACCAAAACCCCATAATTACTTCATAATTACACACTTTCATGAATGAGAGAGATGAAGAAAACGAGATCCACTTACTGCTTCCATGTACTCAGGTTCTGAGGCAGATGCGTCCCATCTGTTGTTGAGGATGAAGATGTTAGGTTTGGAGAGCTTGTCGCTCACTTTGTGAAAGAAACTTTTCTCCTGTACATCAGGATGCAATGAAAAAAAATAAATCATCATCAGTTACACAGATAATGTACATGGCATTCTAGTTTATAAAATGTCTACTCTGTGAATAAAAAATAATTGACTAAACCTTCAGATTCAGACATAAAAACCATGTCTATAATTATTGAGCAACTTTCCACTTAAATGTCGTTGATAATCATCATGCAAATTTAGGTGCATGTCCCAAGAAGTAGTATCTCCTTTATACTGTAAAAGCAAAAAAAAATTTGAATGCATAAAACTTACAAGAATCTTGTGAGGAGCCAAGATTTGCAAAAGTACAATAAAGAAGAGTAAAAGTTTATCTACACAATGCCTTGAATACCAACGACCAATTTGCGACAGTTTCATACTGTGAAAAAGGCCGCCTACTCCAATTTGTGAAAAGTTTCATGGTGTGGATGTTTCTTGTTTTACAGTTTTCTGTGGCTGGAATCGAAAACGGATTTTGTACAGAACTGAGCATGTCTTACCGTTCTCATGAGTGTGGATTCAGCATTTGAGACGAGTACAAAGACATCAGCATCCATGCAGTGATTGTTGATCCATTCATCCAAATCTTGTTCAACATCAATACCAGGACTGTAGTAAGGAAGGCACATTGAGAGAAACATAATATACTGCAGTCACTTCACATCCATCTAATACTGTAAAACGAGGAATGTTCACGTGCATTTCAATTTCGCGAATTTTGCGAGAGCCGAGTTTCGTGAAATTAAAATGCACACTAAAGAACTTGTCTACACTATATGCATTGAATGTTAGAGGCAACTCGTGAAAATTTAATGCGAATGTGAATGAGGTCGTTGGCTCCTATTCGCGAAAATTTCATACCGTGAAAATATCATGTTTTTCAGTATATCTCATGAGAACTCTATACAATGTGGGGAAACGTTTCTGACGCTATAGGACTTGGCATGAAACGATAAGCTCTTGGACTCTTTCAACAATTTGAATGATCAGATTACTATTGTGTTCATATCTTATTCATGCCATTGGAGTTGATTAGGGCTTCGATCAACACTTTTTCAAACAAAAATATATACAAGTGAGTTTTATCATGGCCATACAAAGAGCATTGATAAAGATATTTTCTCCCACAGCGGGTTTTTTCTTCTTTTTCTTAAGGCTACACAAAGGTCATCTCCACCAAGCAGACACAGGAATACACTAGTATACACCACTCAGATTTTCAGCCACAGATATCTATAAAGTTGTATAATGTAAGAATATATGAATCTATCCATGTATAAAATAGTATTACATTTCAGATTGATGTAGCATGGAAGAGGGGGTCTCTGTGAGGCAGGGAAAGAAAAAGAAGATATTTACTGATCACTTGATAGGAAGATGAGGAGAAAGACTGACATCTCACCTGTCAAGTAGGATGACATCATTCATGAGGAGGTGGCAGCGAGATTTGGGCCAGAAGATGTTGAGTACACTACTCTGATGACAGGCCTCATGGTCCCTCTCATTGGCTAGGGCGTGGGCCAGCTGACCTACAGACTGTGGGCAAGAATCATGTACATCACAAATATTGTCAAGAAAAGGTGAAAAAGGTGAAAAAGCATGTAGACATATGTGTCCATTTGTTCTAAAAAGACATAATTTTCCTAACATTTGCTTATGAAACTAATATTACAAAACACTGCAAAACCCCAAAATACTCACAATCATTTTAATTTTGCAAATTTTGTGGGAGCCAAGATTTGCAAAATTAAAATGCATGTGAAAGATCTTGTCTTCACTATATGCATTGCATATAACTGGCAATTCACGAAAAAAGCCATCAGATCCAATTTGCAAAAATTTCATACCATGAAAACATCTTGCTTTACAGCACATTGTTTCCTATGATATTGTTTCCTATATGTACTGACATTGACTTTTTTCTCTATGGTCTTTCTCATGACTTCGTAGACTTTGTATTGCAAACCTCTCCTTATGTTTATCCTATCACCATGCAAACCTTCAAACATCATCATCATTGACATGTTCATCATCTTGTGGGGTGTGCTCATATACCAGTACATTTCTTCATTCAATATTATTCCCATGCACACACTTTGTAATACACTGGCCTTGGTTTTGTGTACATTTTATAGCAGTATGAAATTAATTACCATGGCAAGAATCCAGGGTTAGCAGAACACGCATAATAACCTCCTCATGGACTCAAACTACATGCATACTGACACACACTATTCATTTCCTGCATGCAATATCTACCACGGTAATTAGGGGCAGGTGGACCACATATTAGTATTGTCCTGATTTATCCATCATAAATGTGTGTAAAGTGTTGTTTGGCCATCGCGAGCTCTAAGTAGTTTTAAGGGCTAATATAAGTAAACTTTCCAATCTGATTATTGTAAATAGCAGAGATATCACTGGATTCCCTTGTATTTACATCTGACACTCTTACTGTGTTACTTGCATAATTTAAATCAAAGTCACAAGTCATTGCAGAACCGTTTGTCATCATTTGAGATATCCCCAAACAATAAAGAGAGGTAGATATTGACCACTACTGACCATCATGCTGAGCCGCTCTGTGCTGTTTGGCATTTTCATGTATCCCTCCTGGCCCTCACATCCCTCTACACACAGGAAGCAGTCTGTGGTGTGACCGATGCCTGATGGGAGAACCTTGTCTCTCAACATGGCATTGATGACTGTACTCTTGCCATTGCTTGTCCTTTATACACAGAAAAAGACGAAAGAGGAAAAAATGATAAACATTTAGGGATATTGGGCTTGCATTATTTTCATAACAGCTCTCACAAATATAATTAGTAATTCCAGTGCACATGCCATATAACGTCGTGAATACAAAAAGGTCACACATATGATTTGACATACTATACTCCTATCATATATTGAGTCTATTTGATCTTTTAGTAAACTCTGATAACACACACTAGCTATAAGCACTGATCACACGAATCAAGCAATCCAGTTCATTGAACTCCAAAACATTTATCTCTAAACTGCATTTTAGATTATATGTAGATTTGACTCTACTATTATTCATCACACACTCTGATTAATCAGGAAGTGATAATGACAAAACTTTCCATACAAAAAGTACACCTAGACCTACATCAACTTATGCAATTTGACACAATAAACTCAGGAACTATATGAACTTTTATCTTCAGAAAGTTGAATTATCTTGATTCTCATTTCATATTACAATCACTGCCATGGTTTCTTCCATCCACCCAAGGAGGGAGATTAGACAGGCCCTGCATTCACTTGAGTCCCTATGATGCGGGGAAAGTCCAAATTGTGGGACTTTCTCCTTGAAAACCATAATATGAATGCTCACTGGGAATTGTGCTCCCATCCCCGCTAAGCAAATCGAGTCCAAGGATGAAATTTGGAGGGGAGAGCGACCTTGAGGCATAATTGATAACGTCCACCTGTATTCATCAAATGTGGGTGATGTCTGGTTCACGTGGCAGAACTTGTCCCAAGTCCCAATTGCCCCTACAGGTCAAGGACAGTCGAGATAGCTCAGTGAGGACGGTCAGTCATAAAAAAAGATAAGATCTCTCAGTGACTGTCCCCGCAATGTGGGTTCTAATGTGAATGCACGGAGGGCCCAGGCAGAGGGTAAGCCCTGAAAGAGAGAAAATGTTCTTACCTGCCAAAAAATGCCACCTTCATGTGATCTCTCTCCAGTACGTCCTGGATTCCTTTGACCTGCTTCCTAAAGGCCTCTACTTTGGTCAGCTGCTCCTCAGAGACCACCTTAGACTCCGAGGGAATGCCTGTAGGCAGAATGATGTCATTATTTTTCTCTCTAGCCATCACTGGACAATGGTTTAAAGGCTAAATGCACGATGTGCATGGTCCTATTTGATAACATCAGTATATTCTATCACGAGCATCACTGCATTGGCTAACTTTACAAACACAGTTCTGCATTGTGGATTAAACATTTCAAGCATTAAAAGTTGATTTGAGAGTCAATACCACTATTACCTTTTGAAACTCAGCGTGACAAAATGGCCTCCTAGTACAAGTTATACTACATTTACTACTACACTGTACTACTGCTGCTGCTGTTACTATTACTACTGCTGCTGTTACTACTACTACTACTACTACTACTACTACTGGGCCATTCTCAGATTAAGTGTTCAATTCCATGTGAGTAAAACCGAAAAATCAACCACAAAGTAATTCATTCAAAGATGTGTTTTCGGAAACTTCAAAACCGGTCAAATACGAAACAAAAAGTGGAACATTCTAAATGATGGCCATTCATTGAGTAAAAATGAATTGAAATAGAGCATCATATATGATTTTTGATCACCAATCAGATACGTTACCGCAAATTTACATGTTGTAATGGACTCCTAACTCTGAATTAAATTTATTGTTTTGATCCAATTTCTGTTCAGGAAAAGACATCTGTCCCCCCTAAAGATATTGGGGTTTTTCACGAGGTAAAGATGTTGTCATCCCTTTGGAATTGGTAGAAATTATTTCTGTGTGGTAGGTTGAAATATGCTTTTTGCTGAAATGAAATATAACCTTAAGATTCACTTTGTATTTTTAGCAAATTTCGCTTACAAATAAAGTTTCGAATCCCACAAATCATGCAAAGGGAACGATCCGATCTGGAATTTCCACAGGAAACAAATATGAATTGCTTTCCTGGGGAAATAACTATTGAAAAACATCGAATCACCTTTGGTAACGTATCTGGTAAAATATAAGTAATAATTTTAGTTGTGTATGAATTAATAAATATCACCTGTTTAATTATTTACCTCATGAATTGATGTAAAAATGAATGATGTAAGCCCAAATTAACAATTTTAAACATTGTACGTAATATTTAAACTATGAAATGTAGTGGAAAAGAGCCCTAAATGTGAAAGCTGAGTTCTTCATTCACAGAATATTCTCATCTTACGTCTGAATGTATTTATCCATCTGACTATAAATATTCATTAAGTTTTGATGGATAATGCAAACAAGGTTTAAAAAATATATTTTTGCAGGCACTTAGAAGGAAGTAGGTACAGTCTCTATGAACTCGATATGCTAAACAGTTGTTTGACCTATGGTAACGTATTTGGCTCATCCCTTTTAATGAAAATTAATAAATAATTGTTCAACTTATCAATGAATCTTGAGTTGTTCTTCATATGTTGAAAAACACTAGAATAAATATGCAACAGAACACTGAAACTTTTCTCGGAAGCGTTTCATAAACTACTTTTTACTCTTTCAAAGTTTGGTAACGTATCTGGCGTACCGTAAATGAATCTGTCGGTGAAGTTACAGAGCAATTTCTACTGAATATTCTTCATTTGAACATAACTTTAATTTTTTATGGAAGCGTCATTCTATGCAGAATTTTTTTATGAACACTTTGTTTTACATAACATTATTTGTCACTGTGGGTGCCCTGAATTATACGTAACGTATCTGCTAAATCTGAAAAGCAAAAAACTGATATGCTGAATCTTAGCTTCGTCTTGTAAAATAAACGTTCAAAGTTGTTGCATAGAATATGAAAGTGGTTGGGTTTTATAGAATAGAACTTTGGAGTTTATGAGCACACAACGATTTGTTTGTAAAAACATTTACAATTTCTTTTCAGCATTTTGATTATGTGGTAACGTATCTGTCGGAAAACTTGGCATTAAGTGGTGAGACACTGACGCTCAAAGAAAAATCATGTGGAAGTGTTGCTCTTTTTCACCTCTCTGTCCTTTTGGTGTAAGAATATAATCCTGAGGTCCAACAAAACGAAGCATGTAATGTGTAGGGATGAATTTTGACCAGATTTGATCCCCAGAAAGCACAAGACCAATGAGCAAAATTCGGTCACGTATCTGGCGTAACGTATCTGTGGTAACGTATATGGTCGATCATATTATTATGAGAGCGATATCTACCAAATATTTCTCACTTGTACTAAACTTTAATGTTGAATCGATGCGTCATTCCGAGGAGTAATGTATAATATACAATTTGTCTGACATTGCAATATCTATCGCAGTGGGTGACGTGAAAAGTATGTAACGTATCTGTCCAAATAAAAGTGTAGAAAACCGATATTTCAAACATTGTACCATATTCTCAATAAAGAGCTGTTGCACAAAAAATCAAAGTACTTGCAGTGTATGAAGTATATCCTCAGGGTTTCATATACACAGGGTCATTGCATAGTCTTGCTATTTTCGCAATGCTGTAACACTAAAGAAACTGGTAACGTATCTGGCGGTGAATTTGGCGACAGGTTTCAAAAGGCTATAAAAAAAGAAGTCAATAAAAATTTTGGAACTTTTTGAGTATTGTGATTAGCACATATGATATGCTCATCGTCCATGAAAATGATATGTGGAAAGTGTGTTTGTGGACGGAGAGGAGCAATAAAACATAATTCTGAAATAGCCGGCGACACTGCGTTTTGGGGGTCTTAACGAAGTTTAACAGCAAAATTTTATACAAAAAGGCAGACAACCGCATTATATCGTGTTTATTTTTAACAAATAAAGTCCTCGTGATATATTATAAACATTTAAATAGTATCTAATAGGTTTCAGGGAACCGCAAACTGTCATGGAATGTCGGTGACACCAAAATTCCGTATTTGAACGCTTTTACTGAGAATGGGCCTACTACTACTACTACTACCCATGCATTGATATTAACATGGGAAAGACAAAGTGGACCTCCAATGAAATGAATCATGGTAAGAATAGAGTTGCAACCATCACCTCATTTTAATGTTATGGATTACATGGCTTACCATCCAGAAAGGTCTGGCTCTCTGTGATGTGACCAGCCACTTCTTTGTATATCTCATTCATCTTTCTTTTGGCATCAACAAAGAGCCTCAGGGGTGTGTGGCTACGCCCCTCATCGGGGCGTACCATGGCACTTGGTCGACGCCCATAACCGTTCTCCATCTTTGTTCAGTTTCCTAATTCATAAAAGTGAATCACATTGGAAATACTGTTGGTAAAATGGACATCTGCTCCCACAAGATATTGGAATGGGGGAGTTGTACAACTTGATATTGTCAGTATTTGTTTAGAACCTTTGCTCTTCCTACATGCTCAAGGAAGAATCAAACAGACTGTTACTGACAAAATCACTTACTGGACTTTTTTTTTGTATGTGGTAACAGTGTTTCAATGAAATAGTTCTAACAAGATCGATAAACTTTTTAAACAATCATTTATTTTTTTTTTTTGTAGAACAGTTGATCCAGAGTGAAAACTGCCAAAGAAAATCCTGACATCTGTTAATGAATTCACCTTACAATGCATTTGTGTCAATTATGAAAATTTAGATGGGAGCTTCAATTCTCCATATTCTGGGTTACTGCACACATTCTCTCAGGGACTAACCAAGCAGGTGTGTTAATAGTCAATACGCATTGGCCCAGGAGAGAAAACAGCAAGAGGAGCTTCTTTATACTTTACTTATTCGTAATCTTTATTTTTCCACATTCTTTGCTTTTTTTAACTTTGAATTTACCATTCTGCTTTTCTAATTTGTGTGCTTGAACTCAACATAGAGTCTCCATTCATTCCCTTGGCCTTGTGGCAATTCCAATATTTCTTTTTTTAAAAATTGAACTTACAATTAAGCTAACACTTTTATGCGTGCTCTCCAGTCCATGATGCACCAGATTTTTGCAATTTTGTACAACATATTAAACTTTGTGAAAGCATCAACACTGTATGTCTCTCTTGCCCTTGTGCTATAAGATGCCTATAAAAATTACAATTCTTTGTTATTATCCAATACTGAACAAGAGTTCTAATGTCTAATAATAAATCATTGTAAACAAGTACGGGTCGAAAGGCCCTTCTTTGTATTTTTTGTTGGGTGACTATCGTCCAATCTGTGTGGATGTAGCTCTTTCTTTTTCTTCCCTTACTGTTAATATTTACTTGTTTATCATTTCTTTGTAATTCTTATCTGATTCTGATTCTGATTTCCAGCGAGACGGACCGCATTGCACCATGTCCGCAACCCAATTGTTTAGCATAGACAAGCCTCTGTTTCTGGTCTACAACACAAAGTCTTCTCACAGATATCATAATGAATATGTCAACAGCACATAGAATGGAAAATTCAGGATCAACATCATTCATGATCATGTCACATGACCATAATAATGATTCACATTTGGCATTGACAGTGCAGCAGTGGCAGTCAGTGTGATTTGCACAAATGCCTAACGTTCTAGATTTAGATTCTTCTACTATAATATAGACATGATAAAACTTAGTAAAAGTTAGTACTGTACTGTCTATTTGTCTGTAAGACAAGTTCGTTTTTTTTGTTTTTGTTTATATGATTCCTTATGAAATGTTCTCTGATGAAACATCCAACCAGTGCAGTGCCACCAGCACAATTTTACACAATTTCAGTTTCACTTCAGGCCAGCTACTCGTACCACTACTCATAGGTCTAGTCTAGTAGGAGTCGAAAGCTGTAACTTAGTGGCTTTCAAATTGCAATATTGCTGGCACAGACAAGGCACTAACACAACAATGACACCCACAACAATCGGTAAATCAGTTCAGTTCGACTCGAGTTCCCTTTAAAAATAAAATACCACCACGCACAGGCCACGCGCACACACACACCTGCCGCTTAAAGGTAGGGAATCCCATTTGCATGCCTTAAATGAAGAGTTGTATAAATACAGTGGTATGTTGAAGAGAGTATCATTTTAGAAACTCCCATAAAGTATTGAAAGTGGACGGTAACATTTAGTACATTTTTTTGACCGTTAGATTTTGAATTGAATTTTTTTCGGGGCTCACCGTAAATTCCAGTACATTACTAGGCTACCTTTGCAGACCCATGCACTGCATGTGTGTCCATCATGTATATTTTGTGAAGAAAGTTCGTCAACACTTACAAACAGTTCTATATACATTCTTGCCACACACTCTATTATGTTATTACATCAGCTCTTGTACTTTTAGATTTGTGTTTATAGATAACAAATACAGAAGACTGCAACAAAAAGGCTTAAGTGTGGCTGACACACAGATCTACTGAATAGTTGAGTTTTGTGCATCATTCAAATTTTAGATAACTGTTGACTTCCAAATTTCTAAGCAGTGGCCTAAGCAAGTCTCCTGAGGTTCATAATTAATGTTTTGCTGCATTTTGAGAGGTCTGTAAAAGGTATCCCCTACCTTTAATGTATTTAATGATTTGTGAATGATCTTTCTGAGCTGCGGTTAGATCATTGCATTGGGGCCGGTGTGTTGCGGCAGAGTTATATTCCTCCCATGACTGTCAATACACCTAGTGTAGAAGGTATACATGTATGTATACATCAAGTGTTTGCAATCTAACGTTAGAATAAACTCACATCATCACTAATCACGGGAACCGACACACGCGCAAGACAACCAGCAAAGCAAGCAACACGCGGGACTACATACTGTAAAAGTACCACGCATATTGGGAATCCCGTCCTACATCGCATAGCACACAATAAGTACCAGGTTAGAAGCGCGTTTGACGTCTTCCGATAAGATAAATATAAAAAAGAGATAGTAAGTAAAGTGCGATGGACAAAAATATATCCTACAAACGTAATTTCTTGCTCAGAATTTGAGACATTACTTACCCTTACTCAAGACTATGCTTCAGACTCAGTAGCGCACTGATCTGTACAACACATACGTAATTTATTCATTTTACCCGTATTATGCATGCAGGTACACCATGCATAACACCGAGCCCACACCGAAGTGTGCGTAGGATCTTTGATGACACCTCGCGTAACCTGTCGTTGCAGCTCTGTTTTTTCCGTGCCACATATGTGAAAGGCGCGTTTATTATTCACCCAGGCGGGAGCGTATCGCCCCCCTTTTGTTAAAACAAGAGAAATACTGTTCAAAGTAATAAGAAAAGAAAAAAAAAAAAAAGGGGGGGGGGTTTGTGCGCCCCTTAAATTTTGTAAAGGCTTGAATCAGAATCAGTGTTTTGTGTCGAAACCAGTAGTCTCAGGAATTTCCGGAATTATTCAAAGGATTCTTTTTGTGATGATCTATCAACTGTGCAGTGGAAAGCAATTTATGAATGTACTAATCCTGATGAAGTTTATGAATTATTTTATACAATATTCCTGGAGGTCTGCAATAAACATGCACCAGTTCAACAGATATCTTTTAATTCGAAGAAAAGGTCAAATCCATGAATAACAAAATCTATTTAAAAATCCATATGAAAAAACATGTTTTATATTAAAAAAACCATCAAGTCTGGGTTTCATGCAGCACATGTTGACAAATTAAAAAAATATGGAAACACATTGACTTCAGTAATTAGAACAGCTAAAAAGCTCTACTATGGAAAATTATTTCAAAAAGAAAAAAAAACACAACGGCAAAAAAACATGGAACCTTATAAATGAACTTCTGAAAAAGACACCTTCGCAAAATAACACAAGAATTGATGAATTAATAGTCAGGAAAGAAAATGATGGGTCAGATGTAAAAGTTACTTCATCGACAGATATAGCAAGCACTTTCAACGTTTTTTTTTGTAAACGTAGGTGAAAATTTAGCAAGTAAAATTCAGATTAATAATGACAACTTTGCAAATTATCTCGGTCCGCATCAACAAGAAACATTCTTTTTCTTGCCAGTTGTGAGTTCAGATGTAAACGAAATGATTTGTACTCTTGATCAGTCTAAAACAAGCGGGTATGATGACTTACCTGCTAGAATGTTAGTGGATGCAAAGGAATTCGTCAGTGAACCTTTAGCATTTATTCTAAATTCATCAATTTCGAGAGGTATTTTTCCGAATAAACTCAAAATAGTTAGGGTAGTGCCAATTTTTAAGAAAGGAGATAAAAGTAATCCAGGTAATTATAGACCAATTTCGATTTTACCGATGATAAGTAAATTATTTGAAAAGTTATAATCAATAAAAGTGTTGTAGATTTTTTGGAAAATATGAAATTTCATATAAACATCAATATGGATTCAGGCATGGATATATACACAGTACCAAACTTTCACTTATAAATCTAATTAATCAAATTACAAATAGTAGATGAAGGGCGGTCAACGATCGGAGTTTTCATTGATTTTGCAAAAGCTTTTGATACGATAAATCATACAATTCTTCTTAAAAAGCTTGAACATTACGGAATCCGAGGTTTAGCTTTACAATGGTTTAGGAGTTAAAAGACAGGCAACAATTTGTATGTTATAATGACTGCATATCTTCAAATAAATTGATCTCGTGTGGTGTTCATCAAGGATCTGTTTTGGGTCCAACACTTTTTCTCATCTATATTAATGATTTGCCCAATTCAACTTCATGTTTTAATTTTAGATTATTTGCCGCGATGATTCTAATCTTTTTCATACTTTCAATACAAATGAGCACAATATAAACTTACATAGCAGATGTTGTGTATAAAAAATGTGGTTGCATGGTGTAATTCAAACAAGCTAACAGTTAATATTAATAGATTTAAGTAAATGATTCTTAAAAGTAGGCGTAGAAAAATTGAAATATTTGGGCAATTGTCAATTAACGAATCCGTTTTAGAGTCAGTTGATTCAATATCTTTTCTCGGAATCTGTATTGATGAAAACTTAAATTCGAAGAAGCACATCTATAATGTAATATGCACTGTTTTAAGCAACAAAAAAAATAGGACTTTTGTACAGAATACGACACTTCGTCTCTAAACAAATACTGCTACTGTTATACAATGCTTTTATTCTACCTAACATAACCTACGGATTGGAGGTCTGGGGCGGAGCAAACAAAACTTTCTTAAATCCTGTTCTAATTCTACAAAAGAGAATGTCGAGAGTGATAACATTCCAACTGAGTTTCAGGCATCACTCAGCACCTTTATTGTATGAACTAAAATTATTGGATGTATTTAAGGAATATAGATACCTAATTGGAATATTTATCTATGATCTATTAAATGATAACCTACCTCATAAAGTATCGTATTACATGTATTTTTCTCATATTGACCATACAACGAAACAAGAAACAAAGAAAATGTGCAATTCTAAACTAAAAACTGTCAGAACAGAATTAGGGAAGCGATCAATAGCATATTCAGGTGTTAAAATATGGAACAATCTTTCAACTGATTTACGTTATACATCCTCTCGTAAAAATTTTTGTAAAGTTTTCAAAAAGAATTTATTGGAAGAATACACATAATTGGAATAAACTTGTTTATTTTGTAATCCACAAAGCAAAAACTTCAATTCTAGTAATAAGTAATGTAAGTACATTTATCAATTTCCAAAATGTTAATCTTGTACATAGTGTAAATACACTTGTTTATAATGTAAATAATTTTCTTGTTGAATTTATACATTCTTCTTCTGTATTCAAGGGCCAACGTCCACTAGCGTTGCTATTTGTTGGACCCTTTTACCAAATTTGTAAATATGTTTGTACTTTCATATTCATATTGTTGATAAGTTTGATTCTATACTTTCATGTCTTGTATTCCTGTTAATTGTATTATCATTATTGTATCCTCAATGATTGTATAAATTATCTGTGATTTTAAACTTGAACTTAAAATTTGGTAATAAAATCATTCATTCATTCATTCTTTCAGGCAAGAGCAAAGAGATTTTCCCCTGTTGAGGAGGAGAAAAATATCTAATTGGAATGGGCAAGAGTTACTTTTTTATTATGTTAGAACAATATCAGACATGAAACATTTACAAACATAACTTATGGATTGAAGGAGCAAATTAGGCCGGAATTCGGTTTTCAAGAGTTGATTATCAATGGCGGGGGGGGGGGGGGGGGGGGAGAGCACACCTGGGTGCGCCCCCTTTATTCTTTTGTTGTTGTTGTTGTGACAAAAGAAAAAATAATGGGGGCGGCATGTGCCCCCTCTATAATTTTGTAAAGCCCCCCTTTACGGAATAGGGCCTATCTGGATCTGGCCATACAATGTAAATCACGTAAACCTATACTTTTTTTTTTAGTCCTAGCTGCTTATTATTGTTTATAGGGCCCCTTTGACTTTGTTTGTTTGTTTGTTTGAAGTCTATGGCTATGGCTGATACCGATGGTAAAACAACTGTGTGCCTGGTATAGAGGGCCGACGACTTGTGCATCAATACAATCTCATTAGGCCTACTCTCTAAAAAAAAAAGAGTGAAAATGTTCACTCTTGAAGGAGTGAATTACAGAAAAGAGTGAATTTTGAGTGAAATTGGAGTGAATTTTGAGTGAAAATATCTATTTTCACTCATTTTGGAGTGACCTCAGGGATCACTCGAAAATCTTGGAGTGATCCCTGAGGTCACTCCAAAATGAGTGAAAATGAACATTTTCACTCCAAAATCACTCTAATTTCACTTGAAACTCACTCTTTTCTGTTATTCACTTCTTCAAGAGTGAACATTTTCACTCTTTCTTTTTTAGAGAGTATAATGATTTGGAACTGAGGGAAATAAAATAATTATTATCAGAATGAATGTATGAATTACGAATGAATACAGGGTGGATCCAAGAATTCCGTAAAGGGGAGATACCTTTATAAAATTAAAGGGGTGCAGGCGCCCCATTATTTTTCTTTTTATTTCTTTTGTTTTAACAAGAAATAAAGAGGGGCGTGCGCCTGGTGCACCCCTCTTTATCCACCACTGTGATAGGTACCTGGTATAGGATTAAGAAAGCGCTATAGAACCCATGATGAAAATAATGCTGAAAAAAAAAGTATGTGTTCCTATTTTGAGGAAAGAAAGAAGTAGTGAAACATATCACCTATAAAACGTGAATCTTTTGCAAAATGGTAATGTCATAGAATCGATGGAAGCTAGTTTATGTTCATAATATTTATGAAAATTTATTCTAAGAAAAATATATGAAATCAATAACTTTTGGCAATGAACTGTAACTAGCTGCCCTTATACACCATAGCTTGCAGAGAACATGCGTGAACTACTTTGAGCTACCCTAGTACGCAATAGACGACACCAATCAAATGTATATCACGTTTTTATTAGTAGCAGCTATAGGAGCGCTACACTCGAAGGTCAGTAGTGCTACGGTGTTTCGCCTTGATTAGCAAGTGCAGCGAAATTGCACACATCCCAATGCTACACATTTCGCACATGTATACACAACACACAACTCAACTTCGTGAGGTCGGCGCGCCGCGGCGGCGCGCCAAATTTGATGCAGTGCATGCATGCAGCAGCCGAGCAAGTGCAGTGTCTCCCCACCAAACACCATGCCCTACGCTCTCTGTTGGTGGTACATGCATGCATGGTGGACGTAAGTGTTGACATACAAAATGGGCGAAGAAGGAAATATCGACGAATTGGCTTATATGCAGGTGAGTACGCATTGTGAAAGGATATTTGCGTAGTATCAGATGAATCTATAGAGTCTGCTAAAGCCTAAACAGGTGAAGACTCGTATGTTGATCTACTTGTGATTATAAATGATTTACAGCTAGGTGCGTTGTCACACTACCACACGCTCCACGCCTATGGTCCGTCCGGCCGGCCCGCCCGGCGGCCGAGTCTGGGTCTGAGTCCCTCTCCATGATCGGGTGCGGGTTAATATTGCTGTGGTGCTTTTTGCTTTGTCGAGGGCCACGGTGCACCTTCTTCACCAGTAATCCAATCTTGAATCCATTGTCTCTATGCTGAATACAGTAGTTGGCTGTCGAATAGTACCCATCTGTATCTGGGGAAGACTTCCGTACCCCCATACGAATTGAGAAAAGAATACTGCAAAAAAAAAAAAAAAAAAAGAAGAAGAAATTTAAGGGAAATCTCAATGTAGACATATGATATATTCATAACTGTAACGTTAGTCTATATAAACGTTAGATATCTCACGATATAAATTTATCTATTAAATTCTAATGTTTAATTATATATTTTCTGGGGACTAGTAAAGTTGTACTATTTTGTAGTGTTTCTATCTGTTGTCTAGTTGAGTGTTATCTGCAGGGATTTGATGAATGCATTCAATCAGAACTGAACTTTAATGTCTCAAAAATGAAAATTATCAAACATTTTGATTACATGATAGACCCTATCCCTTTTTGATACAGATTTTATAGAGTAGGGCCTGAAAGTCTGAACAATGAATGAGGAAGCTCGCAGGAATAGACCCTCTAAGTAATAAAATCCTGATTTTTCTTTTTTCCTTCATAAGTTACTCTTTCATTCCTTCATTGATTGGGTCAATTGTCATATATGGTGTGTCATGTTATGTGTAATCTTTTGATGAAAATAAAGTGTCTAGCCATCCGTAGAGATTTTAGTTAGAGTAATTTTGGAAAGAGTAAAATGATCAAACTGGACAATACTCAGTAGAACTTTTTCATTCAGAATGTAATGATCGGAGGTGTTGAAATCATCTGACAGTGCTCACTTTCATGTCTCTTGTATTGATATCACCCCAGCGTTTGAAGGCTGCAGTGCACTACACGTCTGGACGGATCTGTGAGGAGATAGGGCAGGAAATGGACGTGACATTCTCAAGGCAATTTATTTCTGCACTGGCTGAGACGACATTTAAACAAATGGGTAAATATTTCAGCACTTTCCCAAGAAAACTCTCTTTTCTGTCTCCTCCCTCATTTCTCACCAGGTCTGTACTTTAATATTGCAATTGATTGACAAACTGCCCTAATAACAACTTGATGCAAGAATTTATTAATTTGAATAGAGCAATACTTGTCAGAGAAAGGGGAACTTTTAGTTTGATACAGAAATTTGTAAAGTTTCAATGGCCATTTTACACACTACTTAAAATATACTTCTAGTATACTGTACTTTATTTTTTTTTCTTTTTAATACATGTACAAAAGAAATCACTTCATTGAAACTAAAATATCTATCCTCTCAATACTGACAACAAGCATCTTTACAGATTATAAGTGTGTCTGTAGGTTTATAGAATAAATCCCATGGATGTGAATTCATTGATTTATTTGGAAATTGATAAACTGAGAATGAACTAATGAATTCAAAAGCATGTGGCTCGAACTCCAACTAATGTGAGGTTTGCTGCACATGGTTTTCTATAAATACATGATTTTTATTCTTTTGTCTCACCATAAGAGTGTAACAAACATCAGTGAGTGGCTTGACAAGAAGCACATCGTTTATTAAAGGACAAGTTCACCTTCATAAACATAAGGATTGAGAAAATGCAACAATATTAGTAGAACACATCAGTGAAAGTTTGAGGAAAATTGGACAATCGATGCAAAAGTTATGAATTTTTTAATTTTTGTGTTGGAACCGCTGGATGAGGAGACTGCTACAGCTTGTGAGTCATATGTGTACAACAGTATAAAGATAATGTAAAAGAAAATTCACCATATTTTCACTTTTTTCGCATAATAAAAGAGCACTTGACTTGCCTCTTTCTAAAGGCAGGGGGAATAATATTACCCATAACATTTGTCGGTAACGAGTCCGGGGAATGTGTACTTTTTTCAAAAGATGGAATTTTGTGAAATTCTCTTTATATTTTCCTTATATTGTTGTACGCATGTGACATCTAAGTTATTCATACACTGCAGTAGTCTTCTCATCCAGCGGGTACTGCACAAAAACTTCAAAAATTCATAACTTTTGAACGGATTGTCTGATTTTCCTCAAACTTTCAATGATGTGTTTTACTAATATTGCTACATTCTCTCAATCCTTATGTTTATGAAGGTGAACTAGTCCTTTAAGCCATACTGTAAACTAATGGACGTATTATTACAGTTAAATCTTCAGTATAACAATTACAGGGTTATGGGTATATTTTACATGGCCACTAAGGAAACACTTAAATGCTTGTGAGCAAGCTACTGTATTGACCAGATATTTTCGTGGCATGAAATTTTCGCAAATTGGAGCCGAGGGCCTCTTTCGCGGCATGAAATTTTCGCGAGTTGCCTCTAACATTCAATGCACAGAGTGTAGACAAGAGCTTTCGCATTTTGATTTTGTGAATCTTGGCTCGAAATTAAAATGCATGTAGTCGCAAACATTCCTCATTTTACAGTACCACAGGACTGCAATGAATATAAAGTGTCTAACAGCTGCCACTAGGGCACTCATACCAGCTTGAGATGGATAGGATAACATATTTTTTTTTCCCCCATACAGAAATATTCTCAGAGGACCTGGAAGCATTTGCACAGTGAGTACAACAGACAAGTCCATATCTGACAAATCTATACTTGGTTTACTTGTTTGCAGTCTATTTTTATGCAGCAAGGTCAAGCAAGCATCATATCGTCGCTGGGGCGATAAGAATCAGGGTATTAAAGTACCATTCAGTGACCGGTCGAAAACTGGTGTCGAAAAATCGAATATTGCGTGGAAATCCCGTCGCCCGTCGCCTATTCCAACGGAAAAATGAATAAAATATCAATATCCTATTTTCAACTGAAAATGGAACACAGGATAATGGATTTGCTCTTAAATTCTGTTTTTCGCGTTTCATTATAATGAAATGTCAAAAAATGACTCAAAATCCTATTTTCTGAACATTTCAAAAAATAGGAAATGAAAAACAGGATATCGGTTCGATATTCGTTTTTCCATTTTCCATTCGCAACGAGCGACGGGATATTGAAGACCGCCCCCAACGGCCACTTTATTTCGACACATAAATCGGTGGTAGCGATTTGGTATTGTTCAGCGTCTAGAAGAAGGAGACTATACCTTTGGCTACGCTACGCACCTCGTGTACACGCACTGGTAATGTCAATAACTATCCAGTAGGCACTGCCAGGGTGTAGTTTTGTTGTGGCGATGTGCTCTGCTGAGAAACTACAAGTTTGTAGAGACTTCCGACCGTAATTATGCGATATTTCCATCTACGGAAAACCCTTTTCTTCTCCGACTGAAACTGAGATGAAGTAAGAAAATAGTTTCAGTCGGAAATCCTCAATTTTTTTTTTTCTTATTATTTGCAAACATCTAAGATTAAATTAACAAATTCATAATTATGATATATTATTCTCTACACAAAATATACACCAAATGAAACCCTCTATTGGTTATGATTCACCTCTTTTCTCACCATATGTTCCTTTAGCTGTCCCTTCTTTTCATGTGATCATAATTATCATTTCGATTTCATGTGATCGTGCATGTCCAGAAGTGACCACCAGGTGGACCATGATAAGACCACATTTTATTTTGTCTTAACGACTGCCCACTATAGGCCTACCACCTGGCTGGTCATGACAGAACATTTAATGTAACATACCGTTTATAGGTACTTTTTTATAGAACAATTAACTGATTCAATCAAAGATACATGTCTAACGATGAATCCGAGACAACTCACAAGCCCTCATATACATGATCAAACAAAGACAGTTTTTCCTATTTATTATTTTTTATTTCATTAATTCATTCCCCACTCATGGGAAGGATTGCCCTGTCAGCTAAAACATTTTTCTTCTCCGACTAAAACTGAGACGAACTAAGACAATAGTTTCAGATGAAATCCTCAAATTTCAACAACTTCACCAATCGTAATGTCAGTGAAAACCGTGAGAAAGGAGTTGCGTTTCCCTCCTCAATTACCAGGACCAGGACAACAGGAAGAATATACATTATAATACCAATTTGTATGTAGCTTTCCGTGTTAGTGACTGTTCTATAAATATAGTTGAAAGCCCACTGTGGTATGGAATAAGGGGAGGTGGAAGTGGTAATTATTCACCGTAGGCCCTACTCATTTCCAAATCTATTCAGCAATTCTACATAATTATACAGACTCTGTTTTGAGTTTGTGTATTATTATTTATGAACAGGCCATTCATTATACTTCGTTTTAAGTTTACCTATATTTTTTCTTATCATATGCAAACACCTAAGATTAAATCATATTCTACACAAAATATACACCAAATTATATCCTCTATTGGTTATGATTCACCTCTTTTCTCACCATATATTATGTATATGTTCCTTTAGCTGCCCCTTCTTTTTATGCTTCTTTTTGTTAAGTTTATTATGATTGATTTTTTTTTTACAGTACTGGGCCCCCTTCTCTCATTATGGTATAGGTTTTATTTTGGTTTGTTGGTTTGGTTTTATTTCTGCCTTTTTCCAAATCACACATAACAAAAGAATACATATATTTAGCTATTATTAACATTGCACGATGCATAAGCTAGCATACTGTCTTACAAATTAATTCAAAGTACATATACATACACTATGAATATGACAGTATTCGATGTATGAGACGTATAGCATAAATCACACACACCCACACACGCACACACACACACAAAATGTTCAGAAGGAAATCGGTATGGAATTAACAGATGTAAATTATCTAAATGATGATTGATTATTCATTCAGAAATGTGTCATGTCGTTACAATAAACGAATTTCAGAACAAAATAAAAGAGGGGATTTGAATGAATTGAGTTTAGGATTGAGCATTTTTAGACATTATCAATAACAGAAAAGCAGGAGACCGCGATCATAAGCAGCAGCTTGACATGGATCGAGGCCTCGGAGTAAAATTCGAAACTTACAAAATTCTATTTACATAACTGTATAACGGACGTGACTACAAAATAGAATCAATAATCAAATCCAAAATATCGTGTGAGATCCAATAGAATAGAGGGAAAATTCAAAATAGTTATCGTTTATTTGTTTTCAGTGTATAGGCATTCTTTACTATGTACTGTGCTGAGTTGAGTGTTGTGCTGTGCTGTGTTGTGCGTGCATGCGTTAAAATACAATTTTGTTAATTTAACGTTTAGGCATAATACATAATTAGTTTATTTTAGTTTATTTATGTATCATGTGAATGTCTGTTACATATTTCTGTTTACAATATTAATCTTAATTAACATGATCATAAATACAATAAAAAAGCTCATGCAGAAAATTACTAAACTCGTAATCCTTTTGATTTTTAGTATTTATTAATGTTATCATTGTATTTATTTTTCGTGTGTGTGCATAAGTAAGTTATTCTGTTTTCAGTGAAGCAAAGTTGAATGTACATGTTTGTACAGCCCTAACTTTGGCTGACAGGGCAATCATTCCCATGAGTTGGGAATGCTTTAATAAAATAAAAAAAATTATAAAGAGGAAAATCCGTCTTTGTTTGATCATGTATGAGGGCTTGTGAGTTGTCTCGGATTCATTCAAGACACTGTTCGTTCAATGCTTTTGTTTGTCTGTTTGTATACCACTATTATAATACGTGCAATATATGTTGTCTGCTCCTTTTCCTTTGTTATGCCAGTGGAAGACGAATTTCTGCATTTTTAACAGACAATAAAGTTCCTTGTATCCTTGTATCCTTGTTTGTTTTTAATGTACGGCAAGGATCCCTTTGAAAATCAGCCCTAACTTTGGCTGACAGGGCAATCCTTCCCATGAGTGGGAAATGCTTTAATAGAACAGTAAAAAAATAATAAAGAGGAAAATCTGTCTTTGTTCGATCATGTATGAGGGCTTGTGAGTTGTCTCGGTATCATCGTTGGACATGTATCTTTGATTGAATCAGTAATTGTTCTATAAAAGGTACCTATGAACGGTATGCTGCATTAAATGTTCTGTCATGACCAGCCAGGTGGTAGGCCTATAATGGACAGTCGATAAGACAAAATAAAATGTGGTCTTATCATGGTCCACCTGGTGGTCACTTCTGGGAGGTGTTTCATCAATATAGTCAGCACTGACAAGTTGTCAGTCTCTAACAATAACCATAGTAACAGTCAGTGATCAGAGCATCTCAGCCAGGATTTTGCTAAAATTGTCAGAGACTGACAACTTGTCAGCGCTGACTATATTGATGAAACACCCCCCTGGACATGCACAATCACATGAAATCGAAATGAAATGATCACATGAAAAGAAGGGACAGCTAAAGGAACATATGTGAGAAAAGAGGTGAATCATAACGAATAGAGGGTTTCATTTGGTGTATATTTTGTGTATAGAATAATATATTATGATTATAAATTTGTTAATCTAATCTTATAGATGTTTGAGCCATGATAAGAAAAAAATTGAGGATTTCATCTGAAACTATTTTCTTAGTTCATCTCAGTTTCAGTCGGAGAAGAAAAGGGTTTTCCGTAGATGGAAATATCGCATAATTACGGTCGGAAGTCTCTACAAACTTGTAGTTTCTCAGCAGAGCACATCGCCACAACAAAACTACACCCTGGCAGTGCCTACTGGATAGTTATTGACATTACCAGTGCGTGTACACGAGGTGCGTAGCGTAGCCAAAGGTATAGTCTCCTTCTTCTAGACGCTGAACAATACCAAATCGCTACCACCGATTTATGTGTCGAAATAAAGTGGCCGTTGGGGGCGGTCTTCAATATCCCGTCGCTCGTTGCGAATGGAAAATGGAAAAACGAATATCGAACCGATATCCTGTTTTTCATTTCCTATTTTTTGAAATGTTCAGAAAATAGGATTTTGAGTCATTTTTTGACATTTCATTATAATGAAACGCGAAAAACAGAATTTAAGAGCAAATCCATTATCCTGTGTTCCATTTTCAGTTGAAAATAGGATATTGATATTTTATTCATTTTTCCGTTGGAATAGGCGACGGGCGACGGGATTTCCACGCAATATTCGATTTTTCGACACCAGTTTTCGACCGGTCACTGAATGGTACTTTAATACCCTGATTGATAAGACCTCGTATCTACAAAATGCCCAATGCTCAGGAGAGCCAAAAGACATGGCGGCCAAAGCAATGTGGCGAATGGGATAGCCTTTCCTTTGGCATGCCGTGGTGGCTTCATTTTTGGAGTAAGACAGTTGGGATTTGGACAGGACATCACTTAACCCATTATTTGACCAATAATCCAAAAAAGTCATTTTCACCAAAATTGCAGATACAAGGTCTTATCACCCCAGCGACGATATGAGTTTTAGATGGTTATAGAATGGGTACAATCTTAGCGAAGTATATGATAAAGTGGTATAATGCATTTATGTTGTTCAAACTTAATGTCTGATGTTGATAGATATACAGTAATATAAAAAAAAATCTAATATTTTTGTGTTGTTAAAAATTGTCTGATATTATGTTTGCAAAATGTGAAGTCTTCGAGATGATATTTTAGTCAAATTAACAAAAAAGACTGTAATTAAAAGGGAATGCCAAACTATAATTAAGACTTTTATTGATCTGTTTTTGCTTTAAAAACACATACCAATGAAATATCTTTAGCATGGCTTTGTTTTCTATGATGAGAGAACCAGGAAATTTCATGAAGTTAATACAGAATTTGAGTACATACAAATATGTATTCCATGCGTGTCTTTTTGTGCATTTTGTTGATACTCTTACACTCAATGCATTGCTCCTGAATTGTTCGGCTCACTGTATTGATGACATTAATGCATCCCTTGCACACGCACGTAGAGTAGGTATAGACTAGCTATATTATCCACATCCAAATCTGGTGCCTGCGACTGGGTGCATGCAGGGGCCAGTGATATATTGGTCTATGTTGATTGCATGGAGTGCTGTATCACCACAGAAAGTCAACCCATCAAAACTTTGCACAAATATTGTTCTTTTTAGAGACGGTAGGACTTTGTGTGGTAAAGATAAAATTTATGTAACAAACATGCGTCCATGTGTCGCATATCTGTCATACAACAAAAACAAAATACTTGCTCAGCAGTACCCTTTGAACATTTATGTTGTAATGATTCTACAAAGTGCTGGTAAAGCATGATCAAGACTAGAGTCCTGCCATGCTGAATTTGGACATGTAAGACACGTGCTACATTTGAACATGGCAGCTACATATTTAATTCCTCACAAACACAAACAGTATTTAATACTGGATGTAAATATTTCACAAGTAACACAGAATCTTTAATAGACAGAGTGACTTATGTGCATAAATTCATCTGGTGACTAGCTAAAGATAATTTGTTTCTCTTTTTTTCCAGACATGCAAAAAGGACAACCGTCTCATCGGATGACGTCAAATTATTAGCAAGACGAAGCAGTGACCTTGTAAGTTAGAAGTGATAGTGATGGTAGCCATTTTCAATGTCAAGCTATTTTGAGGATGTATTAAAAAGATATTATTAAAATTTCATGCTTAAAAAAACTGTCTTTGCACTCTTGTGTAATGTTACTACAGTATTTTCATGATACCATCTTGTCTTTCCATCAACCTATAATTTGCACATACATGTAGTATGTATTGATCTACTTGTACATATGTAAATTCATGTAGAGTTTATGGTGACAAGTTTACTGAATTACTTTTGTACCATTTGTATTTCTTTTGTAAGGAAAAGTGCAGGTTAATATCATGGTGAATTCATTCTTGATTTTCAAGTTTTCCTTGTTTAGTACTAGACTTTTTTAGATGGAGGTACTAAATGTACAATGGAAACTCGATATAAAGAGATCTGATGTAACAAAATACCTGATATAACAAACTCATTTCTCCGGTCCCAGGGAATTTATTTCCTTTGTTTTGTATTGTTTATCGACTACTGACATAACAAAATGTCTGATATAATTTAAAGAACACGTTGTCTTGGTCCAAGGATCTGCATTCTTTCTTTTATCAAATCTGACTATACTAGTGTTGTAATGACACATTGTCAGTTCCCTTCAATTTCATGACTGAAGTGAATTGGAAAATACAATATTCAGTGTTTAAAATCTTAGACTAGTAAAGACTAAGTTAAAGAGTCTGTACTATAAAAGTTTGCCACAAGAGTTACCTATAGTCTATAGGTAACTCTTGTAGCAAACTTTTACTATTACAGGTTGCAATGTGTGCTATAACCAATATTTTAAAGAATTATCTGTGTACTGTGTTCCCTTGGATTGTTTTCAGTTGGCCCACATCAATTCTCTTAGTGCTAAGCAAGCTGCTGAAAATGATGCAGCGAAAGAGAAGAAAGGAAAGAGAGGCAGGAAACCCAAGCCAGTGGTGGAGTCTTCAACAGATGAGGAAGAGTAAAGTGGGATGGACACTTTGGCAGTTTGATGCCAATGAAATGGACACTCTGGATCGTGTGAGGCAAATGATGAAGAGATGGAGACACTGGAGTTGTCTACTGCCTTATGGACACATTTCTAAGCTGTGTTTCCCTTGACTTATCACCAGAAAAAGTATTTATCTTACAACTGCCCTCAGTGGTGAATGTCTTTACAGGATCATTCTTTCATGCTTATGATACCAAAGTGGCAGTAATCTTGACTATATTGTTGTACCTGTAATACATTGTGCAGATTTCTAATTTTACATCGCAGAGCTACTAAGTCTCACGCATTCTGCGTGAGACTCAAGCATTTAGGGTCTGTCTCACGATCTCACGCATGGCACTCATTTTTCTCACGCATCTGGTGAAGTCTGCAATTTGGGCAAAAAAAAAAGGAGCATAGCTCAAAGGATTAGAGTGATAGTTGCAATTGAAGGTATATTTCCCTTTTGCCTTTCAAAATTAGTAAAAAATAGTCACTGAGGTATGCACCAGATCGCATCATTAAGAGCAAATAATTTAAAAAAGCTCCCTACCATGGGAGGGGGACACCCTCCTCGTTCGCGTGCGCATGCGCGCAAGCGCCGAGACACCGAGTCATAAGAATCTCACTCATAAAAGTTTTTTGAACTTGGCATCACTGACATCATGTGTCAAGTTTCATTATACAATTGCCGGTGAGAGCCAGTTGTTCCCAGTATATCTTACATTAGTGTTTTGTAGATGCATAGAAATTTATGTACAGTGCATACAGTTGTATTTTATATCTTTTTTCTCTGTAATGTATTCTTCTTGTAGCAAAACTCCATGTTACCAGTGAACTCCCTTTGGTATGTGAAAAAAAAAAAAAAGGTTTCAAAAGCACTTGATACATATATTGAACTTATGGGTAAGAAGTACAAGTATTGTACAACAATGTCATAGCAAGTTTAATATATCATTGTTCTTGATTATGAGAATCAACTCATTAAAGCACTCGTGTAGTCTGACAAATATACAGCACAAGGTTTAATTTTGTCCCATAACTTTCCAATGATACATACAAGTACTTTAACTTCTTTTGTGTGTGCATTCCTCGTGAAATGTGATTTCAAGTTTAACTGTGACCAGGTTAACTTTAATGACATTATATCAAATCAAAAGGACAAAATGTAGAGCTTTCAATAGTCATACATAAACTTAAGAAAGTTTTGACATTGTTAAGTTTCACATCTTCAGCAAATACATGTAGGGATATAGGTCCCAGCCACATGCAAATCAGGAGAGGCTGTGATGTGATCATCAGACAACTCTACCATTTGTTTGTACACACACACACACACACACACACACACAATCACACTTTTTTACAATTGTACAATGGTTTATTTAAGAATTATGTTTTTGGGTGAGGATTAAGCAAATCTGCAACCCCTTTCCCCCTTAAGTCTTCGCAGCCCCGAGGTTTCACGGGAGAATGCCATACACTGTAATTTGATGCAAATGACACACATTTTTCTCTTAGCTTTAATTCCAGTGAAAATTTCGTGAAGATTTGTGTTTAGTTCAATGAAAAAGATGCAAGGTGATGACATCACCTCTGTATGTGATCGCAAGGTTGCAACTACACTTGTATGTGCAAGAAAATGGGAAACCTTGGAATTCAATGTCCTTACTTTACGTCCAATTGAATGAAACTCTACCACTGTTTGTTTGATTTTACTCGGGGGCGTTTCATCAACGAGTTCGTCGGAGATTTCACCGACAAATTTGCTATCAGCCAATCAGACCAAGGATTTCATTAGCTTTTAACAGTTGTCGGTGTAAATCCTTGCGCCTGGGGGGCGTTTCATCAACGAGTTCGTCGGAGATTTCACCGACAAATTTGCTATCAGCCAATCAGACGCAAGGATTTACACCGACAACTGTTAAAAGCTAATGAAATCCTTGGTCTGATTGGCTGATAGCAAATTTGTCGGTGAAATCTCCGACGAACTCGTTGATGAAACGCCCCCCTGGTTTACAATGTTTATAAATGCCCATGACATGGACTTGTACTGTCTTGGTTCTTTATTTCCATCAAAATTATATACAGTGTGCTCCCATTATGTCGAAGTCCTCAGGACCAGCCATTTTCATTTGTTATAACGAAAGTTTGTTATACAATTTGTAGTCGCACAGTAAGGTATATAATGTACATACATGTATTATACAGCTGATGATAATCTTTTACATGAAGTTTTACTTTGTTGTAATGAGTATTTCGTTATACATCGTGTAATTGTGTTTGTTATACATGTACTGGAGTGTACTGTAAAGCATTAATCATTTGTTGTACGGTACAACTTTAATACCAGAAATCCATTTCATAGAAAGTTCCATTATTAGCAACTCTTGCTGCAATGTATAGCAAGTGTCATGGTAATGACAAGAATGCTGCTTCCTGATTGGCTGTTGCTTCAAGAAGTTGTTACTATAGCAAGACTTGCTTTCCCAACATCTTTCATGAAATGGGACCCTGATGAGTAATATTTTGCAGACAACATTTAACTCTTTCACAGTAATGGCAAAAATATATATATATATATATATGAAGAGAGGCTGCAAGAAACCAACATGCCTGTAGGTAGTAAAAAAAGAATCATACTTTATTGGCCAAATTTGTCAATCTTTGAGTTTCACATAAAACTAAAGCAATTTAAACAAACTTCATGTTTATGCTCAATATGTGAATGGCATAGAAGACTGAATGCATGCACACACACACAAAAGAGGCACATTTTGGTGCCTTGGGGTAATGATAGGAAAGGTCTATGATACAGTACTTGTACATGTAGTTGTACACTGTAACTGCTCCATACAATGGTCTGCTCTTTACAGTTCTCTTACTGTTAGTCCATGGGCCAGGCCAGATATTGGTACCACCTGAGGTGGCAATACCTTTTTGGTGTCATTTTGTTTGTCGGGCATAGATATGCTTATCAAGCTATGATAGCATTTCCAAATGAGTAGCTTAGTCATAATAAATGAATTTTAAACCAATTTGGTCTCGTTGTTATATCCCTATACTTCTGAATCGAGACCAACCGCTATACAAAGAAGAGCGCTGTCTTCTGTATGTTCACAGGTGTTCTGTTGTAAACGCGGTGCGCTTAGTCTTTATTCAAGGCAGCGAAGGGAATATCCAAGGGTTATGATGTCCACAGCGCTTAGTCTAATATTCAAGACGGCGAAGGGAATATCCAAAGCTTATAATACAGTGTATATCCCTTTATCTAAAAACAACAACAAAAAAGCAATTCCTCGTGAATTCTACCATATTTTTCAATTATTTATCATTTTCTGGTGAAAACGCTACGGTGAAAACGCTAATACCACGCCAATGTCGCTTTATTTCCATCCAACAATGAAAGATAATGCAAAAACAATGTACCGGTACACTACAATACATTATAATAAATAATGTTGTAAATGAACAGAGTGATTTTTGTTTAAAACTGATGTACTTGTTGAGAGGGTGGTATAAAAACAGTATAGATAATCCCTTTTATTAGGAACTTTAGATTTGATAACGGTATATTGTTCTAGATAAAGACTGAGAGCACCGCTCGACACCTGTGGACATCGTAACCCTTTGGATATTCCCTTCGCTGCCTTGCATAAAGACTAAGCGCACCGCGTTTACAACAGAACACCTGTGGACATACAGAAGGCAGTGCTCTTCTTTGTATAGCGGTTTAGTTTCGATTCAGAAGTATAGGGATACAAACGAGACCAAATTGGTTAAAAATTCATTTATTATGACTAAGCTACTCATTTGGAAATGCTATCATAGCTTGATAAGCATATCTATGTCCGACAAACAAAATGACACCAAAAAGGTTTTGCCACCTCAGGTGGTACCAATAACCCATTTTTCGGGTCTTGGCCCATGGACTATGTGTATTGAATGACAGGGGTGATCTAAAGCAATTTCTCGGTAATATCATTGTGGTATACAGTGCTACTGAAAGGGAATTCCATGTCCCAACACTTTCTGTCAAAAACAGAACAAGAAAAATTGAGAAGTGTGGTATTACAACCTGGATGACGGCGCACATTGAAAGAACCACTGGTTGAAGGCACTCCTACAGATTATGCCTTTGTTTGTACTATGCTTGCTAGAAGAAATGGAGATACAGCGCAAGATTTGACGAAAATAAATTTACAACTGTATCGTATCAAAGATGTTGGGGAATGGAATACATGTATGATCTTGAGAACAGCATGCTTGATTATTATTGTACAGAACACTCCTCTTGATTGAACCATGGACCTACAACTACGGTCCATGATTGAACCAAAGAAAAGGGATAATGTAACTCTGACTTCAATAACATTTACCTTGATATAACATGTATGTAGAGGAACACACATGTGGTTCAGTGTAAAATAAAGAGTAATTGTTCAACATGCATCAGAATCGTGCATCATGCCACTGGTATGCCGGCAATCTTGCCTGGAAGTACAGTACAAGTACAACAACCCTGTAGTTTGCTCGTGTTATATGTGGGTTTGTCTGTCAGATGAGATATAATGCATGCCAAAATTATGAAAATACACTTTACTGGTACATATATGTTGCACTAAAGGCTTCTAATTAATTTCATAGAGACATCCTCAAGTCACTGATCTTTTGTTTGTTTGTTTGTTTTTTGATAATGGGATTGAAGGCAATTTGTTTTTCAAGAATCAAAAGGCATACGAGACAGTACCAGAATCTTAACTCAGATTTGAACATATCCTCTCCCCTTACAAAATGTATTTTGTACATATCTTGTCAATGTACCCATATCATACAGTGGAGTAGTACAATGTACACTGTGTACAGGATACACTATCATCCCTGGCATGACAAAACCTTGTTTCTCAAAAATCATGTATTTTTAAGAGAGTAAGAACAATATCTCATTTCAACAAAAGTTTCATGAAATAATACAGTGTAACATCAATGTTGATGTCAGATAATGGATACATGTAAATGTTGTTTGGATTACAGTTTCAAACTTCACATCAGTATTTCTAATACAATGTACATGTACGTTGTAAATTCAAAATTGAGTTAGGAGATTTTTGAACACAGTTTATATGTACTTGCCAACTGAGATACTTGTACAAGGTCTTGTCACCCTGGGGGCAATACGCTACAAAACGTTTGTACAGTGCATGATTTAACGCTGAGTTCAGTCAAGTTATCACTGCACTCTTTGTACAGTTTATTCTCAATCATAGAGGTGGAAATCTCTCACACTGCCCAGTTGAAACGTGTGACTTCTACACGATGGACATGAATGCACTAATACTCAGTACATGTAATACAATCTGCAGGGCCCTACATGCATGAATTGGAATAAGCACTGAGCCTGCTTGTAAGTGGCTGGTGAAAATGTCTTTTATACATGATGGAAGCAGTGTCAAAATCCTTGAAGACCAGTCAAGATTACATAATGAAAATGGGTAAAATTAACACGACATGCTTTTGAAAACACATCCTTGCTACATTTAATGTACATCAATACAGTACATTTATTTATGTCGTGCAATGATTAAGGAATCAAACATCTTTAATACATGTACACATAACATTCTGTCAAGTTAGTTTGGAAACCATAATTTAGCAGAGGGCACATACCAATGTATGAAATGACTTTTAAATACACACCAAGTCCTACTACATGTATGTAGTTTTGTAAAACATCAACACTGTAAAGTGGAGTTCATAATTTCTGCATATTGATAACAAAAGTATGTCATCTTTGAACTTTCAAGAACTGCTTGGAACTCTTCTATCTAAGCATTTCTTTCTGGTGACATGGACTTCTTGCAACATGACTAAAAAGACAACTTACCACATTTAAGGCAGCGACACAACATTTTACACCATATATGTTGAACACAACTATTGTACATGCTTTTGAGCAATATAGTCAGTTCTTGTTATCTATACCCACTGAACATTGATACATGGTGTCTGAAATGAATTGTTCTCTCATTTTTTCGCGAAGATATAAAATGGGCTTCAAGTCTTCTGTGCAAAACTGCTTGAAGAATGCCTCACAGCACTGCCTGCTCAGGATCACTTGATCAGCTACAACAAAATATCCGTGACCAATATCAGGTTGTCAAAAATGGCAGCTGTGCTAATTTATGCATGCAAATCTGCACTAAATTTGCGTCTTCAAATCCATAGCATTATAATAATCATATATGCTGTAGGGATAAAATGACAATCGTAGGAATATTGTAAAAAATATCAAGCGTAAAATGACACATGGTAAATTTCATTAATCAATCAACATGATTCAATACATTGTACTTCAATCCAATTGAGAGATTCAAGCAACTACAGTCGTTCAAGTGACAGAACTTTGAGAAATGCTTTGCAGACTGATAAATGTACCTGCTAGTACCAACAACTGATATGCATGTACTCTGAAAGCAAATTCAGATTAGAATTTTGAATTACATGGACCAATCACAGAAAGATCCATCTGAAATACTGACATCTAAATCTAGAATATGATTTTGTGTGTGTTCTGCATAGGAATACTAGTGTTATATTTAGTTAATTAGGCAGTCAGACCGCAGCACCTATGCTAATGAGCCGATCCGGCAAGATTTATTCAGCACTCTCGTTGACGATCTTTGCGTTCAAAAGGTCTCGTCGTGCGAGATTTTGCGAGAGTTTGACAGGGCTATGGTTTTCACAGTGTAGCGACTTGTACATACATTCGTCACGGCTACAAGTCATGGTAAATTGTTCTGCAGACTTTGATCTTTATTTTGATACTAAATTTGCGTATAATATCGGATCTTATCATGACAATATAATCAGTTGAATTTGCGTGAATTTTACCTGCTTTTCATGGAAGATTTTGTCGTCTAAAGTTCTTTTTGGGTTCCTGACAGGTTTAAGAAACTGTTGTTTCTGACTTTGGCTTTTTCGTAGAGAGGAAACTTAGAAACTCATCATATATTTGAGTCAAGGAGATGCAAACATGATTTATACTAGTCTTTCTGTTTTGAAATGTCTGTAAAATTCACTCCTAAGCCGGAATTATGCTCCACACAAAGTGTACAGTGGCGCGAAAGAGCTCTCTCATTGGACAGTGCTTGCATCCAGCACTTGACCTTGGCTTGAACTACACGCGTGCCAAGAAACTGCAAGTGGCATCAAACCGTTACGTAGCAGTGTAATGACGTAATGCAAGCGCTGAATGCAAGTGCTGTCCAATGAGAGAGCTTATTCTTGAGATTGCACGGTTTCAAGCTGATCAGCACTGACATCGATGTATATTTTACTAGTTCCTGACCGGTTTAAGCAACAAATTGTCAAGATATTTACATGGATAGAAAGATTAAGAGATAGACTACCAAACAATGCATTTTCATTGAGATGCAAAGTGAATTTGGTATTCTTTTGACGTCTTGAACGTGTACTGCACGAATTACTTTTTTCATCATTTTTCAAGCTCAAATTACGCTATGATATTTTTCATTGACAATAATTTGAGTAACATGTGACTATAGTTTACATATTTTCCTTGAATTTGATACCAAATTTGTGAATACAAGGTGTATTTTTGTTGCCGAAAGCCAAAGGACAAAATCCCCTTACTCAGCTCATTAGTATGCAAGCCTCGAGCGGGGCTTGCATACGAGTTGAATAAATACGAGCGAATTAATTATCGGGTGCTGCGGTCTGACTGTAGGTATGAAATCAAAATGGTTCATAAAAAAACTACAATCCAGATCCCCATAGAATGTGGTGATCTTTTATTTTTTTTCAGGCCCATAACTAGGATTTTTATGGGGGGGGGGGGGGGTGGGGGAGTTCAAAATTGGAAATAATGGACCTTTCTGAGGAAGTTAACCCTAATCAGGCTGGGCTTTTTTGGCTATGCTAAAACCGGCTTGGGGGGGGGGGGGTGGGGGGCATGCGTGACAACCACATCGTGATCTACAAGATTGTGTCCTAAGATTTTTTGAAACAATTAATTTCTAATTTTAATTAATTAATTATGCAAATTAAGCCCAAGATCATATTTTAACCTAATTAAAAGCATCGAGAGTCTACTTTTTGGTATGTGTATCTGTTTAAACATATTCAACAATGGTTCATCACAAAAACTTCCAAAAGTCATTTCATTTCTTATGTATTTTATTGTTTTTGGAATTTCTTATGTATTTCTTTGTTTTTCGACTTTTGTAGGCCTCCTTATATTCTGCTCTTCACCATTAAATGGCAGTGGTTTTTACTATTGTGTAAGACAAAGTACAGAATGCTGTGCTTCATCTTATTTTGGGTCAGCAGCAAGGCAAAACACTTTGTGTGATTTTCTTGGGAGTCCTACTTGGCACAAAATACTTGTTCCTCATCAAAAGCTTAAGCCAAAGCCATCAATTCTGTTCATCTGACTCCTCTGATCCATAACATGATGAAAGGGTGCTTAAAGGAGTATTCTAGACAATTTTCATAATTTCCCATTATAAATCAACAGCTCCATGTACTGCATAGACCTGTGGAATTTATTGTGGTCTTTGAGCAGAGAAACTAATACTCTGAAAAATCTGAACAAAATAGGAGCCTCATGTATTTTAGAAATGTAGCAGTGTAATTCCATTACAATACCGCTTGATTGACAAGTTAACCTGTGTAGAATATATGCATACCTTCTTCTTTTGTTCTGTTTCCTTGAGCCTCCACTCATGCATTCAAATGCTGTCATCATCCTTGTTCATTGCAATTTGCTACATATTTTGAATACATTCTTATTCCTCATCCCAATCACTATAAATTCTGAAACTCTGTACTCGGTATAAGTAATTTATTGTTGTTCAAATGTAAAAATCTGAAAATCATCTGGAGGTCTCCTTTAAAATGTAATGTAGCCCTGTGATAATTCTATGAATCACACCTGGGTCTACCTCTGTACTGAGATCCTAATCCATGCTACGCAGGGAGGACCAAGGATTTCATATAAACCAAAAGTGACATTTCCACTGCTACCCCTTTTCACACATTTGAAGCATTTCTCCTTCCTCATCCATACAAGGCAATGTCACTCAACATTCTCACAAAACTAATTTCAGACATTTTTACACTGTAAAGTGAACAATGTAGACATTATTTTCTACAGGTACAAGAAGAGGAAGTACTGGTGCTATGCTACTTGGCACAGATGTATTTTCACAACCAGCCTCAAAATCCTCATTACAGGGGTAACCTGTAGGGCCTGTCTTATAAATACAAAGCTTCAATGCATAAAAAAAGACATCTTCAGTGTTACAGTCCTTTCATCCCTTGTTGCGTAACGCAAGACTATCTCAGTTGTGACCTGTGATGCATTATTTATTTATTTATTTTTTTTTTTTCAGAAGTACCTGCTTCTAATAAAGTCCAAGCTCTTGATGCATTCTCAGGAAAAGATAAAGAAGCATATAAAAAAACACAACAGGCATAGATCCTTAAGGGAAGCCTATGAACTTTGAAGCGTTCCTTTAAGAGCAAATCTTCACACATAAAGACTGAAGTCGATCCGTCGGGAGCTGTAGAAATTCTGACCAGACCCCACTTTCCGCACCCAAATGCCATCCTTGAAGTAGTCCTGCTCAGACCAATCCTGCATCTGTTGGCTCTGGTATGGTCCATATATTTCGGCATCATCCGTGTTTTCCCATTTGTACTCCCAGTAGACGAGGTCTGGGTCAAGTTCCCCTTTGTCGGCACCATTGGTTTCATCTGTGAATGATGTACACAAAGTTTGCTTTATAAAGAGAGAAAAATTGCACTTGGTAGGAAGTGAAATCTAGCTACGTTACTGTATTCTTACAATGACATGACAAGGGTACATGCATCTCACTGCCGACGCCAGGTTTTTAAAAGTGTGTGTGAGTGTGTGTGTGTGTGGAGGGGAGGTAGTTTATATTTCTGGTGCCACTTCCAATTAACAGCTATCAGCTAACAAGCCAAAAAAGAAAAAAAAATACCTTCACTGACATTTTCTGGTGTCACTTCAACGTTTCTTCAGCTAACATGCAAAAATACAAAACAAAACAAAACAAGAGAAAAAACAAGGCCTTCAGTGCGACTTTCTGATGCCACTTCCATGTATCTTCAGCTGATGAGCGAAACAAATAAAGGCTGTACCCGCGCTCCTACTTCAAGGTTTCATTGCCTGGCCAAAAACAACAACAACAACAACAACAACAACAACTTGCAATCGGCAAAAGCCTAATCACATTCTACTTTTATTTTCTTGTGCCACTTCTGCGGCAAAAAAAGTGAGGGCACAAAGTGGTTACACCCTGTATACGTATTCCTATATATTATGGAGAGAAAAAAAGTGCCCTCTAAAAAAAGGCAAAAACACTGTCCCTCAAATACAACATGCAAGGTAGGTTCCCTGTGTGAGAGAGTAACAACTTGCGCATGTAAAAGATCCCGCTTCATTCATTCATTGTAAAGAACTGGGTGCATAACCCTATGAAGTGTTTTGCTTCGTATCCAACTAGACCTCATGAAAGACCAGCTAGCGCAGCTGAATATGGGCTTTCCAGCCATCTAGATGGAAAAATGAAACAAACAATCAAACAAACAGACTGCATCCTACCTGCTTTGCTTGTATTTGTTGTTAACTTCTTATCATCCACTTCCTCCGCAAACATGTCAAACTCTGCTTCCTTCTTGGCAGCCTTAGCCTCCTCATCCTGCTTCAGAATATGATGGATCTTCTCATATGTGTACTGATACATGTCAAAGTGTCCCCTTGCTACTAGCTCATCTACAAGGTCCGTCAGTTTCAACATATTTGCTTTGCTCTCAGCTGTTACCTCCTCAGGTTCAGAGTCTTTAAGTTTCTGTGCTTTCCTTTGAGCTACTGAGCCCATCTTTTTCTTTCCACCACCAAGCCTCTGCATCGCCTTGGTGACGCTCTCTCCCTCCTTCATGTAACCAAGCATCTCTCGCATTACTTCAACTTCGGGCCTGGTAGGAACAGCCTCTCCGTCGCTCTCATCATCAGCATCTGCTCCCTTGTCCTGTCGCTTGAGGGCATTCTCCTCCTCCAGTCGATCCCAGTCAATATTCTCCAGCCATTCATCCCTGACATCATCCGTCTTCTTCTCATGATAGTTGCCATCCTTGTCAAAGTGACCCTCTGACATCTCCTGCTTGAGGTTGAAGGGCGTTAGCTTCACATCATCTTCCAAGTCAGGAGCCTCATCTTCCGCCCCTAATTGAGACAACAAAAAATAACAGCTGAAGTCTTTTCCATCCTTTCAACCTGACAATGCTCAACAATTAATTACAGCGTACTTGCAATGATTCACTTTTTGCACCAAAATACAGATCTTTTGCAAGATGATATTTCATTAAGTACTGTACAAGCTGAAATTTTCGCGGTGGTTTTATTTTCGTGAATTTCGCGAATCGCCTTTGAACTGCGAAAATAACAACCCGCGAATAACTAAGTTCAGTTAGACCCTCGCAACCACAAAATTAACAACACGCGAGAATGTCCTCATAATAGCAATTCGCAAAAATATCTGTACATGAAAATTTCAGCTCGTACAGTATCTAAGAATAACCAACATCATACCATAACAGACATCAGGTAACTGAATAGCTTCTAGGGGCTGCAAGATGGATTACCTCATCAAGTATCAAGTTGGTACTACATTGTGGCAAATTTCACTTTCTATAATCAAGTAATGATGAATAATGGGTAATTTAAAGTCTCAACCCTTTGTTACTTACCCTCAACTTCATCCTCATGCATTTCATAGGCTGAAACCTCATCCACCTTGTCCTCTTCATCACTATCCAGTGAATGCTTGTCCTTAAAAGTCTTCAGTCTCTTCGTCTCTGTCACACCAGGTTCTCCTGTGCTCTTTTCACTCTGCTGGTCACTTTGGTCAAATCGTACCTTTCTCTTCATTTTCTCTGCCATTGTAGCGTCTCCACTTCAAAAATGAAAAAAGACAAAAAGTGGGGAATAAATAATTAGAATACATTTTATATTTAAACTCTACATAATGCAAAGTAAAGGATCTCAATTGCTAATGAGTCACAGACACAGTGCAGCAGAGACTCCAACCCCAAACACCTTCTGATCAGATGATTCTCCCACCTGAAACCCCTACTGTCCTGACAAACTGGAGACTCCAACTTGATGTGCGCAAAGTGTAACGTCCCTTGGGGCCAGGGTCCAGAGCCCTAAAGCTCCAGTGTTCTAGAAGCTCTCTTGTGCTATCTCAGGTTTATTTTTCAACATGCGCTGGCACTAAGTAATTCAATGATTCAAATCACATAGTTTGGCTCCATAAAGCTTCAATTCATATACAGTATCATATGGCAATGCAGATGTCACATGACGCTCCACCCTGAGTCCCCTTGGATATAAATGAAAATTCAATTCCAGATTTTATACAGGTGTTTGGGCTGGAAAAAGATCATTTCAAGTGAGATAAAATACATCTTCTTATTCTTACGCGGGAGAAACAGAGCCAGGGTGGGAGAAATTAAATATCAGGTGGGCTTTTGGTGGGAGATCTCCCATAGAAAGTGGGAGTGCTAGAGACAAGTTTCTGGTGCAGAGCAGAGTGCTGGGGCCATGAGGCAAAGGCAGTGCCCATGCCTGTATGTAGCGCAACAATGAGGTTAGTTCTGCAATTCTGTACAGTGCATTTTATGCACCACCCATGCCCATACTGGCCATAGACATAAAGTTTCATGTAACACAGTTACTCTGAGTTAGATCTAGTCCCAACTGCAACACAACAGCCTTCAAAACTTCTAGAGAATGGAGCCACAACCGTCTTATTTCCTTTGCTAGATGTTCGAAGCTGCCGCTCAAAAATATTTGAAGCATGTGCAAAACAGGATCTGCCGCGCAGATAGGAAGACAATTGACTCGTGTCTCATTGCATAATCACTACTAAACTAGCCACTTTCAAAGAAAGATATTTCTTTGTGATACTGATAGTAATTACTCTCGCTATCCCTTCTTATAAATAAAAGGTAGGTGGTACAGACATGAGGATGCGCGAATAGAAATTGAGCAAAAAATGCTGAAATGAAGATGAAAATTACTTGACTGGGCATATGCGGGCACTAATCTGATATATCTATCAATAAAGTCTATTAAAGAATTATACTTGAAGATTATTCCATATTAGTTTCATTTGTGGAAACTCAGCGGAAAAGTGATAAAACCAGCTTTCCAGGATGGTACAGTTTTAAACATTTTCACATGATGCACTATATATACAGCTCAGATTTACACTTTTGCGCAAATTTCTGGACGGAAATGTCTTTTGTTTTACTAGCCCCGGAGACCGCACCGCCAGGCGCGGTCCTGGCGGCTTCCCCGCAGTTTCGCTTATGTGAGAATAATGAATAGCTCTCCTATTCTGTGTGCTTGTGTAAGTGATTGTGAATTCTGTGAACATCGGTGAGCTGCTTGACATCATTTTGTGCATCACAAGCAATGAAATGCCTCAAACAGTCGCCGATGATAGTCATTTAGGTTTCATCGACCCATGTAAGTATTCCTAGTAGTTTCTGTTGAAAAATTAAGGAAATATAGCGCCGCAAAGGCACCCGTTTGTTCAACATGAAGATCTGAATGGGAACACGGCACAGCTGCCACACGCCGTGTGGTGGCTGTCGCAGTTATTGTTTTACATGCTTTATCATTAATTGAAATTTCATTTCATTTAATAATTATAGATAAGCAAAATATGGCCAAAATTATGATAACATTCAAAATTAATCTTCAGAATGCCGAGCAAGGAACATCAATCATCAAAGGCACAAGTGCACCTGTGGAATTCCTTTGTACATCAATAGAAATCTGACAACTGTTTGAATAATCACAGCCAGTTGGAACTCCAAAAGTTTTGATGTTTGGCAAAAAGTCTGCATTCATTTTTACTTGTGTAACACACTTGTTACCAGTCAAAGTACACAACAAGTAACGTTAACGTAAGGCCTACCAGTAAATTTAGTAGAATTAGAAATGAGAATGTGATAGGCCTTTTCTATATGTTTTCTAATCAGATTCTAGACTATGGTCATGGACACTGTTTCACACTTCAAGTCTACTTTTCCGAATTTCTACTTGTTGGAAACTGGTGTTTACATTGGCTATTGCATTGTTAGTTCAGTTTGTTCGTAACGTTAGTTGTACAAACATTTGACTAGGACGTTTCGTTATAGTTAGGAGTCTAACAGTAACACAAGACAGTCTACAGCCACAGGCAGGGCCAGGGTCTACACATTATTACAGGAAACGAGTCACAATACACAGAAGGAAGTGCGTGGGACTGCGCAAATATAGACTCTAGCTAGTTCACACTTGCAACTGATCATTTCTGGTGTCTAGTTGAGTTCATTTTATGAGTACATCCGTGTGCTTTATTTCTCAATTGCAAAGAGTTTGTTGAGGAATAATGCTCTTCTAGTGGCATAGAGATTATTAACACATGTATCATTAACACTGCTTACCTGTTAGCTGTTGCCGGTCGTTTGAATTTAGATCTCGTCGTAGACGACTAGACGAACTTTCGCTCAGCAGTCGCGTTTTTGGTGTCACCTTGTTCACTATTATAACACTTTTATGTTTCCTTATATTGCATTTATCTAATAAATGATGTATAAAGTATAAATGAAATATGTTAGATAATACAAAGCACAATTTTTGATTGCAAAACAATTTGCAATAAAAAAGGACCAATTTTTGTTTAGAATAATAATAAATCTTATTCCACGACCATTGCTAGCTCATGAGCTAGCTAGGCTAGCCGTCGTCTGCTCGTTCAAGCTCGGCCGAAAGTTCGTGCTTCGTGCAATGTGCCAAGGGTATCCGATCACCCCGGTAAAGTTCACTGGCCCTGACTTTGGACATTGGCGATTCAACTGTGAAGAGATGAAATGGATGAATCAAAGGATTCGGCAGGAACACAGTCAGTTCCTACAAATTCCTTCGAGTCCAAATGTACGAGTACAGACATTGCCGAGGAGAACAGTTGCAGCAGCAGTAGCATTGCCAGTAGCGTCATTTCAGGCTCAACTGAATCTGACTGCACGCCGTCCCCGTTGCTCCTCGATGGACTTCAGTTGTAAGTAAATTTACATCACTAACTGTTTAGTATTACCCATTAGTGTTAGAAACCTCTAGACCCTACATATAACATGTCCAACGTGATGTAGATGTACTTGTAAAAATAAGGACCTTGACAATCAGAATGCGTTTAGCAGTGACAGTTCAATTAGGCTAAAGAGTAAGACTGAGCCCGAAGAAGAAACACAAGACGTTCAAGGGGCTACTAGAAAGCTTAGCCAGGTCCATTATATTTCGTCTAACTGTACTGTAGTGTTAGTTGTAGTTGAATGAAGTAGAACACAATCTAACGTTAGATTTTCTATCAATCGAACACTCCAGTCTCCAGTCTGACCCAATTTTGATAAAAATGGGGAGCAAACTATAAAAATGGGGAGCAAACAGAGCGAGAAAAACAAACAAACAACAACTAACGGCTAGGCCCTAGCTTAGATCAAGTGTGAAGTAAGAATATCTAATGTTAGATCTCACTAGAATCTATCAACTATTATGAATATTTACATCTGCAGTTCAAACAATTGGTTCATTACATTTTATAATGTGTTCAATTATTTTTTTCTCCTTTGTTTGGTGAATGTTAACCCAGTTTGACTAATAAACTAAAAAAATAAGAATGTTGTAACATGAATTCTAACATGTTAATAATGTCTTTTGATTTCTTTTGAACATATCATTTGACTTTTTTTTTTTCAGAATGTTACTGATAGCGTTATCATTACCATCATCATCTAATTGTTCCTTGTACTAGATAGCCTGACAAGAAAATCTGGAACCTGCAGTCCATCTGGTGGCAACCACACTGAAAATGGTGAGATGTCTCTTTTCTTACCAACAAATTCTGATGTGGAAGGAATAGCTGGACTTATCATGATGCAAAAGTCTCAAAATTGCATGAACAAACATTGCAATAGTGATGAATGGAAATATCGATATCAGTTTAATAGCTAGCTTGATCATGACAAAGTGGGGGGGGGGGGGGGGATTGCATGCATCGTAGAACTTTTTATTGTAGATCTTATGATTACCAGCCACCAAATATTTAATCTGGTGTCAAAATGTCTACAAGAAAGACTGCCTTTTGTTAAAGACAATATGAAGATGGTAAAATATTTTGCTTTGCATTATCTACATACCGGTACTTCAAGCTTAGTACATTTGCTACATAGCATTTTACTCTGAAGGACAGCTGACAGGTTATTTTTTTAGGTAAAAGGAATACTGTATAATGAAAAGGTAATCACTATGAATCAATGGATTTTTTTCCCCTAAGGAAAAATTGTTTGAAGAAGTAACAATGTGGTCCAAGATCATTTGACTGATTATTGAATGTTTTTTTCATTCCCTCAGATGGAGACAACTTAGATAGTACTTCTTGTTCAGAATCTCTTCTGGAACCTGTGAAAAGGTGAGATGTGTGGGTACAAATGATGTTTTGTTTCAATTTGGTTGTCAGATACAACTGCATGCATATATAAAAGTTAAATGCAAATGCTGCATTGTATGAGCTGTCTTGAAAACTCTAACAACAGGCCACTGTCATTGGCTTTTGTAAACCCGCAAAGACATTATTTAAAATACTAGGGTTAGAAATCGTCAAAGTTTGCAGACAAGCTGTAGGCTCATGTTTAAATGCAAAAAGAAAAAGAAAAGAAAAGAAAAGAAATCCAGCAAAAAAATATTTCAAGAATGGTGTTTGAAATCTATATCAAGAGATCTATGTGCAAATATCACCATGCTGATGAAATGTTTCCTGAATGGCTTATTCTAAAACTACAACTGTCTTTGAGAAATTCTCATATGGTAACCAGTTACTCAGAGATTTTCACTTTTTGTAGACTCTGGTAGCATGTGGAAATTTGTCAAACTGGGAACATTATTATAAAGCAGTTTCTTTGTCTTTGCTTGCTTTTGTTGCACAACAGATCATCTGACAATTTTCAGTGCAAGTTACAAACTAGTAATGATGACATCAGTGATTTGGAAATACACAGACCATGGCATTTATTCTATCTTCATAGCTACAATTCATCTTGGCCAGATTTTTGGCTGTTACTACTTACAGATAGCTGATCATTTGCATTGACATTGTTTGGAAGCTTGTAATGCTTATAAATGTTCTATTTCAAGTCAGTTCTATAGGAAATTACTAAATAGTATGATTTTGTGGTCAGATACTTTGGTTATTGAGGAACTCCCCCGTTGATTTATCTTACCTGTTGACTCGTTTTCATTTGATAATGACTGGCTTTCAGAATCCAGAATGGTGCTCTTTTACAAGCAGAAGAGCCTCTTTCTACTGGCAGCCCAGTGTTTTCATGGAACCAAGTGCAAAAGTTGTCATGGAGATCTCACTTATCTGAGGTAGCTATTCTTGTAGAAGACGATGAAATTGTGTCAAACCAGGAGCCCCTTTCAAGTCCCCTGAAATCTCCCTCACTGCGAGCAACAGATGGTGTGTCTGTTGTTGTGGAAGAAGCAAAGTCGCCAGGAACAGAAAATGTGAGTGAGTCAAACCAGATCCAAAGGTTTGATGTTTATGAGGACTCTGACCACCCGATATGTCCTGCAGTGGACAGTGAGGCCCTTTTGTGTCCAAGACAGCTCCATCAACAGCTTGTTCCTGGTAGTAACATGGCTATCTCTGATAGTAAAGTTAGTCACCCAACTTTAGACAGACATCTCAATTCTGATGAAGTAAGGTACACAGAAGTGCCTTCTGAGAAAGAGTCACGGCATAGGGGAGATCAGCTAGTTCCTTCTCCCAGGCAGATGACTAAGAGCACAACCTCAGAGAGGGGCCCTGTCCTCTGGGACTCAGATGATGAAACCCAGATTGATGGGAGCGCCTCCATGTTTTCTGACTCCAGTTTCATCAAGTCTTCTATGGATAATGTGCTAAAGCTTGGGGATAATAAGTCACTGACTTCTTCCAAGGAGACCTGGTACAATAGAGACTGTGATGTTGGAGAAATGAGTGGATCGCCTAGCATCAGTGGCGGTTGTTCTGCAGGCGGCATAGCTTTTGGGAGGACAGAAGGTGGTAGGACCAAGTCCATGGCAGGAACCTCATACCATGAATCTGGAAAAGGACATACTTTGACCTCATCTCTGCAAAGTAGACAATGTTTAGAGGATAAAGAGGCAGACCTAAGTGCTCTTAACTCAGATAATGGACTGTCTCAAAACTGTTTCAAGTCCTCATCAGGACCGTGCAGGGTTGATCATTGCAAAGAAGATGCTGATAAACACTTAGAACAAAATCAGGAAGGAACAAATTTTGCTGATTCCTCTGTTAGCAAGGTTGATAACGGAAGACAAATGGCTAAAAGTGTTGGAGGAAGAAAAAGGAAAAAGAGTACAAGCACCAGAGAAGATGCAAAAGTAAAGCAAGATTGTTGTAGCAAAGCTACCAAATGTAGGAAGAAGGTTAATGAAAGGAAGGTAATTGGAAGACTTGGTGTCTCTTCAACTGAGCAAAGTTCAACAGTTGGTTCAGCAAGGAGTATGCGACAGAATGCCGGAATCACCAGAGCTGACAAGTTGGTGCGTATTCTTCAGTTTACTAATGCTGTGTGATATATACCGATGATAAAGACAATTTCAATAGTAGATTATTAACCATAAGTAGAGTCTGAACATTTGTGAGATAGTATATGAGTGCAGAACTGACTCCTATTTCTATATTACAATTACTGGAAGATGTTCACATCAGCTAATGAAGGAAATGCATATAAGATGTCAGAATTATAGAGAACTGTGTCTTTGGAAATGCCTTTATTCCATTTCATTTATTTTATGCAATGTCTTCCAGCTACTAGTATGTGATTCTCAATATCTGCGTGTGTGTGTGTGTCTGGAAAACTTACTCTGGTAAGTATTGGGATATCATGGGACATTGTGAAGATTTAAAACAAAGTCAAGAAATGCACACTTACAAATGTGCAAATTTGTTGTATGAGAATACGTGACTTTGTGTTAGGTGTGTGTGAAATGAAAGTACACTGCATTTCTATCATGTCATGCATTTGTCTATTTGCTTTCTCTTCTTTAGATTCACAGCAACATTACCACACTGGCAAAGCGGCTGAGGAGATTGTCTTGGTGCCAAACAAAAATTGAAAAAGATCTCAGACAGCCTGAGATATCCTGCAAAGGTACTTAATGACTTTGCAACAACTTTTTTACAGTGTTTACCATTTTACTGCCTGATAAAGGAAAATTTTGTGATATACTTTGAAGAGATGTATCCCTGGAGCGTCATTTCATTTCTTGGGAGTCAACCCATACCTTAAAGAATCATTTGCAAAGTTTCCCTTTTTATGTCGTGAGTTCAAAGAAGACATCAATGATGCAAAAGTATCAGCCTTTGACAAAAAGTGCCATAAATTAAAAAAAAAAAGTACTATGAGTTTGTTATTGCACCATGTGCCTACACACATGTAAATGACTATGGAGGTTGAAAGTAGGATAGGGTGACAGAGTCATCAATATGTGATGCAGATATTCCTTGTGCATTGTGTGGCATCAAAATTGAGGTTATACTGTACGAGCTGAAATTTTTGCAGTGGTTTTATTTTCACGAATTTCGCAAATCGCCTTTGAACCGCGAAAATAACAACGCGCGAATAACTAAGTTCAGTTAGACCCTCACAACCCCAAAATTAACAACAGGCGAAAATGTCCTCCAAATAGCATTTTGCAAAATACTGTGCGCGAAAATTTCAGCTTGTACAGTACTCTGTAGCATACCGTATATACAGAGATGAAGATAACCAAGACCTTCCATTAAAACAAGAAACACAGTTCGTGAAAAATGCATTGATATATCAGTTGTTATAAGACAGAGTACAACATTTGAAATAGAGGAGCTTTGCTCTACGTGGCTATATAAACAAAGAGAATTAATGTCATGTGGTATTGTTCATATTTCTCTAGAGGGAACTAGGATTGGAAAACAAATGCGTATTGCCCACAACACTCTTCGGCAGATAACAGATGAAATCACCCAGATCAAGGAGGATCTACTTCAAACTCTTGAGAGCATCAGATTGATCCACAGTCAGGGGACTCACAGAAAGTTCCTTCACACTGAGATGAGTGAAGTGGAGGAGCTGCAACAGAGTCTTTACAGGCAGCTAAAAGTACACAGAGGCCTTGCATGCACTCTTCAAGCCGTCCTCCTCAAGCTCAAGTCCAGTCCAAGAAAGGAACTGAGGCAAAGAGAACTTGAGGGAGGAAAACCGAAGAGGGCATTTTCTTCTCATACACAGAACAGTGAAGTCACAAGCTCTGTGGTAAGCCTTAGACTTTCAACAGGGGTGGAATTTACACCTTTTTTTTTTGCACATGATCTACAGCATTTGCATCCACTATGACAAGAATGACACTTACTTTTTATTATCTTACTCCCTTGTTGTTAAATGTTGAAAAATAATAGTTATTGGTAATTAGTCCCTTTGGAACCACAGCATTGCTATGGTAATGATCAAGATGAGAAAAGTGCACATTAAAACGAACTAGTATTCTGGGTTAAGATATCCCCATGTTCATATCTCGTGAAGATAGCACCACAAAAGTGGGCTAAAAAAACTACAACACAAAAACATACAAAAAAAACAGAGCTTCAAGCTGGAATTTGAAGTAATGTCACTGATTGCCTTTTTGCTTTATCTGTTGCACTTCAGTTTATTAAAATGGCTTCTTAATAAGGTATAAACTTATATTACTTATGCTAAAAAAAAATGGAATATCTTTACAGCATGTGCAATTTGTTACATCATTTGACAATTATCATCTGTATAAAATTAGTAGCTAGTGTGGATAACACCATTGGAAACATAAAAGCATGCATTCAGTGTGAATGATCAATTGTTTGGCATTTCCTTTGCCATGAAATTGCTGTCAATTATGTTCATTATTCATCTGTCTAATGTTTCCTTCCAGCAGTCTGTACCACAAACATCAGACAGAGATGATAACATGAGACGGCAGAGCAGTTTGCTGAAGGAACTCATGACCACTCTGGATGAATCTGCAGGGGCTCTGTTGGTCAGGTTCATGTCTCTGCTACAGGAAAAAGAACACAGCTCCAACACTGAAGATAGGAACAGGAGTGGGTCTGATCGTACAAGTGACACATCTCGGCACAATGGTGATAGGTGCCCAGTAGGAAAGACAGGTGAAGATAAGGGGCTCCTTCCAGCTTCCACCTATAATGCCCTGGATGAAGAAGGGCAGCTGGCAGTCACTCCAAAGTCTGATGAGGCTGGAGATTCAATGAATGAAGGAAGAGAAGAGTGCAGTCCATTCCCAATGGCAGATGAGTGTTCTTCAAGTGAGGATGAAGCAGAACTAGAGCATAGGAGCATCACATCTCATGGAGTAGATGTCCCTTCTGAGGACTCACGAGACTGCATGAGAGCACCAACAATACATTCATTGAGCACAAACCAACACAGAAGTGTACGAAAGCCTGGAACTTCAAGTAATGGTGTGACAAGAAATATGACAGAGGGAAAAGGTTTTACTGCAGCCAGTGGAACAGAGCATCCTGGTGCAAGTAAAACACAGTTAGGAAAAGTTTTCTCCAAGGCACTATCAGTATCCACTGCAGAAGAAATCTCGTCTAAGTCTTCCTCTACAAGTGACAATTACCCAAAGTCACCCATTTCAGATGCGCAATTGGACCAAGAGTACTTGAAACCAATTGCAACAAGACTTGTCACTCTACCAAGACCAGATGGCCATCAAACTGTTGGCAAGCCTTCAACGAGCTCAGACAGCCCATCAATAAGAAATGCCACATCTTGCACAATGGATGCTTCAAGCTTTTCACTGCCTGATAACACCAGACTAAATCCAAAGACCATTTCCATCTTGAGAACCAGCACAGAATCTACAGCGATGGCTAAGGAAGCCAACATCAGCAGCGTACCTATCTCTGCAGCTTCAAGAGCCGTTGATACAAGTGTTCAGACAGCACAAAACAGAAGTGGTGGCAGGCTACAATCTAAGGAAGCAGGTTTCCTGTCCACAGGCTCAATATACCCTTTGACTGTCACATCACTTCAAAACATATCAGCCAGTGAGCCCTTACAATGGTCTGGAGAGCAATTGATGGAAGCTGAAAGAGAGGAAGGTGATGGAGCCATCAGCAAACAAACTTCAGGGTATCAAGAATTTGCATTTCATGCCACTGGTATGAAGAAGTGCTCCACTGAGGCACCTACCAACGCACCCACTGCAACATCATTGCGCAGTGAGACAATTTGCTGCCGGCCAATTCGGCAGAATACTGCTAGTCTCCAAGAGAAATTTCACAGGACTTCTCTGCATAGGGACCACACCCAAGCCGTGCATTCTAACTTGCCAGACATGACATCCCTAAAGAAGGTTTGTGTTATTTTATGGATATGTTTGCTCGTGCTGATTTCTCCTTCATTCATATTTTGCTGCGGCAATACATTTGACTCTTGCTCTTATCACAATTAGGACAGCTCATTTATTTATGTATATTTCAGGTGTTTCTGTGATTGAGCCAGGTGCTTTCATTTTTTGAGTAAACAAGTCAGTTCTAATAGAATGCAGTCCCATTGTGATGAACATGGTTTTAATGAAACTATACATTGGGAGTCACCTGTATACCAAGCAACAATGGAATTGATAAGGATGATATGCATATTACATGACTGTGTTTCACTTCATAGAAATATGCACAAACTGTAAATGTCCATAAATCTTATCTATAAACCCCAACGTATTGAACATTGTATGTTACAAGGCTCAGTAGTGTAAAATGATATGTTGTGGTACCATCTAAGTAGAAGTCGTAGCTTATGCTCTTATCTCTGAATGTTTATCATTGTATGCTGTGTACATGTACACCATTGTATGCTGTGTACACCATTGTTGCTATGTAAATGTTTATGGTATTGTTTTAAATACCTTTACCATACCTGTTGCCTTTACAGCGAGCCCTTCTATTCCTTCTTTTGTTTTTTGTTTTTTCAGGTCTATCTCATCAATGAAAATGAGCTCTTTCCTTACACCCAGGTTCTGCCTAGAGAATTTTGGACAAATGATGATATCATCGACCTTGAGTTCCCTGGAGGTTTGTTTGAAGACATCAACGTGTGGTAGAAGTGAATAGCCCTTATTTTAGATTATCAAGAAGGATTCATTTTCATGTTCAAACGACTGTAGTGTAGTGCTGACGTTGTGAAGATGTGTAGCCTTCGATGCACATACAGACTCTCATTCACAAAGTATAACTGAATGACTTAAGTTATTGGTTAGATTTGTTTTTCTAAATCTCAGATACTAGATAAGTGACCAATTCGAAAGCTTTTCCTGCAAGTAAAGCTCTTCAACTTACAAACAAATTAAGAATCTGCTGTACAATCACTTCGATCAGCTTTAAGCCTTTTGTTATTTTGACAAGTTTTGGGTCTGTGCTGGGGGTCTATTCATACTGCTCGATTCTTGGCCCTATGTAGGGGACATGTTCATTGCAATCAATCCCAAATTTGTTTGGAGAATCATCTTGTATGAATAGTTCTTGATACTACTGTGAAAGTGGAATTTTCCCGCGGTATGAAAATTTTCATCCATTTCGCGCAACCAGACGCTAGCGTGAAATAGAAGCACGCAAATATTTTTGTATGCCATATGTTCCAGTCGCTAATGTCCTGATTCTGTGGAATTAAAATCACTAAAAATCCATCTTGCCCAGCCAACCGTGGAAAATTACTTTCTACGCGAAAATATTCACTTTTACAGTATTTGAAAGAATGTGACACTCATATTAAGGTTGTCGATATTTCAGTGAGTTTGATATGCCAGCTTCTTGTTGTAGTTCAAGGTGCCATAAGGTAGTTTACTATTTTGGTCCAATTCAGAGATGCATGTGTGAAAATGAGGCTTTTGTTAGAATGACTGCCGACACATTGGGTGCAGTTTAGTTGATGATGCAGCAAGTACATTGTTCTCAAAAGATTAGATTAGATGCAACACAAATTTGAGTCCCAAAGAACTGGTTTACCCTTTTTCCACAGTATACAAATACATCAAAAGTAACATCACTCTGATTTGCATCACTGACCATGATCTAGTAAATATGCATGGTCATATAGTGTATCTGTTTAACAGTATTATGAAGTACAGCTTATACATGTATGCTGGTACAATGTGCTATCTTTGAAACTCTACAGATGTTGGTAATAATGTTTAGTAAAATTACCTTCTTTATAATGTCATCTAAATCTAGATACCCCCCCCCCCCTGAGCATTCTTATGCAAATCTTGTGTCATACAGAGATATTTGGAAAAAGTCCAATGACATTGTTATACATGAAAGATTTTTATGAAAATAAGAGCACCACTTCCTAAACAATGTTATATTGGCAATTTTATTAAGATGATTATTGAAGAAGGAAAGTGCGTAAACAATGAATGAAACTTTGAACTTGTGTTGCCATTTGGTTGAACTGTGTGGCTGTGTTGAGCGATCCAATTATATGTTGTGTAGTGATTTGTTACAACATTCTCTTTGTAATGGATTTCCTCGTGTGGCAGAAGTCATATCCAGTACATGTATTCTGAAAATTTGGCAACAATTGCTTTTTGGCTTGCTCTATTGGGTTGTTGTTGATATGAGGCAAGTCATGTTAGAATTCATAATTATGTAGTATGTCTGCAAAGTAACCTGTGCCTATATTAATAGATTTAAAAAAAAATTCGATATGATTTGAACCAGGTACTCTACTGATTGATGTATGATACATAATTGATATGCTGTTCAGAAGAAGATAATGATTTTGAACTTGGTTTTGTGAAGGTTTCAAAGCATGTATCACTATTTCTATCATGCACTGGAAAAGTTCGATTGTTCAGGTGTAATTAATTCAGTTACATTGTACTCATGCAGTAAGGCCTGTTGGTCAGATTTCAGATTTGATGTCTTAAATGTCTTTAATGTGTTGTTCTGACACAGTGAATTCAAATTGTTAATGTCATTTGTATGTTATATGAGTATAATGTGTGTCCACGTTTCCGGGATGCTTTGTACTGTACGTGAAAGCCGTTATCCTGTAAACTCTCTGTACATTACCAGCAGAGGGCGACAAACTTCAGGCTAAGTTGAGTGAGGCACAGTTGAAATCGGCTTACCGTAGGCTTATTTCCTGGAGTAAGCCATGTGGAACGAATGATTCAATATCACAAAATAGATGAAAGAAAAGAACCATTACCTAAACAAATTGCATCAGTACATATCATATTGAGAACAAACATTTATCAAAATATAGAATAAGATGCTAGCTAAATCTGGGTACAGATTTGGCAAGGTGAAGTGAAGGTATTCAGTAAATTTTCTTCCGTTTTCTTCACTATCTGAGATGTCTAACAGTTGTCTTCCTAATGAATGGATGATTTATTTCCTGTGATTTGAGTGTTTGAATTTGTCATTCATGTTTTTGTTTTACCCTTTCCTTGAAGAGTGTAAAAGACACCCTGGTAGGTTTTCAGGTTGCTTGTCCATCATTCAGTCCATCCCACATCTTGTTATTGTAATTTTCAAAGAAAAAAAATCCCAATGGGTTTTCTTTGTATCTGGTCCAGTTATGCTTGATGAGTTGAAGATGTGCTTATTTGCTTATAGGTAAGATCCCTGAAGGCCAAAAGTCAAAGATAACTAAGCTTTGGCTAGAATTGGTATTTTCAGCTGTAACTTGATGTAAGCATGCAGCCTGGGTGATGGCAGAGGAAGGTTAGATTAAGTAGACAAAATTTGTTCATGCAAAAAAAAAAAAAAAATACCAGGGGGAAAAGTCAAGTGTCACATATTTCAAAGTACAGTAGTAGTAGTAGTAGTAGTAGTACTACTACTACTACTACTACTAGTAGTAGTAGTAGTATATAGTAGTACATGTAGTAGTAGTAGTGGTAGTAGTAGTAGTAGTAGTAGTAATAGTAAAAGTAATCATAAAAACCAGTGTCATTTGCAGTTACATGTATTACTGTTGATATAAGTTGTTGCACATGGTAGAAATTACTGAATTGACAATCATTCTTTTAATGTGAACATCATTAAATTAGTTGGTCAAAGATCACAGCTGAAGGTCTCTGTACTTTTGTGAGAATACCATCTTCCAGCCATATAACTTCAGATGGGACTGTCCGGTGTTAATATCATTTGAGTAAGACTAGAAACCAATCAGGTATTTGCCGAAAATGAGTCTCAGTATGTAATGGATGTCTGGGGACATATCACCTTTTTGTGACCGTTTTGCAGTTTCTAGAATCTCTAATGTGATAGAAAAAAAAACACCACTTTATTACATTCTAAGACTTCTGAGCTTTTTATTGATGTATAACTGTACCATACTTGAGGCTTCCCATGAATATATACCTAAAAGACAACCAAACCTATAGATCATTATGCATCAGATTCAAATTACATGTATTATGCATCCATTATACCGTATGCCCCCCCCCCCAAAAAAAAAAAGAGAAAAAAAATACAACGGGACCCTCCGCAATGATAACTGTAAAAATAGTGAATCAACATAAATACAATTTCAGGATACGAAACTATAACTCATTGCACTACACATCTTACAGAAAACCCCATTTGATTTGCTTCAGTGGTCAAAGAAAAATGACGAATTTTGTAGATCATGTCAGGAATCACTTCCCTCCAAGTTGTGTCTATGAATTGTGTTCACACACAAGAGCATCCAAGTGCTAAACTTGGAAGAATCGGACTCACGACATTCTTTACAACAATACACATTTCTCTGTGACCGCTTAATCAAATTGAACGGGGTTTTATGCAAAATAGAGCTAAGATGTTATATTTTAAGACCCTGAAGTAGCATTTAGACAATGTAATCATATTGGGTGTTATATATGCGAAAATCTGATTGTATTTTTTTTTACCTATGTACTCTATGTGGTGAAGGTACATAACAGTATTAAAAAAATACATTGCGACTGTAATCACTTCTTTAAAGTTGTCTTTACAGATACTAGAATACAATGTATTTCAAAACAAACACATTGTGAGGTAACTTTTAGGAAGCAATTTTTTATTTTTATTCCTTCATGTAAAGAAATAGTATAATTTAGGAGAAATTTGTTGGTCTGTATGTGGTTATAAGTACAATTTACCAATGTTTTCTCGACACTTTCTTGTTTGTTTGTTTTTTGCCATGTCTCACCTCTCTCTCTCTCTCTCTCTCTCTCTCCCTCTCCCTCCTTTTTTTTTCACGCTACTCTGTCCAAGGCTAAGGTGAACGTAGTGTGTACTGGATAGGGCATGTTTTGATTAAGATACTGTGCATGATTGTGCAGACTTGTCCGAGGTTAATTTCTACTTTATTCCAGCAGACATGAATCACACAGGTCACATGCATTAGCAAAGAAGGGGAATTCATACGATATTTACGGGCTTTATGTCTGAAGGCAGTGTTTTGGCAATAGCGAGTTTGTTTACGTGGAGCTAAGATCAATCGCAGTTCAATTCCCATAATCATTTGTAGCTCGTCTGGTACAGGCGAGAATGAAAGCACGCGATGTGAACGTGGACAGAACGCACGACATTGACGAACGTTAGTACTCCACAGCAAAGAATGCAGCATGCCATGCAGCGAGTTGGCGTCGAACCAAATACTAAATCTGTCCCCAAAAACCCCACACTCACATGATCTCTTCAACCTCCTCCCCTCTTCTTCCTTCTAGCCCTATTTCTTACTATCATAACGATTGTTGCTGTTGATACTATCTAGATAATTAACCAGGGATATATCTTTCTTTCTTTCTTTCTTTTTCCTTTTTTTATAGTAGTAGTACTGTGTAGTGGTGGTGGTGGTATTTGCGTAGTAGTACACTTGTACTTGGGATAGAGAGTATTATCAGTTTGCTAACATGACCATAATGTGTTCATATGATTTGCTTACTCATATTACCACCGTATTATTACTTAGTAGACCTACTATATTACATGTTTACTACTTGTACATACGTACGATCACCAGGGAGTCTCCATGCTATTTGTACCACAACCACAACAACCACTGCCTGCGCTAAAATCATCTTGTTGTCCATAGTTTCGTCTAGATGAGCACAGTGGTTTGTATACAGGTTCGACAAGATTAAAACTCCGCACAGTGAACGTAGCACAACGCGCGACCTACACGCTCGTTGTTGATATTTTGCTCGTGGGAAGTCTGTTGAGTCGTCACAACATCCACCGTAATAGTGACGTCACCGGAGCGAAGGTGAATGAAAGGTGAGCGAACTTTGGCTGGGCGTTGATTGGTCGATGCCTGTAACACATCTTATCAACATTCAACGCTATCAACCATGAGAGGCTACACTACATGTTTTACATGTTTGGTGTTGGTCTGTTGCTTTGCTTGAAATTCAGGAAGGGAATGTTTACTAAAATTCTAAACATGTGACCAGGATTAAGCTGTGTAGTTTTCATTTTGTTTAATTGTCTGTTTGTTGCTTGTCCGTAAGGTAGAGCTAGGATTGGTCGTGTTTTCATAGTGATCATCTTTATAACCATGATAATTAAGTAAAAAAAAAAAATACATACACACACACACACACATACGCATAAAGTTTTTGCGAAACCAACACTGCCAGCGTGAAAGAAACATACAACGTGTATCAGTGTATTATACGTGTATCTACACTGTACCTTGTTAATATTGTTCTTATTATGATGTAAATAACCATACAGCGTACTTGACATTGATATTCACATGGATTTAGGTAATAGGCCTATCTCTCGTGTCTGCCAACACTCCTGTGATTTTGTTCATAGCATAGAGTCGGCAGAGAGACGTAGTGATATAAACCAACTTTTATGCGAAAGAACTACAATAATAACCCCCCTCCCCCCCCCCCCCAAAAAAAAAAGAGGAAGAAGAGATTGCAAGAAAATGCTACGGAGTGTGCATGCGGAAGCCATGCACATGATCTAAACACTTGTACTTGGTTATCTTTCCACCTCCCTGGTTGACATGAGTTCATCACATGTTATCGTCGAGTACCGTTCTAACAATACAGCTCGAGACTAAATTGACATTGTCTGCGGATTGGCTATAGCCTGCGCTGATTGGTTTAGCTGCCGACACGCTTTAGTAACTTCGACCACAACAACCCCGCAATTTTTACTATACGCAAGAAGCACGTGGCTTGCATAGTCGAAACTAAGTGTGCTTGTTGCGACCGAATGCATGCCATGTAGGAGATTTAGATACTCAGTACATGAACACCAGCTAAATTTCGTGCTTGAACAACTATTTCCATCAGAAGGATTGTCCTCTTACTTTAACAAAATAACTTCTCTTATTACCAATCTGTGTTGAGATTATTGAATGTGTTTTGTCGATCGGTGAACTAGTCTAATTTTTTACTACTCCATCCTTCTCTCACTACACAGAAAGATCTATAATCTTACTTCTGAAAATTCATTGCTCTCTGTGAAATGGTTACTGCATTCATGTTTAATTCGAAATGTTGTTTTACCAAATTATCAGTTTACCCACACTAGTTCTCATAATAAGCTCTATGAATTAAGCCATTGGTAGGCCTGCTACTATACATGTTGTACGATCATCATAATTATCATATCATTATTTGTATGGACTATGGGTAACCTACTGAGCGAGGGAAGATTAAACAAAATGAATAGTGCCAATTAACAAAATCATGATTTCCTTGAGATCATAATGATCGGGCTGAAATAGGCCTACCAAGGATTTAGGCCTATCCTCCTTGACACACATAGAGTACAGTATCACATGATAGAAAATGGCCTCAAACGACATCTTTAAGTTATCGCGCATAGCAACGGACATTGCTGTTTGGAAATAGAAGAATCCGGCAAATCTTGCCACCAATTCATCGGCAACACGCACGCACCACAATGTGTCACGTAGACTCCTCAAAGCTATATATCTCCATGTATAGATACCATTTATGTGCCAAAGTGGGTTTCAGAATACGGTTATAACAAAAAGTGATGGAGTGTTCGTGATTGTCATTTAAACCGAATACAAAAGTATCCCCGTGTGTCCATTGAATGATTAATGCAATGACGTGATTATTTTCCCGTTTTCTTTCGTATGGGCCTGTATGCCTTCTGTGTTTTGTTGTTGTTGTTTTTTTTTTTTTCAGCTCACCCGAGCCTAATAATGCATCGGGTGAGCTGTTGCGATCATTTATCCTTCGTCGTCCATCGCTACATAATACATTGTATTATGAATAAGTAGAATGGCGACTTGGATTTTAAGTTTTTTCATTGTAGATCTGGGGATGGGGGGCTGGGAAGGACTTTGGGGCAAAATTAGAGTCTTATTTTCACATTTTCATCTTCTTACTGACGCATGGTCAGCACGAGTGGTCAAAATTTCACCAAACTTAATTGGCATGCATACTTAGGCGATATGATCTCAATTTGTTCAAATTGCATCGCGTCATTATGGGGGGGGGGGGCATTTGAGAAAGCCGAAGCCTCCAAATGAAGTATTAACAAAATATTAAAGTCTCTAGAAGCAAAAAGTGACTCAGCTAATTTATCTTGTGAAGGTAGGTTGGTAACTGTAGTTTCAAGTTTATTCACGGCAGAGTTGGGGGTGCCCCCAATGATGAAGGCCCAATTTTCACATCATTTTGGCATCTTGAAAACATAATAGCCGTGATAATTATGGTTCCTGTATGTAGGCCTATACTACCCGAAAACAATGTAATTGCACATTAAGCATGCAATATTAAACCCAATTAAGGAAAATTTTGATAAATAAATGAATGAAATGAATGAATATATAAATGAATAAATATTTATATAAATCATATTAATGTGCTCTCACATGTAATATATACATGTGTACATAATACATACATAGCATACTGCGAGAAATTGGTCTAGACGTGAACATGCCTTGTGTCTCATGTCCAAGTGTATGCGAATATATGGAATGTATTCAAATCTTATTTTATGATTTATTTATGATTTTATGATATATATACATATATATATATATGCATATTTTCATTTTTATTATTACTACTATTACTTTTATCATATATCTATATAATGAATGTATGCATAAATACCTACGTAATTAAAGATCAAAATTTCTACACTATCATAGTATTGTTTGACTCCGTCGACTTGAGGTATACATTGTATTTCAAATTCTTTAAATGGACACATCTGGCCTTCAAAATCATAATTTGACACTCCACGCGATTCGTTTTTTGTTTTTGTTTTTTTAGTGGTTTTTATTGCTTCTTACAATACATTAATTGTTACAATTGTTAATTGCATATTTTGAAGTAAATTCTTGCATTGTGTACAATGTATGAATATCAAAACAGTCTCTGTCATGTTGTAAAACGTAGTTACCTTTTCTCTTTGGAATATATTTACGTATACAAGTATATCACTGATATATGAATATATTCATCCTGCACTACGCTTATAATATTGTAATGCTCTACCTTGCATATCATATTAGGAACCTCCATGTATATCATTATTGCCTAATGAGGAAGGCAGATGAAAGTTTGAATAGTCGATGCAATGTGTTTATGTGATCTATCCTTCTCAATTCATCTCCCGCCGTCCAACTTCAAACTATAAAGATGAAGTATTGCATGAAAAAAAATTATCGGAAGCTATACATTTGTCTCCTCTTTTAAAGCACTGATAGTGTATAACACGAATATGATTCTAAATATTTTGTTTCATCCTTCTTTGTTTGGGGTGGGCCAATAAAAAAACTGCACATTTTTTTTTTGACAGCAAAGCTGAGAATAGGCGTTGGAATTTTGAATTTGTTCTCGAGTGGAGAGCGGCGAAAAACAGTTTTTTTCTCCTCGAGCCATAGGGACATATGATTTGATGTCTGCTAAATAACAGCATAGTACATTTTGATATAAATGTTTTGATATCAAACAGAAAAAGCACTAATTCACCTCTCCTACAAAATCAAAATTGATAATGTGTGTGTATAAATTATACACAGGTACATACACTACTTTCGAGTGAATATGTCTCGGACATCCCACAAAATTTATGTTTAAATACACATGTATGTCGACTATACCGAAGGAAATGCTGCTGCGTATCTTTTGAAATATCAAATTACAAGTTTTAATCTGGACTAAACTATACTGGTTTCAAACGCCCTGGCTAGTCCAGAAAACGGATTCGAATGCCAAAATGGTGCATCAATAATCAATATTCCCTGTTTAATAAGTTCTCACTATGTAGTAAAGAGTCAAAACATTTAAAAATGGATGTATACAAAAAAAAGTGGTGCATGCCAAACATATAGGCGAAATGGTTGAAATATAAATGAAAGTGGGTTAGTACTGTTCATTGAGAAAGACAGTCATTGAAAAGATCAAGAAGAAAGACAATGGCTATTATACACACACAAAATAGACCTCTGCTCTTTTACAACTATATACATCATAAATAAACATTCTTTATCTGTATCTATAAATAGGATAATTCGTAATCAAATACCCGGGACCTGCCGTGGTACTTTCTGGTCCTTCGTACATAGTAGGGCCTACATAGTTTACATACATCGATATGCCACAAGTATACTACAATATTACAGATAACAGTTTCTGCAGTGAATAAGTAACTTGGCAAAGAATATAATTAATTTATGTTTGCATTAAGGGTAAGCATTTATTATCATGCCTTAACACGTTTCTCGGCTGCATTCCAACTGTGAGTGGATTTGATTCGTATTTGTATCTGTATAGTTCAGTTCTGTTCACAATGACATTGCGAAATCCTGACTTGATGGGGGTAATGCAAGTTGGTGGAGCAGATGGTGGCGTGTCATACTCTGGTCTCTGTGACGTCACATCCAGTGCAATCAGGTGTTTGAGAACTAACACTGGTGTATGAGAGAGAATTTGCGTTTCGGTGTAGAGTGCGGCGCTTCCGTCTTCTCTTTTCGAAAATGAGTGCAAATGAGACAAAGATCGCAGCGACAAGCAGCGAAGCGACGACTATCGCAGCAATTGCCAGTACTTCCATCCTCGTATATTGGTTTGTGTGAATCAATAGCGGTGTTCCTGTAAAGGAGAGCAATTTTTAAAACATTTCACTTGGTCACAGAGTACAGAACTGATCAGTGATTACAAATCGGAGGACATGTAACATGTTAATTTCTGACCAAAAAAAAAAAATGAATAAAAAAAAAAATGTTCAGTGAACATGGACTCGGGAGGTAACAGCAATGTTGACAACGTTAATTGACTTGCAGGGAGTAACAAGCAGACGAGCATAATGGATTAAATGAGGAAATCCATTTTCTCCCCTGCTCCAAAAACAAATCGAATACATCTACATTTAGTGAGAGTCTGCTGCTTTGATCAATCTTCAGCTTTCTACGAATCAGGGAATCCACAACATCAAACAGTGGTGAAAAAGAAGGGAATTCGTACTTGAAGTTTTTAGTTCCTTATAAGTGCATGCAAACATACTCTGATGAAAAGAATTATCCGTGTTTCCGTAATTCTAATAGCATTTGACGTCCGTGAAACAGTGTACGTGTATTATTATGATCACAGGTTGTTGACACTGTCCATTCATTCAAAAGGAACATAATAATATTATGACATGGTATACACACGAGGTGTACACTTGAATACAAGTATTCATTAATGCGTGAGATCTACTTTAGGGAAAGTGTTCACATTCCAGTTAGAAATAAAATCCCAAATGTCCTTTTAACTGATTTACCTTGGTCACTTACCCTGGTCACTTACAACATACTATGATGTGCTCAGTAACAAGGCATCAGCCAATTAACTTTCAGGAATTCTGCCACTTGTTTTATAACAGTTCTCACTGTAAAGTACACATTATATGATACTGTTACAGTAGTTATGAATGTCTGCCAAGCTCCATTATGGTATATTAGCCTACAGAATGTTTACCTGATGTTGGTCGATCAGTGCTCTGTAGGTTGGCTGTAGAGGCCTGTCCATTGGCTCGTCCACGAACTACAAAGAAGGCGACAAAATTGAATTATGGTAAGAGTCAAACAGTGATATCCAATGTATACATGACATTATAACTACATTTCAAGGTTTCTGGTGTCCGTGCATTGATCGGCAAGGCAGCTTCTCTAGTTCAACTTCTTCCAACGTGGATCTCAGAGATTTTCGCGCAGATGAGATTGGCTCATGACAGTAACCTTCCAGACAAACACTCGGGTTACCGCGGTGGTCATTACGTTTGAACAAGGAGGTATTACCTCTTGGTGTGACCACTTATCATGTGTATTATTGTGATACGTACATTTTTCTTTTCTTTAATGCATTGACTTTATCGGTCAGCATCAAACTGCGAACTAATTCTTCCTTGGTACATCTCCATGCTTAGTCATAATTATCACCGTTAGCGGACACGGCGTGATGTGTGTCAATGATTATATCTTACCTGGGAGCTGATTTTCGTCGTGTGGAGGCGCCCTGCAAGCCTTGATGCCTCTATCAAAGATGAAGTTTGGGTTGATACACTCGAACTTAGGGTCACACACAGTGTCGTGACCTTGGCGACATCGTGACGTCATACGCACGCCGTCCGGGCAGCTTGAACATGTGTAACACGTGTAGAATCTGTAATCAGAGAAGAAGAGAAAAAAAAAAATGATCACATGAACATGAGCAAACTCATGACTCTTATTGGTCTTATGAATATAAGTAAATGTGGTGAATGTTATGACAGTTTCGCTTTAAGAACACTGGCACGAGCAATGAGAATGAACTTTTTCATGCTGTTTCTCCATCCAGCTCTCTTCCCCAAATTCCGATGCTATTTGTGGTTCACACCTATGCATAATAATGCGGTTATACATTTTGCATTACTGTCGTAGACCCAATGTGTATGTGGGCCGGGGGTAAGTGGTGAAGTAATTTTTTTTTTTTCTCGCTTAATTTTGTCGACGGCACAGGCCTTGTCTGCAAAATAGGCCAGCTTGTAACATCATGATATTTTACTCATCAGTACACTGCGTAAGGCATACACCAGTCGAGGAGCTAGGGCTCTCATCATTCGAAAATGATGATATCCGCTATTATCGAAACAAGGAAAAGTAGAAATTACGCGGTGCGTAATATATGTCCCCGCCGGAAGTAGCATTTAGTAGCAAAATGTACAATATAGGTAAAAAGATCAAGGTCAAAGGTCAAAGAAGTCAAAGGTCAAAATTCTATGTAGAAGTTTTGAAGCCCTCACCTAGTGCCATCACATAAAGCAAACGGAATCGAAATCCGGTTAGAAATGGCGAAGGAGTAGCATTTTGTAGCCAATGTACAATATAGGTCAAAAATCAAGGTCAAAGGTCAAAGAAGTCAAAGGACAAAATTCTGTGTAGAAGTTTTGAAGCCCTAACCTAGTGCCATCACATAAAGCAAACGGAATCGAAATCGGGTTGGAAATGGCGAAGGAGTAGCATTTGGTAGCAAAATGTACAATACAGGTCAAAAATCAAGGTCAGAGGTCAAAGAAGTCAAAGGTCAAAATTCTGTGTAGAAGTTTTGAAGCCCTCACCTAGTGCCATCACATAAAGCAAACGGAATCGAAATCCGGTTAGAAATGGCGAAGGAGTAGCATTTTGTAGCCAATGTACAATATAGGTCAAAAATCAAGGTCAAAGGTCAAAGAAGTCAAAGGACAAAATTCTGTGTAGAAGTTTTGAAGCCCTAACCTACTGCCATCACATAAAGCAAACGGAATCGAAATCAGATTAGAAATGGCGAAGGAGTAGCATTTGGTAGCAAAATGTACAATACAGGTCAAAAATCAAGGTCAGAGGTCAAAGAAGTCAAAATTCTAAATTCTGTGTAGAAGTTTTGAAGCCCTCACCTAGTGCCATCATATAAAGCAAACGGAAGCAAAATCGGGTTAGAAATGGCGAAGGAGTAGCATTTTGAAGCAAAATGTATAATATAGGTCAAAGGTCAAGGTCAAAGGTCACAACTGAAATTCTGTATAGAAGTTTCAAAGCTCCCATGTAGTGCTATCATATAAAGCAAACAGAATCAAAATCGGGTTGGAAATGGCGAAGGAGTAGCATTTTGAAGCAAAATGTACAATATAGGTCAAAGGTCAAGGTCAAAGGTCACAACTGAAATTCTGTGTAGAAGTTTTTAAGCTCCCATGTAGTGCTATCATATAAAGCAAACAGAATCAAAATCGGGTTAGAAATGGCGAAGGAGTAGCATTTTGAAGCAAAATGTACAATATAGGTCAAAGGTCAAGGTCAAAGGTCACAACTGAAATTCTGTGTAGAAGTTTTGAAGCTCCCATGTAGTGCTATCATATAAAGCAAACAGAATCAAAATCGGGTTAGAAATGGCGAAGGAGTAGCATTTTGAACATTTTGATCACACACGGACGCACGGACAGACACACGGACGCACGGACGGACAGACACACGGACACACACACGTACGGAGCCCGTTTCATAGTCCCCTGCTCGAACTCGTTCGGCGGGGACAACAAAACAAACCGACCACTAGAAAAACAAAAGCAAAAACAAAACAAAACAAACTTGCGTCACGTAGAGATTGAAGTTTAGTAGGTTGTAAAATTCCCCGGAAAGTGAGAAAACTATACGATTCGCCCTTTTTCAATTGAGCCTTTCCAGATTCAACCCAAACCTTATCAGCGAATTGCCTTAACCATGATGACATTACTATAATGTTTGATGTACTCGCGAACGTGTCTTTTTAAATAGGTTACAGCTCGTTATTCCGAAGGTTCGTTCTTCCGAAGGCTCTTTATTCATAAGATTCGTTATTCCGAAGGTTCATTGTTCCGAATTTCATTTTCGGATTAACGAACCTTCGGAATAACGCCATAAATCTTCGGATTAACGATTTAACCCTTTTTCATTTTCGGATTAACGAACCTCTAGGTATAGGGAATTTGCGTGTTTCGGATTAACGACCCTTCGGAATAGCGAACCTTCGGAATAACGAACAGCACCCTTTAAATATATAGCCCGATAAGAAACCTTGGGGTCGTGCAGTCTCCCTTTCAAAACCACACAGAATGGCTGTTGTAACGAGAAGAGGTTCAGAAAGCGAACGACTTGTTTACATAATGTGACATCGCGTCAACCGAGTATGAGTATAATACACTTTGTATATACAACTACTCCCAAGCACTGCGCATTATGTTCGGTACAAAGTCTTTCCACCACTCCCCCCCCCCCCTTCTCTCTCTCTCTCTCTCTCTCTCTCTCTCATCCCCACTTTTCTCTTTCTCTTCATCAAATCGTATTGTGTTGTGTTCTTTTCATAGGAATGCGCGACTGGAATTTCTTTTGTTGGGGTTATTCATTGAGTGCAACGCAATCGGAGACACTCGGCAGAAGAGAACTACGGTGTATATTTGAGGAATATACTAGTAGTGTACAAATGTGATGCAGGCAACAGGGTATCTAAAGTCAATATATTACACTACAGTCATGTATATATATTCGACTGTAGCTATATAGACCTGGCGTCTATTATGCTGCGCAGTCGACTGGATTTGGGGTTACCAAGGTTATGTTTGGAAAATGACCCTTGACCCTAACACCTGACCTCGACATCGACCCTTGGCCTTAGCCTATATATATATATATATATATATATATATATATATATATATATATATATAATATTATGGTCGTCAGAATAATAATCTATATATTTTATATCCTTCACTACCATTCTTATCTGACTGAATTATACGATGACTAAGGTCAATGATATTTTGACCTCTCAGCCTTAACCCGTTGAGGACGAGTCCTGAGTATACTCGGGCAAGACCAAAGTGTCTATATGGGAAATGAGTGTTGTAGCAAAAGCGGCCCGCCCTCAATGGGTTTAATTCATCTAAAATATTCCCATGCATTTATACTGTATAGATCCTCTTCTCAAGTTCATTTGGGATATTTTCAGCTAACGCTACGCTAGTCTATGTTATAAATGACATCTTTACAGTGTAGCCATAGACCATTAGCGTCCTCTGTTCTCCTGACCTAGCGACACTTTTCCCCAAAAACATCTTAATCATGCGCAGCACCATCTTAACTTCAAAATTTTATAAGATCCTGAAAGGACAAGATTTATACTCATAAGACAACGTGAATCTAAGTAGACTTACATCTGCCGATGGCCTTTCGGGATGCTGAAAATGCCCTCCTCTTCAAGTTTTTCAAGTGGTTGGCCGTACACCTCAGCGTTGGTCACTTTCTGGGCGTACTGACCACAGCGACACCGAGGGAAACGAGAGTGAATCTCACCCGGCTTGCATCTGACAACAGCATCCAGGCTTGGATGCCAAGGTGTCGAGTGTCGAGCCGCAGGACTGGATTCATCAGGGGGTGGAATAAATCTGGTAAAGCCTTCAAGCACACACAGCAATAGAATAAACAGCTGGAATCCTTTCATTTTGTCTGCTCTTGATCAATGATAAATGAGTCAAATAAAAGGAGAAATAATTGATAAGATGAGTGAACGATGCCGAATTGTCACGTGACTCCTGAATCTTCTTGTAGAAGAGGATCTCGCAATATCACTGCTCTCATGTGAATTATAATAATGAGTCTAGCTGCCTCCGTGATATGACAAGGAAATTGTTTTTAAAGTCCAATAATTCCTATGAGAAAAATATTCGCTTGAGCTTGGCAGCGCGTTCCAATGATTGTGAGCGGGTGATAGCAATAACTTTGAAGTTCTGCTCCACATTCATGGCAAATCACTTTTTATAACGAGAGACGAGAACGCGGAGCGCGTCACTGCGAACTGAGTACTAGTACTTCTGTGCGTGTCGCAGTGAGGAAAAGAAATGAATGAATTCCGTTTACTACTATTTGTTATTATTTTGGTGTGTATGTAAGCGAGAAGAAACCCACACACTCGCACCAAGCTCCTGTGCACTGTGTGTACATCACATGGGAAGCTACCAATAGCCTCATGACCATTTTTCTCCCCTGAACAGACGATCGAGTACAATAGGCCTACTCGTAAATCCCCCGTCTGTGCACACGATTGGCATCTCTCCAAACACGCCTACGTGGAGCTTGCATGTGCGTGTGTGTGTTTGTGCAGGCGCGCCGGAAGCAGTTTTGGATTGGGGGGGGCAAACATTGGAGGGGGCTCAAGATTAGACCGTGCATATGTTACACAATATACACATACACACACACACACACACACACACACACGCACACACATCTATTGTATATATATATATATATATATATATATATATAATAATAATAATAATAATAATGTAAAGTGGCGTACGGTGGGTCGAAACATGGGGGGGGGGGGACCATAAAGTAATTTTAGACGGTCTGTATGCTTACAAGTGCGTGTGTGCGTGAGCAATAATGGGACTACAATACATTACGGAATGTGATACATTCAACAACACAGTCATTGAGGAACATTGTAAGTTTTCCTTACATGGATTATGGAATGACGATGTGAAACGATTGACAAATTATATACTGTCAGCAACATAAGGTGAATGGCATAACGATTCAATGCGAGCGAGCGAAGCGAGCGAGCTTGAAAATTTTGATATTCTACAGTTCCAAAACTGGAGTTTTAATTGTAGCTATATATTTCGCTTTGGAAGTAAATGGGGGCGCATCGGGCGCAACTGCTGGCAATTATTGGCAGCAACATTAGGAGAATGGCATAACGATTCAATGCGAGCGAGCGAAGCGAGCAAGCTTGAAAATTTTGACATTCTACAGTCCCAAAACTGGGGTTTGTAGCTATATCTTTCACTTTGGAAATTAATGGGGCGGTGCATCGGGCGTAACTGCTGGCAATTACTGGCAGCAACATTAGGAGAATGGCATAACGATTCAATGCGAGCGAGCGAAGCGAGCGAGCTTGAGAATTTTGACATTTTACAGTTCCAAAACTCCCGTTTGTAGTTATATCTTTCGCTTTGGAAATTAAGGGGGGGGGGGCATCGGGCGCAACTGCTGGCAATTACTGGCAGCAACGTTAGGAGAGTGGCATAACGATTCAATGCGAGCGAGCGAAGCGAGCGAGCTTGAAAATTTTGACATGTTACAGTCCAAAAACTCCCGTTTAGTAGCTATATCTTTCGCTTTGGAAATTAAGGGGGGGGGCATCGGGCGCAACTGCTGGCAATTACTGGCAGCAACGTTAGGAGAGTGGCATAACGATTCAATGCGAGCGAGCGAAGCGAGCGAGCTTGAAAATTTTGACATTTTACAGTCCCAAAACTCCCGTTTGTAGCTATATTTATCTTTCGCTTTGGAAATTAAGGGGTGGGGGCATCGGGCGCAACTACTGGCAATTACTCTCAGCAACATTAGGAGAATGACATAACGATTCAATGCGAGCGAGCGAAGCGAGCGAGATTGAAAATTTTGACATTCTAGAGTCCAACAACTGCCGTCGTAACTATGTTTTTCGCTTTAGAAATTAAGGGGGAGGCGCACCGGGCTCATCTGCTGGATGCGAGCGAGCGAAGCGAGCGAGCTTGAAAATTTTGACATTTTACAGTCCAAAAGCTGCCGTTTGTAGCCATATTTTTTCCCTTTTATTCATATATATACATATTTATTTTATTTTCTTTGTTTATTCATTTATTTTTATCATTATTGTTATTATTTTATTTTATTTATTCATTTTTTTTTGGGGGGGGGGCTTTTTGGGGGGGGCAAAAATGCGTTTTGCCCCCCCCCACTTTTTGGATTGGGGGGGGGGGGGGGCGGCCGCCCCCCCTGCCCCCCCACTTCCGGCGCCTATGTGTTTGTGTGTGTGTGGGGGGGGGGGGGAATTTGTATTATTCGCAGCGCATTTTAAATGAGCATTTAAACCCCAAGTGAGCAATCAACAAAATATTTTGTGCGGTTGTTGTAGTTCATGCCTGTCAGATATACACTGAACGAGTACATGCCAACCTTCCGGGTATAGAAGTTAATTTCTTGCCTATTTGGTTCAGTTGCACTCATGACGTTTGAATCGAGAGTGAACAATATATCAAAATTGCAATATTACATAACGTTTTTGTTGTTTTTTCACAGAACAGTAGTCAGTATCGATAAGAATCACACATGAACACCAAAGAAACTTGAGGGAGGAACTGATCGTACTTCATGGGTTTCCCGTGTGTGTGTACGTGTGTGTTGTGTGTGTGTGTGTGTGTGCGTGTGTATGCGTGTGTGTGCGTGCGTGTGTGTGTGTGTGTGTGTGTGTGTGTGTATGTGTGTGTGTGTGTGTGTGTGTTTAAAGCTCCTTGATATTACCGGTCGTATGCTATAACCGAAAAGGAGGGAGATTTATCGGCTAAGGGTCACCTCGAAATAAAAAAGTTGCTGGACCTCAGAGCTTCGTGAAAGCGATAAATTTTTAGCATGCCACATTACCGGTAGTTCCATTGTTTGACTGTATAACCTCGATCTCGTAAACACGGAATGTGTACGTACTCAGTGACCAAAATACCATACCGATGAGTTCGCGAGGGCACATGCAAGCGGGGATTCCCCTGCAGTCTTCGTTGAGTCTGCTTTTCAAGGCCCTTTGTCAATTTGCATGGTTAAAAGTGAAAATCAACAACGAGATTAGGTCGCTTTGTATGAAAATGGAAAAATCAGAGAAGTAGATCAATGAAAAATAGAACATAGGAGAGAAATCGGACGCATAAAACAGTTTTGAACTGTTAACGTTTAGAGGGTAACACAAATTGACAATTCTTTGTGATCTTGGCGTTGAGCAGTTCTCAAAGTTAGTTTGCACAAAATTTCACGAAATTTCCCCTTTCTTATCAAATATTTTGGCACAGACTGATTTCATGTGTTGAGTAGGACACGCAAAAATATTACTTAAATGTCAAGCCTATAACCACCATAAGGAAGCTTCATCGGGAGGAATATGAAAATTGGCGCATTTATGTGTGTGGTATGCAAACCGAATTGATGGAATTTCTATTCTTAACCAGTTGCAATATTCAATGTAATTATATGCCTAAGTTGTACATTCTTCTCAAACGTTTACCCACGGTAGGGCCTAATTTCTAGAGCATGCCTGACCCGGCATAATGAATTGTACGCTATTAAAACAAAATCATACCAAATTGGCCTACATTAAAGTATCTACCACGCCATTGTGCTTGCAAACAAGCGTTGATTTAATGTGTATCAGTTCCTGTATAATAATTATGTAAGAAATATTCTAGTGTTTTCTCTCATGGTCAAATTATTGGGATCGCGCAATCAAACTGCACGCTCGACGCATGTTCTACATGGCGCTCTTTTGCGTATCATACTTCAGAAAAAAAAAAATGAAATCCAGTATAAAGTCCGAGACTAGTATGTACTACAGCGTAGTGCAGGTGCTGCAGAGTACCTCGCCAGACTGAAAGGCGCTGCACCATCATTTTGGCAGTGTGCCATGATAGTTTCTCGATCTCTCCAGGATTTAGGAAGGTGGGAAGAGATCTCTCATGAGCTAGTCGGGCACTTCTGCTTCTGTGGTTTTTTGGGGTTTTTTTTTTTTTTTTTGCGTGTGTGTGTGTTTAAGTATTATGCCTATGGACTGAAAACGGAGGTAATCCAGCAAATATGCCCCCAAAACGTGAGAAAAGCAAATGTTTAAAGATCAGATAACGGAAATTTGTCGGTAGGATTTGTATTAATATCACCATCTCATGAAATGTTAATGGCAGAAAAAAAATCATGATAAATAAAGCGGAGGATGGCAACATGTCTCAATGGGGTCCGTCTCGATCATAACGTATTACGTTTTCGACACCTCGCCGGCACCCGGTAACAAACAACCAGCGAAATAAAATATGATAATAATAATAATAATAATAATAATATTAATAATAATAACAATAATAATAATAATAATAATTATAACAATAATAATAACCAGCGAGGCAACATAAGCTTTCTTCGCTACGTTATATAGGCCTGACAGATTGATGTTGTAGGACCAATCGAATGACAATCAAGATTATTATCATCGTACTACGTGGTGCATTTTGCTTCGCCAAAATTATTGTGCCTATCAATACATTGCATCTTTTTATTTGGCAGGTGAAATCGGTACGTACATGTACAAGTTCACAATCATGATTGTGTACAAGCCCTCCGTACTGCATGCATCTGGCCTATCACTATAGTATACGCGTGGTGCAACGCACAAAGTGACTTTCAGACCACTATTCGAAGCTTTTGTGGAATCGGAATGTAGGAATGTAAAGGGCTAGACATTACGTCACAGCTGGGCAAGTTGCCAGAAGTCTCTGTTGGATTATACGGGAGACCTCGGGTGACCCCACAGCAGACAAAACAAACCCAGCCCTCCTCACGGCTCCTGTTTCCCCATTATTATGATTGCATTGGCAAAAGAAAGGGTTGGCCAATGAGAACCGCGAACAGATTACTATGTATGCAGTCATAGTACATTGTACAAACCTACCCTCGATATCATTTATCAATAGAAGTCACGAGTTGATGGTTGAAAGTTTGTTCACCCACACTTCCTTCTGCACTCAGGGTTGTATTTCAGCGATGATACAGCATTTTTTATCGTTGTGATGTTTCTTCTCTTGTGTGTGTATGTGTGTGTGTGTGTGTGTGTGTGTGTGTGTGTGTGTGTAGGTGCGTGCTAATAATATGTGTGTAGCTGGGAGAAACCAGGAAGTGATGAGAAAGGTTATCTCAGCACTGGCGTAGCCAGGGGGGGGGGGGGGGGGCGATGGGGGCGGTCGCCCCCCCCTAAGATTTGGACCGGGGATTTGGGAGGCGGAAAAAAAATGCGTGTATACTGTATGCATGCACATGAAGCGGGTCTCCTTTGCAACCTTTCATCAAGTAAGATATTTTTATTGAATATTTCACTCAAAGTGTGCACCAGATCGTTGAATTTCAATTCAAAATATGCAAAATCTCTCGTGCTTGGGAGGGGGTATCCCCCTCCCAAACCCTCCCCCTCTGTGCCTCTTTCCCTAGCTAACTACACTTTTTAGATTTACAAAAAAATTATGAATAATTCTGAGTGCATAAGACTTATCACTTATATTCCGAAAACTCAAGGTTCCCTCATGTATAAGGGGAATTTCCCCTTTTAATCGACCCTTTCCTCCTTCAGCCCCCCCCCATCAGTTTGTTTGCTTGTTTGTTTTTTTTGTGATTTCCCAAATGTTGATTCCATCAAATATGCGTATACGAGATATCTCAATTTCAACCTTAAAAAGGCAAAAGCTCCATCGGAAGGGAAGGGTGGAGATAACACTCGCCCACGTCTTCTTCCTGCTCGCCCCCCCCCCCCCCCCCGCCATGCATAGAAGTAGACTGCGGCCATGCCCAGATCGCTTTATTTCAATTCTAAAAACGCAAAAGCTCCGAGAGCGGGAGGGGGAATCCCCCTTCCCCTAAGCTCTACCTCACTAGACTTTATATATACACACAGATGGTGCACATTCGAAATAAGAGCTAAATTCCGTGATTTTAACACTTCGATGAAAAAGTATTGCACCAAAAATTTGCGCCAGATCGCTGAATTTCAGGCCTGAAAACGCAAAATCACCTTCGTGTGGCAGGGGATATGCCCCTATCTACACCCTTGTGTGCATGCTTCTTCTATTTGATTGCTGAACAGACAGCGTTCATGATATTCAATGTAAGAATTAATACAAGAAGACTAGTGTATTTAAATTATACCCGGTGAGATAGGCAAATTGTTCAATAATAATCTACACTAAAATATACTGCAACCTTAAACAAGTAGGACTGTTTCAACTCGTTAAAACACGCAAAAACATGCATCAAATTGCACCATTTGCAACATCAAAATGCAAAAAGTTCTCACCGTGGGAGGGGGGACACCCCCCTCCCACACCCTCCCCTCCCCCTTCGCTCGCTCCTCTCGCTCGGGTTCAGTCGCGTTCATGATATTCAGTGAAAATAATTAAACAATAAGTGTGTTTAATTATACCATTTTATAGGCAAATTGTTCAATAATAATCTACACTAAAATATACTGCTACCTTAAACAAGTGGGACTGTTTCACGTCGATAAAACGCGCAAAATCAAGCATCAAATTGCACCATTGCAAAATCAAAATGCAAAAAGTTCTTACCGTGGGAGGGGGGAAACCCCCTCCCACACCCTCCCCTCCCCCCTCGCTCGCTCCGCTCGCTCCGCTCTCTAGGGTTCAGTCGCGTTCATGATATTCAATGAAAAGAATTAATATAAGAAGTACATTTAAATTGTACCATTTTATAGGCAAATTGTTCAATAATAATCTACACTGAAATATACTGCTATATACCTTAAACAAGTGGGACTATTTCACGTCGATAAAACGCGCAAAAACATGCATCAAATTGCACCATTTGCAACATCAAAATGCAAAAAGTTCTTATCGTTGGAGGGGGACACCCCCCCCCCCTCCCACACCCTCCCCTCCCCCTTCGCTCGCTCCGCTCGCTCGGGTTCAGTTGCGTTCATGATATTCAGTGAAAAGATTTAATACAAGAAGTGTATTTAAATTATACCATTTTATAGGCAAATTGTTCAATAATAATCTACACTAAAATATACTGCTATATACCTTAAACAAGTGGGACTGTTTCACGTCGATAAAACGCGCAAAAACATGCATCAAATTGCACCATTTGCAACATCAAAATGAAAAAGTTCTTACCGTGGGAGGGGGGACACCCCCCTCCCACACCCTCCCCTACCCCCTCGCTCGCTCCGCTCGCTCGGGTTCAGTCGCGTTCATGATATTCAGTGAAAAGAATTAATACAAGAAGTGTATCTAAATTATATCCTTTTATAGGCAAATTGTTCAATAATAATCTACATCAAAATAAACTGCTACCATAAACAAGTGGGACTGTTTCACGTCGATAAAACGCGCAAAACCATGCATCAAATTGCACCATTTACAACATCAAAATGCAAAAAGTTCTTACCGTGGGAGGGGGGACACCCCCCTCCCACACCATCCCCCCCTCGCTCGCTCCGCTCGCTCGGGCTCGGTCGCTTCGCTCCCTCGCAGACTAACCGCCCCCCCTAAGATGAAATCCTGGCTACGCCGTTGTATCTCAGGGAGGTCTCTCTTCCCACCTCCCTGGTTATCTCAAGTAGGTCCTACATTGTATACACACGAAAGGAGATATTTAGCTAACCCAAGCAGACAAGTCAACATCATCAAATTTGATATAAAAAAAGAAGAACGAAGAGTTGCCAGCAACCCCAAACTCCGTAATTTTCTTTCATCAGTATGGCGGATAAAAAGGGGGCACATCGGGCGTGCACCCCTCTTTATTTCTATTTTTTTGTTAAAACAAAAGAATATGGGGTTGGGGTGCGCGTGCGCCTCTCTTTCATTTTGTATAGGCACTTCCCCTACACGGAATTCCTGGATCCGCCCCTGTTTCATGGTAGGTCAAAAGGTAGGTTCCTTTAAAAAATGATCGTATTAACAGTGAGACAAACAAACTGTGATACAAAGAATCATAACCAGTAAGTCGAAACAACAATTACAAGGCCCAGTACCAGAGTCTGGCCACTACAACGTAGTATCTATTAAATGCAAGTTATAGGACCTACAGGTGGCGGATGTCTTACAAAAATATGGGCTTATACAATGTTATATGTACAGTATGTGCGTACATTATGTGTGTATATAATCCCTACATGTATTAATGTAGTTTTACAAATTGTATGTTTTGATAGTTAATAATTATGTGATACACATATTTATCATATTATCTTTAATAAAGCAAAACAATTACATTGTGTTGATAGAAATAATATGAAGTCTCACTAAAAACAAATCCACAAGAAAAATACATTGTAAGAGATTGTGACAATTTTTAGACCTAGTGCAATAAAAGAATAATGGGGTCTTCATTTGAAAAAGAAAAAGAAACCTCCAAACTCCTACCTTCATTATGTTGCACACATTTTTTTTTCTCATGTTACATAAAACACAAATAACTTGAATAAGAAAAAAAACTAGATATATCGCTATGGCTACTGATATGCCTCCGCCATAATGCATGGTTCTCCTAATAGGTCTATAGTACAATGTCTTGACAATGTGTGATGACAGTTTCACACAATTGGCAAAATATTAAAATGACAGGTTTGACACAAATGTGCTGAATGTTCACTTTCCTAGAACTAGGTTCAATTGGATGAATGATTAAAATGTCAGAGTGCAGGTATTTGGGGAATATAAGTATAAGTATTTATGCATTGAGTAATTTTCAAGGTATTGAGAAAAAGTATAATTTCAATATCAAATGGGAAAATAGCATTATCTAAACCTGGCCTTTGACCTTTGACCTCACAGTTCCAAAGAGAATCACTGTTAGGTTGAACATGCATAAATATGTAAGTTTCATGATGATACCTTGAGTTACTTTCAAGATATGGAGGCAAAAGTGCAATTAAGCACTTTCACTTGACCTTTTACCTTTTGACCTTTGACCTTTTGGCAAGAAACTTCCCCAAAAATATATATTGGGTAATACATGCCATACATCAAGTTAAAAAAAAAAAAAACCTTCAGGCATATTGCATTCTAAGGAAAGTAGTGATATTTTGAGGAGTTGACCTTGACCTTTGACCCATGACCTTTGACCCATGACCCCCAACTTCCCTAGATAATCACTGCCCATCGGTACAAGCATATATACTAAGTTCCATGAAGATACCTTGAACCATTTGCGAGATATGGAGAAAAACATGAAATTTCAATTTTTTTTTCACAAAATAACCTGTGACCTTTGACCTTTGACCCTGTGACCCTAAAATCCACACAAAGTATTATCCCCCAAGGATATACCCTCATACCAAGTTTGATGTAAAACCTCCACACGGTTCTTGAGATATCGACAAAAACAAAACGGGACGGACGGACGTACGGACGGACGGACGGACGGACGGACGGACGGACGGACGGACGGACGGACGACCCGAAAACATAATGCCTCCGGCCACTTCGTTGCGGAGGCATAAAAATGCGCAGTTCATCACACCCAATGCCTGGGCATGACGCAGGGGCAGTTACTGCTATTCAGTAAACACCAAAGACTAAAGCGTGACTCAGACTTTGATATGGGGCATATAGTGGGCGGTATTTACTGTAGGACTTACTTGTATCTCTGCCAGATTTGAAGGCAATATTTCGGACATATAGTAGTTGCACAAAAGAGCAGTCTTCAGCTATAAGACCGGAAATGAGACACTTTCAGCATAAGATTCTCTTTGAAGTTTGTGCCAACAATGAAGTTAGATCGTTTACAAGGATGCATCCGTCAATGATGGGATTTTCTCAATGAACTTCTGATTATGGTTACATCATCACACTGCAAGAAACTGAGCACAAGAAGAAATGCTTTTGAATGGTGGTCTACAGGTGTGTTCCCGTAGACTGCTTGCTTCTTGTGGTGTTGTATATCATATACTTGTGCCACAACATTCATGATGGAATAATGTATGAAGACTGCGTTTGTTTGGCTAAAGTTTCTTGGCTTCATTGCAAGGGGTTGTACACACATTTATGCATAAAATTTATCTTGTCTTTGCTGGCAGTTGTCACGTGACTAAATACATGTATCACCATGACTCTGAAGGGTTCATTGCTGGATCATTGAGGTTCTTTATCTTTTTTTCTTGAGTTGCATCCATCTACTAAGTGCAGCGCACTCATGTTAAAACGAACACGGTTATAACAAAATTTCGGATACAGAGTACCACAAAGTCAAATTCAAAGTAAAAAATTATCATTCAGATATCTTAAGAAAGTTTTACACTTTATTTGTTCAGCTATAACAAATCTTTAAGATACAACAAAAGAAAATTGCTGGTCCCGAGGACTTTGTTATATTACAGTGAATTAACCAACACATGTACTCACTCACAGTTTTCTCTGTGGAGTTTGTTTATCAATGCACAAATTACCGGTTCTGTATAATATGACTCTGGATAGACAATAATCTGACAATCGCATAACATTTCACGTCTGATCAACATCCACTTTGGCACATGATAGCAGAAGACTGATCACATGATCATCAGATGATGTAGACTCCTTTCCCAGTCTCATCGCTGATGACAGCAAGACTGCCAAAACAAACAAACAAACAAACAAACAAACAAACAAACAAACAAACAAACAAACAAACATGTGCTTACACTGGATCAAAGAAAAAATTGAATAAATCCTTCACTTTTTCCATGAAGGAATGGCAAAAAGCTTAGCATTCAGTACTTTGGTTGAGTAACCTCATAAACACATAGACACACACACACACACACACACACACACACACACACACACACACACAATCTGTACTTTGAGGGGCAATTAACTAAAAGATAATTGTTTCAATGAAAACAAACATGTTCACATCATAGACCTGTACAATTTTAAGTGCAATTGGCAAGAGAGAAAAAAATGCAAAATTTTGCCCATGGAGCAACAGATGTTTTGACAGGGAAAATGTTCCGTTTCCTTGGGGACGGATAAAAATGTAACATCATAAATCCTGTGCATGATCACGACAAATGTCATTTTGACAAAATGTTGGAAGTAGCGAGATATCAATTATGAAGACAAATGATAACTTTACCAAGATGGCACCTCATGGATGACACAATGTGGGACTCACTGAATTTCATTATTTTGCCTCATTTCTATAAAATTCACACTCATCTCATCTTCAGCTTATGTTCACTCCTAACAATTTACATGTTACTATCTCTCTCTCTCTCTGTATATATATATATATATATATATACAGTATATATATATACAGTATATATATATATATATATATATATATATACAGTATATATATATATATACAGTATATATATATATATATATATATATATATATATATATATATAATTGGCAGCAAAACTTGCACATAGACGTGGCTGATGTTGGGTTGCACCTCTTTAATCAAGCTTTCGGGCGAAATGCCCTTCTTCAGAATCTACACAGTCAATGACAACAACGTATAAACAAAATCAACCTAAATATTGAATCATACTAAACTTAGCTAAAAGAAGGGCATTTCGCCCGAAAGCTTGAATAAAGGGGCGCAAACCAACATCAGCCACATCTATGTGCAAGTTTTGCTGCCAATTATACAAACTGTCCTTGCATCGCCCCGCCATGTTGTGGTTAAGTCCTTTGCTGTCACTATATATAATCAATTTTTTCAATTTAAAGTTTATTTCATTTTTCGACAAAACATATAAGTTACACTTCTTTTGACAACAGAGAATAAGGTAAACAGAAAATTATGTATCAAAACGAATGTACAACAATTGAGATCCTTATAGTAATTATACATTGTAGTAAAAAGGAAACAGAAGTGATCGAAATGAGGTACATGTATAACTTTGCTTAAGTGCGAAAAATGGAGAGACCCACTAAAAAGACAGAGCTTGTAGAATGTAGGCCCCTCTGGAGTAATAACATCTATAGGAAGATTTAAATAATTGAAGCATCATAAATACAAAAGGAAAAAAAAAGAAAAAAGAAGAGGAAGAAGTCTGGAAGCCCACTGAGAATTAGATTCACAAATAAGTACACTTTTATACTCATGTAGACGTGAACAATATAGGACAAGACTAGACAACAAAACAACTGCTGGAGAAAAGGCTGTACGGGACAAAACGGATGGACAAGACTAACAGTCTTGTCCATCCTGTAAATTGTAATTCAATTACTGATACCTGTGTCAAAAATCTTTTCAAACTGTGTACTGTTAGCGAAGAAGATATTTTAAAAGAAATACATTTATTAAAAGATAAGAAATCTGAAGGTTTAGATGGTATATCTGTACATATTTTGAAAATTTCTCAGAATGACATTGTTAAACCTATAACATTTTTGATTAATAAATCCATAACCCTTGGTATCGTTCTCAAGAAATGGAAGGTTGGTAAAATTATTCCTTTACATAAAAAGGGTGACAGATCGATTCCAAATAATTACCGACCAATTTCTATATTGTCATGTTTATCCAAAATCCTTGAGAGAGTCATACAAAAACAGTTGATTCAGCATTTGAATCAGAATAATATACTCACAATAGAACAATCGGGTTTTCGTCCGAATCATTCTACTTCCACAGCACTGATTAAGGTCACGGATACGTGGTTAAAAGCCATGGATGAAGGAATGTATACAGGTGCCGTATTTGTCGATCTTCAAAAGGCTTTCGACCTGGTCAATGTGAAATGCCTTCTCAATACAATGCATAGAATAGGGATCAGTATCACCTCGCTTAAAAATTTGAAAGCTATCTCTCGGATCGGAGGATCGTTACTAGTATAGGGAATTGTTTTTCTGAAGAATTACCCATTGGGCTGGGGGTGCCTCAAGGATCTATCTTAGGTCCCTTGCTATTCATTATATTTATCAATGATTTACCTTCTGTATTTGACTTATGTAGCGTACATTTGTATGCGGACGACACAGTTTTATATGTTTCTCATAAAGACCCGCGTATAGTACAATCAATTTTGCGATATGAGCTTCTGAAACTCGACAAGTGGATTTCCAAAAATAAACTTAAAATCAATTATGAAAAAAACTGTGAGTATGCTCATTGGGAACCGTCATATGATTACAAGGTATAATAGATTGGATCTTAGCATAAAAGGCCATATGATAAATCAAGTACAGAGTGTGAAATATTTGGGCCTTTATATCGATGCTGAACTCAAATGGGATGTTCATATTGATCATTTGTGTCAAAAGGTGGGTCGCATGATTTCATTTCTTCGTCGTTTACGACAATTTATCAGTAGAAAATATTTAAATTTGATATATCGAACGGTTATTTTACCTCATCTAGATTATGCAGATATTATATTTCAATCATCACGTGGGCAACTTCTTGATCAAATACAAAAGCTTCAAAATAGAGCAGGAAGAATCATTTTAAAGATTAAGCCACAATCTCATTTTTCCGTATCATCCATGCATGAAATATTACAGTTCGTCAAATTCGTCACGTTCAAATTATGATGTTTAAAGTTTTGAACAATTTAACACCCAGTCATTTGCAAGAAAATATATCATATGTTGATAAACCCTATCATTTTCGATACAACAATCTTCCTTTACCAAAACCTCGAACAAATAGTTGTAAACGCACATTTTTTTTATAGAGGTATAAAGTTGCATAATAGTCTTCCCATTTGTATTCGTAACTGCCCAACAATTGTAACATTTAAGCGATTATTGTTAAACAATTAGACTGAATAAGACTCAATGGTGTTTATTATATGAACAATTCAAAGATTTTTCATGTATGATGTTTATGTATCAATCTGTATATCGATTTTTAATTTGAATAAGAAGATAATATTGAATATCATTATTGTTATTACAAGACGATATTACCCCCTTTCCTCCCTCTTTTTTTTCTATATTTTTTTTCTTCTTCTTTTTCTTCTTCTTCTGGTCCCCATGGAAGACCAGTGACTCTACAACAGTGTCGCTGAATATGGGTTTTCCAGCCGTTTTCCACCATCTCATCTATCACTTTGTCTTTGTTATTGTTGCTTAGGTTCTCTGTTTGTAAACTCACACTCGTACTGCTTAATGATGTTAATTTTTTTTTTGTATAGTTTGTATAAAATTGCATTTCTGTAAACTCTGTATATTTGTAAAGTTATTTCATTGTATGCTTTTTATGACGGGAAATAAAACCAAACCAAACCAAACCAAACCAAACAGACGCGAACAAACATGAAACAAGACTAGACAATAAAACAACTAATGAAGAAAAGGCTGTACGGGACAAAACGGAATGGACAAGACTAACAAACAGAAGACAAAATAGCAAACAAAAATGCGCAACAGAGACAGCGATCTTCGACAGAAGCGTGTCAAGAGAAACAGATGATAGTTGTGGAGAAAAAAAAAAGTGATATTGTAACGCCTGAAAGGAGAAAAACAAGGAAATGAAGGGACGTATGAACAAGAATAAGACAGAAATTCAAGTCTTTGACTCTTTTGGCGATAACGTAGATGACAGCAGACATTCAAAATATTACTATTGATTCTTCGTAGAGGAAAAAATTAAATAAGTCAGTATATTATGTGAGAAAGAAGGCCAAATGGCTAGCTCAGTACTCTAGAGTCATACGACTGCAATAGAAAGGACTTCAGTCTCCTCTTAAAAGAATATATGGATAGGGCGTTTTTCATTTCATGATTCAAAGAGTTCCAATGATTTGGGCCTATATAAATAAGTGCATTTTTAGCAAGGATCGTGCGTAAAAGGGGTAAATGAAATTCATTGGAACGCCTAGTGGGATATTCATGAAATGATTGTTTTTTTTAGGAGCATAGAATCAAAGATTGATAGAAGCAAATTGTTACAATACTTGTACATGAATTGACCTAAATTATACAAAAACAGATCTTTAATTTTTAAAAGCTTGTTAGAGGCAAACAACGTGTTTGTTTGAGAACGTACAGAGGAATGGCAGATAACGCGGAGGGCTTTATTTTGCAAGAGGGACACTCTTTCAAGTAAATTCTGATGCGTGTTGCCTCAAACTAAAACTCCATAATTCAAATGAGGCAATATTAACGACGAATATATCATAAGTAATGTTTTTTGTGGAATATGAAATTTCAATCTATTAATAACACCTATATTACGCGATATTATAATACAAACATTATCAACATGTGATTTCCAAGATAGTTTATCGTCCACGATAACCCCAAAAAATTTAATATTTGAAACTCTTTGTAGATGAGAATCATCTAAAATTATATTTGTGTTTAAACTATCAACAGTATTACTAAAAATCATATATTTCGTTTTTTGAGCATTAAGTGATAACTTATTAGCTCTGACCCAATTTGTCACTTTATTCAATTTAATGTTGATTTTGTGAACGAGAAAATCAATATCATTATGGGCAAAAAATACGTTGGTATCATCTGCAAAATGAATAAAAGAGAGATCATCAGATACGCGACAAAAAAATCATTTATATAAATAATGAACAATAACGGCCCTAAAAACTACCTTGTGGGACGCCACATTTAACTTCTCTGATAACTGAATCATTATTTTTAATTGTAACAAGTTGTTTTCTATCGACTTAATAACTCTTGAACCACTCCAAGGCCTTCCCACGTACTCCATAATGCGATAATTTATAGAGTAAAAATGTCATGATTGATGGTGTCGAAGGCCTTGGAGAAGTCCAAGAAAATACTAACTAAATGAGAATGATTAAATGGCATGAACTACTCTATAAACGAAATGTAAAAGAGCATGCGAAGTACTATGTTTCTCACGAAAACCAAACTGAGAGTTCGTAAAAACTTCATGTACCTTCAAAAAATTGATCATTCTCTTATAAATATTGTATCCCTCCCCCTCTCTCTATAATACACACTTTTATACTTACTTCAAATATGACAAATAAGTAGGATTGAATATACATTAGTAATGCAAAACAAAGAGATGCCATCTGGTTTGCCGAAGAAATTATTATCAGATTCTTAAATTATTGTATATGTTTGCTCTTCGAGTAATCAATTTTTAAACATAGCTATACAAATTGCTCCCCATGGATGAAAGCTTGTACGCTATAAGGGAATAGGTTATTGATTACTACAACAAGTAATCACTCAGTATTGATGCATCTTTCCCCCTGATTATTGTAAGAGAAAATGATTACTTAGTTCTTGATAATATGTCTTACAAACAGTAAACAATGTCCAACATTGACTAGTCATTATAGCAAAGGGCAATAAATGATAAATAACAGTTGTTGAACACTTCCAGATTAACATTCATAAAATCATGGAATATCTTGGCCAGTAGTCCAGCCTATGGTTACAGAAATGTCAATATTGGAAATAAAAATATACATAATAATACAAGCCAAGCCAAGTCCACATAATCATTTCAATTAAGCAAAACCTTTGTGTTCTTCAGCTCTTCATTGAATTACCCGAAGTGAATGACAGAGGGCAGTATGCATATTTTCTGGATAGACACTGATTGATTTGGGGACTGGGCTTCATTAAAAAAAAATAACCAACCAACAAACAAAGAACCCTACAAGAGACCCAGCTGCAGGCCTGGCGCTCACCAGAGTATATCGTAAATAGGTATTCGCTTTCCACGCATTCTTGCACTATACTGTGCAGCAAATTTGGGAGGAGCGGGCTTGAGACCTCAAGGAAAGATGTCATCCGTATAATCATTCTATCCTGGCGATGATACCTGCCAAGTTTGCATAAATTTGAGATGGTGTTATAAGAAAGAAATTTAGATGTGAAAACTAGCCCTCAATTTGGGCTCAGCCATAAGGGGGTCAACCTGGACCTGCCGTACACAAACGCGAACGTAAACCTAATAATATATATGTATATATGTATATATATATATATATATATGTATATATATATATATATATATGTATATATGTATATATATATATATATATATATATATATATATATATATATATATATATAAGTAACAAAGCTGCAACAAAGTTCATGCTGTATTCACCAACGGTTTATTTCTTCACACAAATTTTCGAGCGTCTCGCCGCCCTTTCTCAAGTGTTGAGAAAGGGCGGCGAGACGCTCGAAAATTTGTGTGAAGAAATAAACCAATGGTGAATACAGCATGAACTTTGTTGCAGCTTTGTTACTTATCTTTTTATCTTGCCAACACGTGGACTACCTTATCAACATATATATATATATATATATATTTTTTTTTTTTTTTTTTTTTTTTTTAAGATCCTCTGAGTTGGGAGTTCTGGGACCCCCACAGGTGAGAGGGGGGGGGGGGGGATGGTGCCCATTGTGCAAATACATGTATATCATATTCTATCACCGTAGCGATAGCACCTGCTAAGTTTTGTGTTAAAATAGACCATGCATTCTGAAAAAGAAGATGAAAATGTGAAAATTAGATTTTCCTAGTTTGGTCCACCCTCCCCCTTCGGGGGTGGGGGGCATGAACAAACCTTACTCATATTGTACTTTGCTCTCTCACCTCTGGTTCTACATAAGAAGATTTTAAAGACTCCTTGATCTTACATTTTGGGGGCCCCATGGGGCACCATGTGACATTTGACCCATTTAAACAAATTTAACTCCATTCACCCGAGAGACCCTACACCTGCTAAGTTCAGTAGAAATTCGTGGGGTTTCAAAAAGAAAAAAGTTGAAAATGTAAAAGGTACAGAACGCACGATGCATGTCTGACACTAGACGATCGATCAGGGCCCCGTTTTATCAAAAGATAAAATCGATTTTAAATATCCTGACCACACAGGCTGCCATAGACTTACAGTTAAAATCAACTATATAGTTGATTTTAACTCTTCATAAAACAGGGCCCAGGTGAGCTAAAAGCTCAGTATTATTCTTGTGAATCAATGGGATTATGGATTACCTGAGAATGCATAAAATGGGCAGGGACAATGTATGGTGTTACTGAACTGCCAACGACCTGTGTAACGCAGGATATAAGCAAAAATTGTTGGACTTTAAGTTTGGTCTGCTGATATTATCATGAACCATGAATTATTAGATACCTCATTGGAACCGTAAATTTATCGTGGAATGTTTGACTTGGCGCTAAAATTCCCACAGGCAGAAAGCAATCAATTGATTTTGCCCCCGTTTGCCTATGCTCGTTTCAATTCAATGTTTATTTGCAAGCTGAAGCTATGTAAAAAACAGGTATGATACAACTGGTGATATGAGTATTATTGTAACCCGAAGTCAATACGATTTCTTGCAAAAAAAAAGAAGGAGTTCATTCACATGCAAGAGTGGATGCGTATAAACACAAGCAAGCAATAAAGAAACTATGAGTAAATAACAAAACCATGACATTGAATGAATTCATGATTTCATCTATCAATAAAGACTCTGCTATAAATGAATTTTGATCAATATTGACATCATGGACTTACATTTTTTTTTTTTGGTGAGCTGGTGAGAAATCCAGGGGCGGATCCAGGAATTCTGTAAGGGGGGGGGGGGGGGCTCAACTAATATTTCTGGTGCCATTTTCGGGTTTCATTTCATTTGCTTCTTTTTATTTCTTTTGTTTTTAACGATAAATACAGGGGGCGTGCGCCTCTTGCGCCCCCTCTGGATCCTCCACTGAAATCTCTAATGAAATATAAAAGAGCATGTAATTTCATAAGGATTTCAACATTTTTGATGAAAATTGATTCTGAAATGGCTGAGATATCCAAAACAGAGTGCTCCTAATGAAGTGTGGGACCCACATCTTAATACTATCGTTTTGTTTTACTTTGTTTTTGGATGTTTCAGCTATTCCAAACCCGATTTTCATCCAATAAACTTTGAATTTCTCTTAAAATGGTATGCTCTATACTATTTCATAAGTGTTTTCTCGGTGTCTCACAAAAAAAGAAGAAGTTAAAACCCAATTTTCATCTCCACCAATACTGTAATAGACCACTTTCCTGAGGGAGTGCACTTAATTTTTATCACATTTTGGTGGTCAATGAGATCACTGGCCTGCAGTGAGGGCGTCGCGACGCGTCGGGAGGACCAAAATAACTGTGTTTACAGTCAACTACAGAGGGTCTCCTATTTCTTGTGTACACATGCACCATCTAGTCTCGCACCACAGAATATTACCGATTATATTTGTTAGTTGTCAAACTTTTCGTGCTTGTATGTCGAATCTTTGCCATATATTCGTGATTCGTTTAATTCATTCAATTTTATTCGTTTGATGTCTGAATAACTCTGAAGACTACTCGAGTGTTCTTAACTTTTAATATAGACTAGTTGTTGACGCACATACAATAAGATGTCTTTTTGCGTGAATCGTTCTCAATAAGGTCAAGTAGGCCTTCCTGTTCTATTGCACATTTTATAAAGAGCATCTTAATGGAAACGAACACGGTTTAACAACATTTTCTTTACAGCGGAGTAGAAAAACTAATATCCCCAAACTATCATCCATACATTTCTATACTTTACCCTTCTGTTATAACGAAAGAATACTGCCGGTCCCAAGGGCTTTGTCATAACGGAACCCGCCTGTAGTACAAGTATCATGATACTGTAGTTCCAAACACACAAACTCTGTGGATTAGGGCCATGGGGCACAGTTTCGGCTGGACTTAGGTTAGGTTAGCTTATCGCCGATTTTGAAGGGAATGAATCTGCATGAGGTACTGAATAGATGCAGATGCATGTGTTTATGTTTGAAATGTTACTTAGTGAGTGATTGTTATTGATTTAGTAAGAGAAATATAGAGATAGAGGTAGTATCAGAGTTTAGATAGAAAAATAATGAGAAAGGGAACAAAGGAAACATTAAAAAAACATTTTTCTAACTATTCAATCTTTTAGTAAAATCTGAAAATTACCTCTTGAGGGAGGAAAGAGTTAGAACGTCTTGTTAGAGTTTTACCATATGAGTATCTGCATATAAGAACGACCCAAGTCCATGGAAGACCATTTCGAGTAAACTTTAAAAAACTTAGTATCTTTTTTGTTTGTCCAATAATATTCTATTTAACTGTGATGGGAAGGCAACATTGTATATACAAACCAGAACATATTATAATGACAATTAACATTGACATTAATTGTGGAGAGGCCATTTTGTGTGATGGACTTGGGTCGTTCTTTGAATCATATGGACTTGGGTCGTTCTTTTAATCATACACATGATATTCTGCTATAGAGATGAGAGAAGGATGAGAGAGGGCGCTATAATATGAATGTAAGAATGACCCAAGTCCTTCATTCTTACATACGATTTAACTCATTCATTTCAGGCACTTCCGGGGGTAATTAGGCTTTTTCACTTATACACAAGATGAGTCCATGCATAAGCTACAATTTTCTATGTCAAACTGAATTTGGCCAAGAATTGGACTTGGGTAGTTCTTATATTCAGGTCTTCATATAGAAATGATCGATCATCTCTAGAATTATTCCTTTTTTTATCAGAACATTGTAACTGTAAGTCCTGATTGCTGATGTAATCTGTTGTTTCTAAATACCACTTGACGCATAATTTCTTGGCGGTGTCGCGCATCACTTCAAGGTTAAGAGCACTTCGTTTCTATTCCATCTTTGACACCTCCCGTGTTTGAGTTCGATGTTGTATACATCATTGTCACGGGGTAAAATATGCAATCAATTCAGCATCGATTTCTTACAGATTAAAATAATATAGAATGTCTCGAAGTAAAGATGATAGATAAGATTGTTTGTACTGCCCATATACACACAAATAATTATGATTCTTTTTTTTTTCTTATATAGACTGAAGCTGATTACCGCAGAGCTTTCCTTCGGCAAAAATGTTGTAGTTTATATTTACTAAGCCCTATAAGTTCAAATCCGGTGTTATTCTTTATTCACTGTTATTCATTTTCTTATTTATTTATGTATTTATGTATTCATATATTCATCTTTTTATTTGTCTATACATCTAATAATGTTATGCATTTTTTCATTAATCTATTTATTCATTTATTTATAAATTATTCCTTTTTTTAACTTTTGATATAAATCGGGATAAGGTCCATCTCAAATATATAGACACAATGATTGACAACAAGTAAAAAAAAAAATCCGAAAACAAAAAGGAGTAAACATAATCTATATCGGACCTAGGAATAGACTATCGCTGCTGACGGGTCTGCGATATGTTTTGATTTACACTCTGTGCTTAGCCAGTGTATCGATATTTGACAATATTCAAGCAAGGAGGTTCAAGAAAATGGAGTCACAACTGCCATATTTCCTTGGATTCATGTTCAATGCTGCCACTCAAAAATATTTGAAGCATGTACTAAATAGATCTGCCGCACAGACAGGAAGACAATATGATTTATTGACTCGTGTCTCAATGCATAATCACCAGCCACTTTTAAAGGAAGATAACGATATAATTATTTTCGCCATCCCTATACTTACAATAGAAATTGCGCAAAAAAAAAAAATGATAATATGAAAACGAAAATGACTCGACTGAACAAACTTAGACACTAATCTCATTTATCTTTTAATATAGGACTATACTTGCAGATTATTCCATGTCAGTTTTATTTGTCGGAATCATGCAGAAAGGTGATGAAACCAGCTTTTCCGGGGAGTACAGTCTTAAACACTTTCACATGTCACAGCTCTGATTTACACTTTTGCACAAATTTCTGGACGTGATAGACTTTTGTTTTATATGCTTTGTCATTAAGTGATATTTCATTTAGAGTCATTTCATAAATAAACAACATGTAGCCAACATTATAAACGAGTGTTCACATTGCTCAGCCAGACGGCCATAGAACCTCGATCATCAAAGGCACAAAACACTATGGAATTCTTTTATACATCAACAGAAAACTAAAAACTGTTCGAAAACAGCCAGTTGGCACTCCATCTCTTGAAGCTCCTTGATGCCACTTTCTTTCTGAGGTTTCTTCTTAGACAATGACTACCAGTAGAATCGCGCCATCTACGGACGGACAATCAAAGAATGAAGTAATGACGTGGCAAAAAATGCGCCTCATGCAAGACTAAACTTGTGATTGGGGTCCTTTTTTTCGGGTGCACATCACGAGAGCGACATCCTCGAGTCATACAACCAACGAGTCATACAGCTCACAAGTCATACAGCTCACGAGTTATACAGCTCACGAGTCATACAGCCTATTAGTTCAACACTAAGCTAACTAAGCCCACGAGACCGACGCAAGCCTCGTGCTGTATCTGTCGAACTCGTGGGCTATTTTAACCTAGAATCGAACTCGTGGGCTTTATTTGCCTAGTGTCGAACTCATGGGCTGTATGACTCGTGAGCTGTATAACTCATGGACCTTATTTCAATGTCTAACTCGTGGGCTCAATGACTCTTGGGTGTCGGTCGAGTGGGATGACCCCACTTTTGTCCCCGCCGAACGAGTTCGAGCAGGGGACTATGAAACGGGCTCCGTACGACCGTCGTGTGTGTGTCTGTGTGTCCTTGCGTGTGTCCGTGCGTGTGTCAGTGTGTGGTGGCGGGGACATATATTACGCACCGCGTAATTTCTACTTTTCCTTGTTTTCCCTGTTACAAAGTCTGTGTAAGTAGGACCGTTGCACCAGCGATCTTGACTTATCATGTTGTTATCTAGAGCCCGCGCAACGGCAGAATGTATGCAGAATATGATGCATATGGCTACGGTGGCGAAATGTCATCAAATCTATGTACCGGTACGAATCTTGCCTAGAAAGTAATTGTGCTTTTTCTAACTGCAACATGGACAGTTACATGGCGGATCATTTTTTTTTTTTCAGGTAACACTGATGAAAAAGAAACAAAGATCTTGAACATGATCCTGTTCTGATAGGCCAAACGTTAGGCTAATCGTTCATGCCTTTAAAGGGTCTATAACTGTTAGTTTTAATGACACTGACATTTAAGAATACTTAAGAGCAGAAGAGCTTTCAGAAAAGAGCACAGAAAGAATGAAATAGGAACCAATATTATTGCCCCACCACTAAATCTTGCTACTAAACTGTCGACATCTGAATCAGATAAAACTACAATTTACTAAGCATTAGACTAGTGTGGTGACATGTTTCACAGGAAAGTACAGGATGATGTACACGCGTACACACACATACATACACTAACACATATGATCTCTGATATTGTGAACACATCACACACAATAGCGCATGATTAAGGCTGTTGCCTCGACGGCATTGTTTTTTATGCACGTTCCAGAGAATTGAGCCCTTTTTCTGTCCTACGCAATGAATATTTATGAATTTGCAAACGTTTATTTTAGAAAAAAAAAAGAGAAAAACAAAAAGACCGGTTAGAGTGGGTGCATGCAAACATGGATGACGTCATTATATCATTTGGCCAATGAGAGCTATTCTTCGCTCTGCAGCATGCTTGGAATTGGAAGTTAGTCACTCAAATAACACTGACTGCTTTGATGCGCAGCAGTAACATTATTCTGCAAGAGTCGAAGGCACACGGGCTCCCTTTGACTCCATTATTCCACTGGCTCGGCAGCTTTAGCAGCTTTAGCAGCTTTTTATCGTTGCTGCACTTGATAAATTTGTATTCATATCACACTGGGGGAAGCGTATCTCCGTCTCATCGGGGAGGTGAGACTACCTCCCTGGTCTCATACTCACCTCGAGTGATAGCCCAACCAGACGACGTGCGAAGCACGGCCTGTCGCGATTTATACAACGACTGGGCACCGTTTTTCAAACAACGAGACTGGACTGTTTGTCTGGACCCCCTGGAAACGCTCTAGTCCTGCCAAGGAGGTACTAGGCTCGCCGCCAGCATCTCCTTGGCCCCCTCATGAGCACTGTCCTTCTTTTGTACAGCCACCGCACTCTCACTCTGGACGTTAGTGGTGTGGACCAGGACTCGACACCATCAATGCTGGTGAGTGGTAGCTATCCTTCTGGGAGGGAACTCATTTCGTCACTAAAGTATAGGCTAAGTCAAAGTAAAAACAGGGAGGTGAAACGACTTCCCTGGTAAAAGGTGCGCAAATCGTATTCTTTCGTATATATCTGATTTCCTTAAATTTAAAACTTTAAAATCAAATGACAGTAAAATTGCATGAAGTAATTGATAGATTTTGCCAGTCTGTCACTTCAATTTGAATTAAATCTGTTTCCGGGATCTTTTGTTATGGACGACGAATTGCATATCTGGGCCAATGATTGTCATAACATCGGCTCAGCTGAAATTTTAAGAAGACTCCAATGTTAAGTTCTTCAAATAACTTATTCCCTATCAAGTTCCCCCCCCCCCAAAAAAAAATGAATTTACAAAATCCTTTTATCACCAATAAACATCAAACGCAATCGAGTTGCTACGGGAGAGCATGGATTTACAATCTGAAGTCAAGATTCTCACTTGAAACTCATAGTCATATCCATTACCCGTGACTCAATGTGAAAATACACATCCATGAATCTTTCATGTTGGCTGTGATGATGGGGTAATTTAATTACAGCGATTAAATTTAGCTCAAAGTTTCGAGCGATTTGTGTGCTAGTTGTAGTAGGACTATAGCACGTTAGAAACACAAAAAACAAGCCTTGATAAAATAATGTGAAGGAAATGACGCAATTTGGTAAGGAGGGATTTGAGATATCTACATGGCTAAGAAAGTTCTAATCCCTTCGAATTTTTGGATGACTTGCCAAGGACAATATTCATCCATGTTGTTACTTCTAAAGGAAATTTATAGCGATATATTACAAACTGAATCACAATTTTGTTTATTCTTCTTTTGAACCTATCGACAGGTCAAAACTTGAGGGAATAATGTCGCTAACCCATTTTCAGTTGATTATATAGGCATATTATGTTTGCATAATCTGATATGCATTCATTGTGAATACAATATACAAAACTGTATTTCTTACTCTAAATTATTTTCGTAGTCGATACCATCATTATTCTTTATACAGTCGCTATTAGGCTATTTTGAAGCCTTACAAAAACTGTATTCCTGCTTATCTGCCTGTAGGGAAATTCAACATCGCTCTGATTGCAGCGATTGGACAGGATTTTCACTGCCATTCGAATCAGAGGATCATCGGTTCAGTCACTCCCGGCTGAAGACAACAAGCATAAATTGCATCCACCAGACCTGTGGCTGACTAGACAAGATGGGTGCGATGAGCAAAATGAGTGATGAACATAATGAGGATGCTGTGATCAAGAAGGGTGATTTGACCATCACCATGAGTAATGGAACCCTGGTCAAAATTGTTGGTATTGCCTGTGCTACTGTGGCGGTGATCAGCATAGGGTACATCATGGGACCCACTGCCACTGCTGCGTTGGCACAATTTTTTATTACCGCAGTTACTACTCTTGCACTGACCGGTATGACGGAGGTTTCAAGGTTGGGGGAACTTATGATTAATAAACTATCTAGTCTTTCTAAGGATGCAATTAACGACTTTATGAAACTTCTAACGAAACACCTAGAAAACAATCCTAAGTTAGTGAAGGAACTGACGACACTGTTTCAATCGTAATTTGGTTCCAACGAACCTTTATGAATGAACCTTTGGGAACTCATGTGGGAACTCTTTTATTGCGAGGTACTGTAAATCTTAGACTAAAAATGCAAAGAAAAGCAAAGATTTCAAAGTTTTATAATGTAGATAATGTTTGGTACCGAAACAGACAGCGGTGAAAATCACAGGCACTGTCAAAACCTGGGTGTCCAGCGGAGTACCGTTGAATAACTTGTCTCTAGGACTCTATACTTGCCTGCACAATATCGCTGCTTGTGCTCTGCACACGACATTTCGAAAAGAGGGACTTTCAGTTTTGTTATCATTCATTTGGAATATACCTCCACACTATTGGAGCTGGAAACATTCTTTTCATTATTTCCCCACACCATTCGTAGATGAAATGTTTCGTCTTCGTTTTGATCTGTTCATACATCGAAAATTATCTCTTTTTTTATCCTAGTGACAAACACGTTTATTTCATGTATTTGTAAGAAATTTGAACACGTTTGTTGTTTACCACTTACACTTTTGTTTCTTGGGTACAAGCCCAAGACAGAGACCAATCACATTCGACCTTTATCGAATCCAATTTGCTTCATAGCGTTCTGTTATCAAATCCTCTTATCCCTTAACTTCTATAGCTATCTTCTTGTATTCACCTGTCCGATTACTTTAATACTATAATAGCGTGCTATCTCCACAACCTCGTTTCTGTTTTTAAATTCGCCCTAATTCAATATTCGTCAGAAATCCCTGTTGGAAAGAGCACAGTGTCCCACTGTGTGTTCAATAGTCGATTATGTGAAAACGCTGGTTTCACAGTGTGGCGTGGTTTTTCACAGAGAGTTCACATAGTAATGTTTTGTTTCACACTGTGAATTGATGATTCAAAATGTGTTCACTGTTACGAAATTGCCCATAATCACTTTAATTACTAGTACATGTAGTAGATTTGGTACGTTCGGCTGTGGTCGCGTTGTATGGTCGTGATCAGGTACACGCGGCGTGCGATCACGAATGTTTGTAAACACTGTACATAGTAGCCTTTCTGGTTACGTAGTCATAATGTTGAGCTGTTCGCGGTACAAAATGTATTCGATTCAAACCGCAGACCTGCAATGTCATGTATATATGAAATATTAAGCTTGTCGTAGCCACACTTAGCTGATGGAAATTTCCATGTGTATGAGTATAGGACTGGAAATTAGTCCTAGTTAAACTACATTGGTTGTGTCAGTCGACAATCCGACACCTGAGAGAGGACCATTATAGCCCTCTCAACGTTCCCGTCCACGGTCTTGAGAGAAGTTGTTTCCTTTAGACAATCATTCTGCTAATAAACTGAGTTAAAGTACTAAACAGCAGAGTAATCCGGGAGACGCTATCCTGCCCGCCTGTTTTCCCTCGACGTTCAACGACGACGACGACGACGATAATAACGTCGACTTGGCCAGGCGGTCTGGAGCCAACGTCCACCTGAGAGTACTATACGCGGTAACCAGTGGGAGCCACGCCGAGGTCGATCCAGGGTGTGGAGACAGTGTCACTGTCCGGCGTAGTCGCGAAGCTGCAAGACGAGTTGGGCCCACACGCGTCGCTACGTTGCTCCTCTTGAACCTCTTTGGTTCTCTAACGGGGATATCTCACTGAGCGGCGAACGTTTGCGAACGTAGCGAATTTGGGATTTCGCTAGGGTTCGCAAAGGGTTGCAAAAGGTTCGTTAACAGTTGCAAGAAAGTTCGCAAACGGTTTTTATTGTCGCAAAAAGTTTTTCTTGTCGCAAAGAAATTTTGAACATGTTCAAAATTTCTTTGCGAACCTTCGCGAATTTGTATTTTCGCTAACAGTTGCAAACATTCGCAAAACACTCGTAAGAATTCGCAAACGGTTGTAATACGGTGTCGCTAACATTTTTATTTGATTCGCCACTGCTAGCGAACAAGTAATCATATGGTTCTTTTATAAAAGCTCCTGAAACAGGCAAGGTTCCACTCTAAGAAAGTTCTTAAAGCTCTTGACATCTCCATCATGTAATTGCTGCAAAAGCTTTTCATATTGACCAAAGTCTGTCCTCTGCAACAACCACTCTGACCCAAACAGTCCTTCTTTTCTTCTTCCTTTCTTGTTTTTCTTTATCTTCTTTTTCTTATGCTGCACGATAGCTGTAGCAGCAGCCTGGCAAAGCAGCTCTTCAAGGATATCAGCACGTTGAGCCTCTTCTTGGCAGAAATTTATTTCCATATACCTTTAAGTGTGTATATACTGGAAATCCATCTTAAACGGTTGTCAAAAGAGATCTGAATTCAGTGGAAGGTTGTACGTTCGTTTTATGGGTCTGGCTATACATAATCGCCTGGTACTTTTCTAGGTCCCAGGACATTCGCAAATTGTCGCAACGGATTTGCAAACAGTTGCTGATATTTGCAAAACTGTCGCTAACATTTGCAAAATTGTCGCTAACATTTGCTAACAGTCGCTAATAGTCACCACCTGTGTTTCGCAAACACTTTCGCAAACATTCGCTGAAGTGTTGCTAATTGTCGCTATATATATAAACATCGCTAAAAGTCGCTAACTGTCGCTAATGGTAGAAGCGAACCTTGAGTTTTCGCAAACAGAAAAGTTGGCGAATCTCAAATTCGCTACGTTCGCAAACGTTCGCCGCTCAGTGAGATACCAGCTTTAGGGCACATGTAGGGTAAAACCCCGGCCAGGTATTACATTGTCTGTGTTTAAGTTATTTTTCGTCGAAACGATCCCATCTAACCTTGAATTGTTATATCTATCACTCAATCACTCACTCACTCAATCAATCAATCAATCAATCAATCAATCAATCAATCAATCAATCAATCAGTCAATCAATCAATCATTTATTGCTTTCAATTAAAGGAAAGTAATAAGGTGAAACATTTTCATTTTGTGTAACATGCACAGTATAGAACAGTGTATTCCTTTGTAATGTTCATTCTGGTTTCTGTTTCATGCTTGTAATGTTTATGATGATTATGTATCCTATATTCTTTTCCTGACGGAATTAATAATAGTACATAATGTAATAGTGATAGTAATATAGTAATACCAGTAATAGTAATACTGATAGTAATAATACAAGGTGATACATGGGGACGGAATAGTAGGGGCAAGTAAATATTACATTTCTTGTTTAGGCCTCGCTGTTTTGTGTGTACATTCATTTGAATTCAGTTCAGTTCAGTTTAGTTCAATTTAACACAATTTCTATTTTCCATTCATGGAGTGGAGCACCTTCGTCAGCCAAGACTGGATTTTTAACTGTGTGTTTCAAATATAATTATGCATGATAACATACATACACTTCAACCTCATGTGATTGTAGCGTGAAGGTTTTTAATACTCTGGCGTAAACCTTTCTTGCACAACTCCCAACGATATAGACGTTAAGAATTCACAACAGACTGGTGTAAGTAATTAGTACAAAGATGGTATCTTGTTCTTGTCATGATGAAGTTCTCAAGTCTCCTTTGCCTTGCAGTATACGATGGATGCCTCCCACTGAATGAGTTAAAGACCGATGAATGAATGCCTATGTCACACTTCAGTAAACATGAAATTTTTTATGCTGGGTGTCTTCTGCCTGAGCAGCACATTGTGTCATGGAACATTAATATAACACCACCTAGCAACAAAGTAATGAATACAATATCATCGACGCGATGCTTTTTCCCTTAATGATTGATAGAAACCTGCATGCAATGGTATTCTGTGTAAGACTGAGCATACTGCTATGGATATCAAAACTTTCCACTTAATTTCCTATGAGCTTTGTGTGTATATTTTCATATATGGCTTGCAAAGGGGAAGACGATATTTCTCCTTGAATGAAAACGTTTTCCAGCATAGAGCCAATATGGCGGCTGCAGTATATTTCATATAGTCTTACGTATATCTTTATGTAATCATGGATATATTTATAGATAAAGTACAGTATATTTTGGTGTAATTATACTCCATCAAACAATGTATATCTTCCCAAATGATATATTTCATATAACATCCATTACTGTACCATGCACCTGTTGTAAACGTCACGGTGTGAAGCACGATTATTGCATTTGTTCTGTCTATGCACTTCCAACGAGCTGAGAATGTAGAAGTGTTCACAAAGGCGGGCAAGGTGGCGCATTAAAGCTAAATGCAATACACTAGCTATCTAAGCTGCACGTATATTATGTGTTCAATTGTTTTCATTCAGTGTCAGTACTATATAGTATGTTTTGTACATCTATGTATCCACCATACATGTATAAAGAAACCTGTCGCAGCAACGACCTTAAACAGACTTCTCGGACATTTACCCCAGACCTTTCCCTTGATCCTAACTCCAAAACTAATTCTGAATCGAATCCTGACCCCAACCCTATAATTCTAACAACCTTATAACCCGTACCTAATATTTCTCTAACCCTATCACTAACTGGTATTTGACCGGGGGGGGGGGGGGTAATAATTAGCCTTTGGGGGTAATGATTGTCCTGATAAGCTTAAAGAAACCATTCAATAATGGAGATAATTTATCCTCTTATACCACCAAAAGGGGAAAAACAGTTTTCTCGCTCCCAATGTGCCTTTCACAAAACAATAAGAAGAACTTGGAGTTCGGCTATTCAATCATTTTTTTTTCTGTTGAAATTCATTTCAGTTCAATTCACTTGAAACAGTTTTAAAAAATTATTACAGGAAACTCTTCAGGGGACTTTTGCATTTACATAAATGAAATTTACATGCATGATGAGACAAAAACATCAAGAACATGAAATACATCATAAAGAAATACAGGCATGCATGCACAAATACAAGATTTCAATACAAAAATAAATTACATGTAATATAAAATGAGGACATAAAATCGATTCAATTACTGTATAGCAAAAACTCCTGAAATCTTGTTGCCTACCATGCCCACATCTTGCTTGTTCCCATCCAGTCCCGTCCCTCTCCATCCTCTCAACCTACGATAAAACTAAAGCAAATCCGCGATGGAAACACACACACACACACACCACACACACACACACACACACACACACACACAAACCACACACAACTACCAAGCTCTTTACAAGATCGCGGTTTGCAGCAGGGAATGGTGGGGAAAGGGGTGAGAAGGAGTCAGAAGTCATCTTTTTTGGACTGGGAAACGGAATTGCAGATGAAAAATAACAAAAACCTCGTACAAAACTTAAACTTCGGATGGAGAAAAAGTATGCGCACTAAAATAGTATAAAAAGGACGAATTGTATAAATCGAAGTAATAAAGTACAAAGCTTTGGATTACTGACAATGTTTAGGCTAATAATGGTTCTCAGAAGATCGTGAACAGAAACAATTTCAGTTTAGATTATATGAATGGGGACAACTTTACATATTACTTTTATCGCACTTCTATGAAAAACTTACGCACGAAACCTTTATAGAGCAGACATTAATGAAAGACTTCTTCGTGAGGAGGATCAAATACAGTATTGCCTAGAAGTCTATCTAAGCATTGATAAAAAAACGTATGTAGAGCTTGCTTCCAAAAAGGCGCTAAGTCCATTACTTTCAATGGAATTGGCACGTTTTGGAAGCAAGTTCTTCATATATTCGTCTTTTCAACAACTAATGACAATTTTTATCCTTGTGCGACATCTTTTAATTCATCATCAACACACTGCGCTTATCAAAATATTAATGTCAGGGTGAGAATAGAAAAGTTTGTAGTCATCCGCGAATAACATACATGAGAGTTTGTCTGAGGACCTATACAAATGAATCAATATTGAATTGATAAAGATTATAAATGGTCCGAGCAAACTTCCTTGTAGGACGCTACATTAAGTTGTTTTCATTTTGGAATCAAGCCGTTGACATGTCACTATTGTGTTAAATGTTCTGTTACGTATAGAACTCGTGAAACAAGCCTATAGGATTTTCGACGTATGGATAATTTAAAAAAGAGGTTTAACTATTTAGTAGTCGTATAAAAAGCCTTTGAAAAGTCCACGAAGATGCCTATATTGTATGTGAAAAATGTATCGTGTGCATGTGTAACCTTCTCAACAATGGTAATAAGTATATATAAATGCGGGCATAATCTTGTGTTGAGATATTCTCTGATTACAAATAGGAAGTTTTTAAAATACATCGCTAATTTTTAAGAAATTTTACAGTTATGATAAACATCATTCTTTCAAAAAAGAATAAAACGAAGTTTAATTTTAGACAAAGATGAGTACAAGAATTACGGTGCGGTGTGGCCGATTCATAATCGATAATCGGTACTGGGTACTAAAATTGTGTGTGAGTGTGTGTGTGTGTGGGGGGGGGTGTCTATTTGTTTTAAGTGTGGGTGTGTGCGTGTGTTGATGTCTTTCTCGCAGTGTTTCGTCGGGCACCAACCGTTAATTATCGACAGGCTGTCTCCTGAGGACAATGCTGTGGTTTCACACGATGGTAACAAAGAGACAATTAACTGCAGTCCTATCTTCTCATGTGGAATCAAGCAGAATTTTCAAAACATTTTTTTTTTTCATATTGGCGAGTTACAGTCTGTTAAATATGTCAATCTCATGTGAAGGCCACTTCAAGGAGGTTTGGTGAAAATCTGCAATCTGCATCTTCAAAAGTAGCTAAAATGTGAAAAATCTGCTCCCTTCCTATCCATCTCCCATGAACATAATATGATAGACATCCCTAATCCGTCATAGCAAACCTGAAACTACCTTTACAAAGTAGCGTACATAGGAAGCAAATGATATAGCACTGTATATTAGCTCTATCACCTTTTGTAACATTTTTAAAACAATCCCTTGAATTGCCCCCCCCCCCCGGATTTCGCGTCCCTTTGAATAAAGTGATATTCTGTACCCTAGGGATGCTACCTGCCACGTTTGATGAAAATCTGACACATCAGGGAAGTGCATACCCAGTGTTTTCAAGGAGTTTTGACCCATCGGCCCCATGAAGGCACCCCTTGATCCGCCATAAGCAAACTTAAAGGACAAGTCCACCTTCATATACATGTGGATTGAGTGAATGCAGCAATATTAGTAGAAACACATCAGTGAAAGTTTGGGAAAATCAGACAATCCGTTCAAAAGTTATGAATTTTTAAAGTATCTGCGTAGTCACTACTGGATGAGAAGGACTACTATAGTGTATGACGTCATATGCGTACAACCATATAAAGAAAAGAAAAGGAGAATTTCACAAAACTTTACTTTTTGAATTAAGTGAACATTTCTTCGACTTGTTACTGACATATGTTATGGGTAATATTATTCCCCCTGCCTTCTGAAAGAGAGAATTCAAGAGTTCTTTTGTTATGCGAGAAAAGTGAGAATATGTTGAATTTTCTTTATTCTTTCTTTATATCGTTGTACTCATGTGACATCACAAGCTATAGTAGTCTTCTCATCCAGCCTTGAGTGAGCAGAAACTTCAAAAAATTCATAACTTTTGAACGGATTGTCCCGATTTTCCTCAAACTCTCAATGATGTGCTCTACTAATATTGCTGCATTCACTCAACCCACATGTCTATGAAGGTGAAACTTGTCCTTTAAAGACAAAATTTACCATTTGCAGATGAAACAAAAACTCAACATTAGTGCCTCAAAATGTTCTAAAATGTGAGTTAGGGATAGAAACAACTAATGTAAAAATTCAAACAGTATAATCGATGTTAAGTATTGTTAGATATACAGAATGTTGACAATATTGATAATAAAAATGTTTCCAGTTACCGTCTACAGTTATGGTTTAATTTGTCAATTCAATTTATTCAATTTTCCACAATCAGGTAAAACATAAACAAAATACGACTGTGATTAAGAATAGCAACAAAAAATAAAATACTTAGTTTACATGACACCTCATGTATGCACCTGCGTATATCATCACAAAGGGCTGTTAAAAATACAAAAGTGGATGGGGATTAACAAAAGCAAAGTTGCTTTTCGAGGTTAACCCCACAAAAATGTCATGCATAGCGAAATCCCATCAATCAAGTATCTGATCATAAAAGCTATGTATGTACAGAGTAAACTTGTATGCAAAGGGAATAAAATAAGTTTCTAAATCATTGCGTCTATAGTCATACAAGCAAACAAGAACACACACACTCTTAGACATACACACACCCACACACACATGCAGACACGAACGTGTATACACGCACGTGCATACAACCATACGTGCACATTACACGAACATTATATTTTGCCCTAATACTTCCTTTTTTGTGTTTTAGACGTTGCCAATCATAGATGCTTTTAATCTGCGTTCGAAAATATCTAATGAAGTACTACAAATTATTCTATCACTCAAACTATTCCATATAACTGGGCCCTTATAAAAAAAGAAATAGAACACTTTGAAACATGAGTTCTTATTAGAGGAATATGAAATTTGTTGGCTAATCTGGTATTATGATTATGTATATTACTATTGACGTGAAAATGTAAAAATATATGACGAGGCATTTCATTTTTAAAACACAAAAGCATGAAAATTGCAATGTTGTAATAATTCAAATCAAATATATTCATAATTCTCAATTTGGCAAAAAGAGGCATGGTATATGCGCTAAGAAAAATGAATTGGAAAGTACTCGTATAGCTCTCTTTTGTAATAAAAACAATCTATTCATACAATAATCTGTTGAATTACTCCAGGCAAGGTTACAATAATTCAAATGTGGAAATATTATTGCATTATATACTATTCTTAAAATACATCGAGAAACGTAATCTACTCAACATTTCAACACCTTTGGATATCTTATTACAGACGCTACCAATATGATCATGCCATGTTAATCGATTGTCAACTATTACTCCGAGGAACTTTGTTGAGGAAACACATTTTGTTCTGTTCTTCTCCAATTTTAACATCAATATCAAAATTTATATATCTTTTGGTAAATATCATATAACTTGTTTTCTTGATATGCAAAAACAATTTATTAACAGATAACCACTGAGTTAGTTTTTCTAATTCCATATTGAATCGATTAGATAAATTTTGAGGATCATTACCGTACATAAAGACACTTGTGTCATCAGCAAATTGAATGAACTGCAAAGTACTTGATCATTGTAAACATCATTCATATAAAACAGAAATAATAAGGGTCCCAAAATGGATCCCTGGGGCAGTCCACATTTTATAGTTTGTAATTTATATTCAAAATTATCATTGATAACATATTGTTTTTTATCACTTGGATAACTTTTATATCAGTCCAGCAAAACTCCCCTAATTCCAAAATTTTTTAATTTTTCTCGTAAAAAAAATGATCTAAAGTATCAAAGGCCTTGCTTAAGTCAAGAAATAATGCTAACATTATTTCTCTTCTGTCAAAACAATTTGCGACTTTGGCAATAAGATTTGATATAGCTGAAGATGTGGAGTGCCCCGGTCTAAACCCATATTGGTGATTGGAAATAATAAATAATATTTTTCTCGTAAAAAAATGATCTAAAGTATCAAAGGCCTTGCTTAAGTCAAGAAATAATGCTAACATTATTTCTCTTCTGTCAAAACAATTTGCGACTTTGGCAATAAGATTTGATATAGCTGAAGATGTGGAGTGCCCCGGTCTAAACCCATATTGGTGATTGGAAATAATATTGCATTCATTCAAAAAATCAAAGAGTCTATTATAAAACAATTTTTCTGATACTTTTGAAAACACAGGCAAAAGTGATATATTGACCGATAGTTACATATTATCTCACTTTCTTTACCACCTTTGTATATTGGAACTACTTTTGCCATTTTCAATTTGTCTGGAAATACTCCTTTCTCTAAAGATAAATTAGATATGTTGCATAATGGGACACATATGGTATCAACAACACGCTTAATGATTGAAATGTAAGTCTATGTCATCAAGTCCTGGACTACAATGGCTCTTTAGATTACGTACATCAATAATGTCTTCCTTTATTACAGGTAAAAGTAAGCATTTTTTCCATTCTTAATAAAATACATACCAAAATTATTTTGCGAAGATTGCACATTGTCCCGTAATTTACAACCAATGTTGACAAAATAATAACTAAACATTTCTGCTATTGTGCATTTTATTTTGCCTTGTACAGGAATTCCATTCACCTCTATTTCAGATAATATGTTCTTCATAATCCTTTTCCTTTCAGTTTCTAAAAAAATCCTGTAATACATTCCAAGTAGGTTTCATATTTTCTTTCGCATTTTCAATTATTGTCGCAAATGAAAATGTTTCGCATTTTTCAGTTCTCTGTTAATAAACTTTCTGTATTCTTTGAACACCTTATGCCTGTATTCTGTACGGCTTTTAATAGTTTAAGGTATTTTTGTAGAGTTGCCATTTCTTTTTGCACATCCTATATGTAACTCTTTAGTGAACCAAGATTTGTTTTTAAACTTTTTACCTGATGTTACAATCTTAATTGGAAAGCACTCATTGTAACATTCAAGAAATCGATGTAAAAAACAACGTGGAAAATAGTGATATCTCCCTGTATTTGAGGCTTTATTGCAAAAATGGTACATGGTAGGATGTTTTGTGATACAACCGACTTACACATTATACATCAAAAGTGATATCTTAATCTTTTTTTGAATCACTGCTCCCAGAGGAAAACAGAACCTTTAAAATTTTTCATGACATCATCATTTGATCTCTATCTTTCTGGTTCATTAGAATAAGAAGATCAAAACAAAATCCATAGATCAAGGACTCTGAATCTCCATATCTCCTTCATTTTTTTTTTGGGGGGGGGATGGGGAGATGCTTATTCATGAATGTTATTCAAACAATTGAGATCCTGGGTTATAGCCCCATAAGTCTTCTGTCTGCCCGGTTTGGTGAAAATCCGCGAGGGGGTTTTTCATAAGAAGCTGAAAAATTTGAAAATTACGCCCAAATTGAGATACATTATCCCTATTAAGGGATGCTACCTGCCGAGTTGAAAATCTGTCATGGCATTTTCAAGAAAATGAAATCGTTGGAGGTTCAAGCGCAGTTTTCATATTGAGTTGTTCCGCCATCTATACGCACATGTACTTAACTGTTGAAGCAAACGAATGATTTGCACGAATGCCAGATGTGTTTGTATTCAAGGTATACCCTGTCAAAATGGAAAATGTATACATTTCCCGGGGTCATTTTGGCACATTTGCCATTGATACAATAAAGTGTATGAAGTATAGAGATCTGCACATTTCTCGGCATTTACGAAGACCTCTCTGTGAATAATGTATGACACATTGTGGGAGCCAGGCGTCTTTGAATGTTTATACAGATAAATGGCGCTCTGTGTCTGTTTCATCATCATCACCACCACACCACGCCGCGGCGTTTGTACATTTCCCGGCTCCACAAACCATCAACACGATCTTACCAACGATTTTCTGTAGGTGACGTTCCAGTTTCCTGAATGAATGTTGGGAGTAGATTAAAAAAAAAAGGGGGGGGGGGAGTATATCAAGCAGATTTTTTTGTAACATAAAGTCTAGGAAACAAACTCAATTATCTGAATTAAAGCTGATATCAACAGAGTGCTCATAAATATTTGATGTTCCTAAAAGGAATAGTGTGTGTGTGTGTGTGTGTGTGTGTGTGTGCGCGCGTGTCTTACTGAGTAATACCAATGCTGAAACTGAGATGGAATTGCACTAAATGCAGTGGTAGTCTTGATCTTGGCTCCTGTGAACCTTTGATTGTACACAAGACAGTGTTTAAATCTGAACGTACTTTGGAGATTCATGCGACGTTACTAGGCACTTAAATAATCTTATTGTTGTGTGCATGTTTGTGTGTCTATGCGTGCATGTGCATTATTAGATGTCCTTGATTTCTCGTGTATTTCTCAAAGTATCGTCGACGTCTATAGCACTGACCGTAGTTATTGACAGGCTGTCTTCTGAAGACAAACAATGCTTCGGTTTCACATGATAAAAGACATAACTGATTCATATCTTCTCATGTGAAATCAAGCAGAATTTCAAAAACATTTATATTCGTTACAGTCTGTTAAATATGTCAATCTATAATGTGAAAAAAAAAAACGAATTGACGGCCTCATTTTGCACGTAGGCCTACTAGGTCACCTTCACACGTCTCCCATTTCCCAAAATCACAACTTTGATCAATGCGTACCATTGTATAATATATACTCGTGATGGAGAGGTAAAGGTGTTTCTTCTTGAAAACCAACAACGGATTTTCACCAAACTTGGCAGATAGCATCCTTAGCGTGACACGATTTAAATTTGATCAAATGAGCACGGAGAGGGGGGTGGGGGTGGAGATGGAGTCTCATTTTTGGTCATTGGTCATGGGCATCACCAGGGGGAGATGGGTGCGTTGGGTGCGAACGCACCCCTCTTCAGACCCTTAAAAAAAAAAAAATCACCTTTTCAGTCTTCTTCTTCTTCTGATTAAGTCTGCCTCCTTCAATAGACTGAAGATTCTTGCAGACTGGTGCTATTTACATTATAATACAATTTATTTACAGATATTTACAAGCACATAGAAAATTTGACGAAAATACTAGCCACTGTGATCAACCGTTAGACGGTTTCGAAATGATCCCACAGATGGCGCTGAAACAATTTCTGACGACAGGGAATTCCAGTTCCTTACAGTTCTTGGGAAGAACGAATGGCGATGCGATTCAGTTCTCGAATATGGTACCTGATAGGAGTGTGGTTGCGAGGCTCTCGTTAACTGAGTAGCCTGTTTGATGATATAGTCCTGTGCTGAAAGAGGAGTGAGATTATTGTGTATTTTGTACATCATAATTAGCCTGTCATTTTCTCTGCGCTGTTCCAGAGTGGTCCAATTAAGTTCTTGTAGCATTTTGGTGACACTCGAGGTGTTATGGTAGCGATTTAAAGTGAATCGCGCAGCTCTTCTCTGGACCATTTCCACTTGGTGGATTAGGTTCTTGGTAGATGGGTCCCAAACTGTGGAAGCATACTCAACAATTGGTCGAACCAACGTTTTGTAAGCTGTGGCTTTAACATCAGAAGATTTTATGCGAAGATTGCGTTTTAGAAATGCAAGCACGTTATTGGCTTTATTGACAGTATTATTGACAGTCTGCGAGCGAATTCAACGCCGGACGTTAAATAATTATTCTTGCTTTTTATTGTTTTATTTTTTCAGTTTGCACCAGGGGCAAAAAATTCGTGGGCAAAAACAATTCGCACCCTGGGTTCTGGAAGCACTGATTTTATACATATCTACTATATTCTACAGTGTTTACTACATGTGTATTGTATCTATCGACCGTACTGTACATCCGTATGGTACGGAGCACGTACACGTTTGCATGTACGTGTGCTACTTACAAGTATACATACAGGGTCTATGTACAGCACGTTACTTCAGACCAGTCCATATTGAAAATGCGGGCCTTAGCCTCTGTTTCAAGTCGATAAAACAAGCAAAAACATGCACCAAATTGCACCATTTACAACATCAAAATGCAAACAGTTCTCACCGTGGGAGGAGGACACCCCCTCCCACCCCCCCCCCCCCCCTCGCTCACTCCGCTTGCTCGGACTCGGTCGCTTCGCTCCCTCGCATACTAACACCCCAAAAATAAGATGAAATCCTAGCTACGCCGGGGCCCTTTCCCCGCTTGATTTCCCTTAAAAAACACTGAAAAGTCTTGGGATTGAGAGCTTCCTAAATTCCAAATGTCTGTCAAAACCCCCCCCCCACACACACACAAAGAAAAAACCTCGTTACATTAAATGTCAAAACGCCCTCCTTGACAAAAAGCTGGTGACGCCCCTGTTTAGGCATCCCCTAATCCGCCAGAGCGAGCTTACTTGATGCACTGCAAAGTACTAGCTCAATCCCTTTTGATTCTAAAGGATGTTTTTCCTTTTAACGATCCGTTATATGTTATATTTGGGCATTTACCCACCCAACTTGGGGCCTCTTTGATACAAATGAATTTATAATACAATCCTAAGGATGCTACCTGCCACGTACGATTTATGAAATCTGTCACAGAAAGGAGATGAAAATGTGGAAGCCTCATAATGGTATTGGTACCCCTTGATTCGTCATGAGCCAAGTTGAAACTGCAACCATGATAATGTTTAGCATTTAACTTATGTCTATCTTGTCCTGTAAAACAGCGGTGCCATGTTGAATATTCGCTGAGTGAGACAATCCAGTCATATACCCATCAGATGTACACACCTGATGTAAATGTATCATAATTATTTGCACGATTTTGTTGTTTGTTAAGATTTACATTTAAAATTAAGTGCATGGCCATGGTGTCGCTCTATCTGATGGGAGATTTTTGTTTCTTCCCCTGATGGGCGAAGTGACGTAGCGGTGGTGGGCTTACTTCGTTCCTTCGGGTGTTCGCGTTCGCGTCGGGTGGTCGCGTTACCCGACATTTCGTAGATTAGGTGCCCTAATCTACGAAGGGTCGGGTAAGGATGGGTAAAATAATCACAATTTAATACAGATAATCCTTGACATAAGGCTGATCGTTTAACACGACAATACGTAAAAAAGTGTCAATGCAAGTGACGAAGTATCGGGTGAATCAGGGACGGCGAAACCAGTGAATAAATCAAAGCAAAAGACATCAAACGGGCCACAAAATAGCACAAAAATGGCAATAACAAATAAAAGAGTATAAGATATCCTCAGAAACATAATTGTATGGCTAAATAAAACAATAACAGTACAGGATGGAGAATATAAATACATTGTATTTAAACTTCCGAAAATATCCTCTATTAGGTCCTATGGAACAGTAAAACACGCAAAAACTTACAGACATGGTTGTCAGTGTACACTCGCTATTGCAACCAGATACATGTGTATGAACATGGCTAAATTATGTTAAAATCACGACGGTACAGAATAGCTATCCTCATTCAATCCCAAAGTTTGCATTTTGCACAGTCTCTAGAACATAGAATTACATGGTAAAGCAGAGAACATGAACTGAAACAATTAATCAGAGTTCTGTGTGAGTCTACTCTGACCAACTAAACAAACTATAATCAGTTTATTTAATAATATTTCAGAAAGGGATTAAAAAGGTTTCACAATCTTATCAGATTTTGAAGGATTATTTCATGCACCCGGGTAACCAGACTCTGATGATATCTGAAAAGAATTCCATCTTTTCAGTCAAACAACACAAGTATTCGCAGTGATCTAAAAGAATGTCTCCATATCGATACTATAATGGTTTTGTACAATAAAGGACATTTATATCCTGAAATAGGTCCCCACATAATTCACCGCCATTCAGTTACACGTACAATTTTAGTGTACATAATTTGTATTTCGTCATAGTGCAGCCGGTGACTGCTGTCAACCTCCATAGACTTTGCACGTGGTAAAGACACACGCACCTAGAGGGGACCGATATCATGATTCAGCCCAATAAAGCCCATGGAGGTGGTATGAGCTAGCTGTCACCAGCAGTGAAGAAATGAGTGGAGACAGAAACCACGATAATGCCGATAACAATGTTGTCAAGATGTTCAGATAGAACAGAAAGGACCAGATTGTTGTGATCCACGAGTCGAGACGACTAAAACTTTCGCCGCACATACTGTACAATATGAATGGTCGTCCATTGAAACCTGCATTATCACTTTATCGCACGCGAGCGTATCGCTTTGCCATAGTTATGCACGGCGAGCGTTATGTGCTGCTAGCCTTGTATACAAACGCTCGTGATAATTTTTTCAGAGTAAAAACGTAGGAATACAGTCGCGTATTTGGAGATAAAACACGCGATCGTTCGTAAATTTGCACTGGCTTTTTTCTCGAAGATTCGGGTAAGCTGTACCCGATACTTCGCAAATAATAGGGGTCTAATTCTCAAATGCTCCACCCGACCCTTCGTATATTAGGGCATATAATCTACGAAAGGTCGTGTATCGTGACCACCCGACCCGAACGCAATCACCCGATGAAACGAAATAAGCCGCGGTGGTGTCTGTTTATTTAACTTTATTTTTCTTCTTATACGCAAATGAATCTATTTTGCATAAACGTAGATAGTTCTGCTGCTAGGTGGTAAAAACATGGTGGTAAAAACAAAGGCATGACGTCACGCATCTGCTATCTTGTTTATTTTGCGGGAGTGATGGGAAGGTAGGGGGGTAGACAATCTGCAGTTGGTATATAATTTTTGTACTAAACAACAATTGTGGTCCGTGGCGCCATTTTCATAGGAAAGAATGATTTTATGTTTTTTCTTTCTTCCCCGATACAGTTTCAGTACCCGATTCAGAAAGAAAATTTTATTCATATATCAAATTTTGAACAATTTGGTTTGATAAAATAGGTGGTAAAACTGTTTTGATAATGTAGTGTTATGACCACCGTATGCATTTCTATGCATTTTGTGTTATAGTCCCCTCGTGGATCAGTTATTTTGTTTTTTTTTTAATTTATTCTCATTTCATGGAGAACTCTGGTTCTAACTTTGATCTGGTGGGGGTTGGTCTTTAATAGGCACTGAATAGAGTTTGGGCTTTGCAGTCATTCTATCGGAGTTCTAGGTTTTGCATATAGGCCCTACCATCATTAATAATTGATGCGGAGTTTTGTCCATCGCCATATGTTATGGTTATGTTGAATACCTGTACATGTACGATGTACATTTGTATGTCGCATGATTAACGCCCTCTGGTGTTAACAAGTTACAGTCCTCTCGGGCTCGGTGAATAAAGTCTCTCCACATCGTATCTGAGGTCGTCCGGCTTTTCCTTCTTAATACTGGCGTGTTGGCAGCGTCGGGATTCGATTCGACGTCCATCCTGAGAACTTAACATAGTTACCCAAACTAGGAGGAATCAGCTCTCAAAGTAGAGGTCGGGCGCTCAACAGAAAAGTGTTGTGATAACGTCAGTTACGCTCTTCGTGTTTAGACCAGTCCCACGTATACAAAGTTATGCGGGGTCTACGTGCACCGACGCAGTGGTGCTTCACCGAGCCCGGGGGCATTTCGGCCAGCGGTAGCCGCAGTTACATGCCGACGACGTGGCATGAGCCAGTAGCGCCCAAGCGCGAGCGCAAGCCAGAATTCCGTAGAAGTAAGCCTCGATCATACATACAATCACCCTTTTTTCTTGCCCAACAAGGAAACCGAGATGTACATGTGAGTGTGTGTAGTGGTTTGGAAGTTAATTTAATCAGTGAATCTGTTGCTGATATGCTATCTGAGTGTGACATTACAGCTGATGAGTGTGGTCACAGCATGAGAGTGCCTGGTGCAATAGGCTTCACAGACGTGTACATCACATTCAATGACAAGCAGTTTTGCATTGATGGTGCAGTGGTCAGAGATTTGGATGTTGATGTTGTGGCTGGACTTCCGTTTTTGGAAATGTATGATCTTGTTGTTCGACCAGCTAAACAACAGATCTTGTTTGAAGATGGACCGACATTCCATTATGGTTCAAGGTCTGCTCATGCAGACAGGCTTCACAAGCATGAACTATTCTGTACAGATATGCCTAGCTCTGCATGTGAGATTTGTACTGAGCCTAGTTCTGCAGGTGAGATGTGTATTAAGCATAGCTCTGCAGGTGAGATGTGTACTGAGCCTAGCTCTGCAGGTGAGATGTGTACTGAGCATAGCTCTACAGGTGAGAGGTGTACTGAGCCTAGCTCTGCAGGTGAGATGTGTACTGAGCATAGCTCTACAGGTGAGAGGTGTTCTGAGCCTAGCTCTGCAGGTGAGAGGTGTACTGAGCTTAGCTCTACAGGTGAGAGGTGTTCTGAGCCTAGCTCTACAGGTGAGATGTGTTCTGAGCCTAGCTCTGCAGGTGAGATGTGTAGGCCTACTGAGCCTAGCTCTGCAGGTGAGATGTGTACTGAGCCTAGCTCTGCAGGTAAGACATGTATTAAGCATAGCTCTGCAAGTGAGATGTGTACTGAGCATAGCTCTGCAGGTGAGATGTGTACTGAGCCTAGCTCTACAGGTAAGACATGTATTAAGCATAGCTCTGCCGGTGAGATGTGTACTGAGCATAGCTCTACAGGTGAGAGGTGTACTGAGCCTAGCTCTGCAGGTGAAAGGTGTACTGAGCCTAGCTCTGCAGGTGAGATGTGTACTGAGCCTAGCTCTGCAGGTGAGATGTTTACGGAGCATAGCTCTGCCGGTGAGATGTGTACTGAGCATAGCTCTGCAGGTGAGATGTGTACTGAGCATAGCTCTACAGGTGAGAGGTGTACTGAGCCTAGCTCTGCAGGTGAAAGGTGTACTGAGCCTAGCTCTGCAGGTGAGATGTGTACTGAGCCTAGCTCTGCAGGTGAAAAGTGTACTGAGCCTAGCTCTGCAGGTGAGATGTGTATTAAGCATAGCTCTGCAGGTGAGATGTTTACTGCGCATAGTTCTGCAGGTGGTATGTGTACTGAGCCTAGCTCTGCAAGTGAGTATAGCAGAGCAGGTGAGATGTCTGCTGAGCATAACTTTGATCAGATTGTCACTCAGCCTCGCTCTGAGTTCTTTACTGAGCCTAGCTCTGACAAGACTTGCATTGAGCTTAGATCTGCTGGGCCTGAGGTTTGCACTGAGCCTAGCTCTGAAAAGGATGTGTATACCCAGCACAGCTCTAAGGTACAGATGAAGTTCTCCCAGCTTCTGGTTGATGACCAGCGCTCTGACCATTCTGACTGTCCTGATTTCATGGATTCTTGTGTTGAGCTACAGGTGAATGACACTTCCAGTCATTTATGTGATTTGCATGACTGTGCAGAGCGAGGTGCTATTTCGCAGAACAGTATGTCTTATGCAGATTTGCATGCACCGGCTTTTGCGCAATACAGGTATCGTCAAAACGAAGGTGGTGGATGTTCACCATATCCAGCCGAATAAGGGGACAGACCTGACCTGCTGCCCTGCAGTTGTAATGAGGACAATTTTCCGTCACCTCAGATAACAACGGCTATGATTAGGTCACCCGTTCACAATGATCAGTCACTAGATGGTGGCTTAATCAGTAACAGCCAACCACACCCTGCTGATAATTCCCAACACGACGTCATCTGCAACCCTGATGTTAACAGACACCATCTAGATGTTGATGGTTTACTCCCTGCTGATGACACCATTCGCGATGTCGACAACGTCCTCCAGCACGATGATGGGAGCCCCCCAGCTCGCGATGATGGCTACCGAGAGATTGATGCTATCCCTGTGGCTAGCGTCGACTTTCCTGTGGTCGTCGATGATGGTCCCCCTCTGAAGCAGGTCATCCTAGTCAGTGTGAGCGATCCGCTTCCTCCTGACTGCAGCCCTGTATGCGACATGCTTCTGCAGGCCTATGATGATGAGCCTCCGGTCTATGGTCTCCACTCGTTTCTCGGCGCAGACCCCTCGACTTCTCGTGACGTTCATCTTGGATCTTGTTGCGTAGAACTCAGTCTCCACCCTTCAACTGACCATGGGATGAACATCCATCCCCCACCCTCGGTCCCGCATGTGACCATTGTTCACCGACCTAGTCCCCCACCCCTCGCCCATGGACTCGGATTGCACCCCATTGTGCCATATGTAACCCTGCCGAGAGGGATCAGGCTTGTCCCCCCAGACAGTGTTTCCCCATGTACATGCACAATTTTCCCTAAGTTGCCCCATGTTCTTTCCCCAGGATAAAGTGTACCCCCCTCCCAGTGGGCATCTTTGTGGTAGAGTACCGCTTTTCCTCATGTAACATTGTTTGACATTTGTTCCAATATTTTTTAATAACTGTTTCACTCATTCAGCGTTAGATCATATCAATGTTTATTCTTCACAAAACAACAAATTTATTCAATCATCAAACTGGTAACATAAATGTTTTTATGGTTATTTGTAATGGGGATATAACAGTGTTGTCAGATGTGTATATGCACCCAGTGCATAAATGCAGATGGTTTTTATCATGTACCCTTGATTTTTTTTCAGTTTGTGAGGCCAATACCAACTACATGTACCTGTATTCTGTGATTTTTGCCAATCATTACAAAGTTAAGCATGATTGGACTGTTGCATAAGTTTGTGTGCTGTACCTTCATATTATTGGTTAGTTTGATTTTCACATTGACGGTGTTGATTATGCTATGTTTTTGTATGTGACGGTTGCCTACCACTTCGTCAGTTTAATCAGTGGGTACTCTCCGCCTTTCGTGTACCTCTATTGGCTGTTTGCTTATAAGCTGATTTATTGTATTGTAATACATGTACTTCAATTCATGTATTATGGTTCATTGTGTTGGGAACATGTTAAAATCATGTGTGATTGTTTCGTTTATTATTAAATTTCCTGTAAGGTGTAGAAGTACATATATTCATTTTGTTTCAAGCTGGTGTAAGTTCGTCATTTTTATGACATGGTCCCTGTAGTAGAGGATGGTAGTATGCACGCATGACGGTAAGGGGTTAAGGAATGTTGTACAGTTGTTCAGTGTAAATTTTGTTTGAGGAAATTATTAATGATTTTTGCCTAATCATATTTGGTAAGTGTATCCAATGGAACTTAACAAGTTTAACTGAGATAGTTACAGCTGTGGTTCTCATCCCTGTTGGGATGCAAGTTTTTACCTTGTGATAGGTTACTGTGATTTTTTGTTATAGGGACATTTTATTTTTCATAAAATGCGCATTATATTTAAGTCATCACTATTTGTGTGTATGCCATTATACCGATGTTAAAAGTTTTGGAGGGGACATTATTTTGTTTATAGAGAATGGTGACGTAGCCATCTTTTCAGACAGGGAACAGAAGGGTTGAATGATGTACAATACTACAGGTTGCAGTATTGAGTTTGTTATGTTTTTAGTCCCATGTCACAATGAATGACGGATGAGTTTTGTTTTTTTAAGATCATTGTATTTAGGTACAATTTTTCAACTGTTATATGATAATTAGTTTTGTATCTGGTAATGTTAGGTCAGCAATGTTAATTGGTGTTAATATGTTGTATACATATTTTTCATATGTATTTTGACTGTTTGTAAGTTGTGTTCATTATTCTTTTCTGGCCATTTGAGATGTCGGAGATTTATCTTAAGGAGCCACAGTAATTACATGCATATGGGATGGTACAGATTATGTGAAGTTCCAATGTCATATCACTGGAAACTTTATTAGGAGGTTGATGTTGGCTATTAGACAGCAACCATATGTTTATGAATGTACTATAGTACAAGTGATAAGTGACATATAGTTCATGAGTATGAAATAACAGTCATATATATGACAGCTGTGTTTAAAGTAGTGTTGTTTGTCGACTAAGCACAGATATATTTGTGGTCAGGTCTTGGTTAATTACTAACCCACAGGACATATATTTTTTAGATTTGTTTACATGCATAATTGTTAACTCTTTATTTATGATAGTTTCATTTGTGTTGAAAGTAGAAGAAAAAGGCAGTCACGCCATATGTTATGGTTATGTTGAATACCTGTACATGTACGATGTACATTTGTATGTCGCATGATTAACGCCCTCTGGTGTTAACAAGTTACAGTCCTCTCGGGCTCGGTGAATAAAGTCTCTCCACATCGTATCTGAGGTCGTCCGGCTTTTCCTTCTTAATACTGGCGCATGGTGTTGTCTTGGGTGTACCCATCTGCTTGTAATATTTTGATGGCATACACTAAGCAAATGCAGCTATCCCAAATTCTGAGCGATGCATGTCGCAGTGGAGTTTATAGGGGAGTAAAGTAACAAGAGACCCGCGGGTCTAGCGCTCACCTGAGTATCGCAAGTTCACCTTTCACGCAGTCACTAATCTAAATTATTCACAGCTCTACCAAAATTTGACGAGGCATTCTCAAGTGGAAGATGAAAATGTACAATAAGGGCCCAATTTTTTCAAGATTCCTTAATTTGGGGGAATTGGGGCCCCCTGGGGCCCTCTGGGTGGGGCATGGTGCCCAGTTTGATAAATTGAGATCCTGACCACCTAGGGATGCTACCTGCCAAGTTTGACAAAAATCCATCATGAGGTCTTCAGGAAGAAGATGAAAATGTACAATTCAGGCCCCCATTTGGACCCTTCCAACCACCCCCCCTCCCCTTACCCCCAAGAGGGGCACCCCTGGATCTCCTATGAACAAACTTGAAACTACAGTCATTAATGTACTCACTCATAGTATTATCTCAGCTCTATAACTTCTGATTCTAGAGAAGATTTTTAAAGATTCCTTCATTTGGGGGGTTTGGGCCCCCTGGGGGCCCCCTGGGCGGGGCATGGTGCCCATTTTAACAAATTAAGATCCTAACCCCCTAGGAATGCTACCTGCCAAGTTTGGTGAAAATGGGTCATGGGGTTCTCAAGAAGAAGATAAAAATGTACAATTTAGGCCCCATTAGGACCCCTCCTCACCCCCACCCCCCCCCCTGGGTCCCAAGGGGGGCACCCCTGATTCTGCCATGAACAAACTTGAAACTACAGTCATCAATGTGCTAACTCATAGTATTAACCTAGCTCTATCACTTCTGGTTCTAGAGAAGGTTTTTGCGGGTTCCTTAATTTTGGGGGGTTTGGGCCCCCTGGGGGCCCCCTGGGTGGGTCATGGTGCCCATTTTAATAAATGGAGTTCCTAACCCCCTAGGGATGCTACCTGCCAAGTTTGGTGAAAATGGGTCATGGAGTTCTCAAGAAGAAGATGAAAATGTACAATTTAGGCCCCATTAGAACCCTTCCCCACCCCCCCCCCCTCCCCTGGGTCCCAAGGGGGGCACCCCTGATTCTGCCATGAACAAACTTGAAACTACAGTCATCAATGTACTAACTCATAGTATTAACTTCGCTCTATCACTTCTGGTTCTAGAGAAGAAGATTTTTACAGATTCCTTAATTTTGGGGGGTTTGGGCCCCCCTGGGGGCCCCCTGGGTGGGGCATAGTGCCCATTTTAACAAATTGAGTTCCTAACCCCCTAGGGATGCTACCTGCCAAGTTTGATGAAAATCGGTCATGGGGTTTTCAAGAAGAAGATGAAAATGTAAAAAGTTTACGCACGACGCACGACGGACGACGGACGACGGACGACGCACGACGCACGACGCACGACGGACGCCGGACGAAGGGCGATCGCAATAGCTCACTTGAGCCTTTGGCTCAGGTGAGCTAATAAAGCGGGAGAATTTTGAAGTTGCATGGGACCTATATGCAGGTTTCTTTTGTTATATGGGCATGAATATTTCATTTCATTTCATTTTTATTTCATTTCCGGCCAAAACATATAATATGACAATTTCATATAAACAAATTAAGTACAATGTAACTATTACATTTCCAAATGAAATTTAGATGCACGTCATTTGTTTACATGACTCAATAAACATACTAGCTGAAAAAATACATGGGCAAAAATGTGACTGAATCATAAGAAAGAAAAGGTCGGAAATGGAGGGGACTGCTAAAAAGCCAAGCTTGTAGAATGCAGTCCCCTCGTGAGTCGTGAAAATTATAGTAATAATGTAACAAGACAATTTGACATAGTCCTCGGGAAACAGAAAATAAAACAAGTATACGCACACAAAACGCACACACAGACAAAAACAAAGCTGCTCTCTTACATACGCGAGGAAAGAATAAATAGGAGGTCAAAGGCCAGAGGGGGACAGGAAGACAGAGGAAGAGAGAGAAAAGGGCAAAGGAGGAAGAGTTCAAGGGCCAATGCCAGGGCACATGAGACTTTGGTCTTACCAAGAAGTGGACTATCTATAAGTAATATATATAACAGTTATGAAATATATATCAATGAATGTGGTATTTCTGACGTGTTTCTTACGACTGGTTTAGTTGTTGTTTTTTTCAAACCTTGATAGCAAGGTGGAAAATTGGTTAGTAATTCTGAATAAACGTTGGGGTGGTGTTAAACAAGAAGGTAAGGTCGTTGTTATAACGTTGGTCTAACGTTGATTTTACACTCTGATGGTACGGTGACACGACAGTTTTTGGTGACAATTTTTCCGGTCTTATTTTCTCCAAGGACTCAGAGTTGGGTTGTGATACGGTTTTAGGTTTAAGACTTAGTTAGATCTGAGGATTATATATAGGATTATGGATGGAGTTATGTTTGTGGATAGAATTTATATTTGGCTTAGCGTCACAGATTTTTCATGGGAGCAATTTTCGCCTGGTGTAAATGTCATGGAAGTACAGGAACCGATATTACCGAGTACGAAAAATGGGAGGTTTATTAAAAAATTTACGACAGCGGGAGATGATCTTCTATGTGGCGTAAGTAACTTGACTACAATGTATTAAAGAAACCGTACAGTTCTGGTTGAGGTGAGGATTTAGCTTTGAATGTTTTGCGAGATATTCAGAAACCACTCTATGAGATGTCAAAGAGCATACAATTCTAAGAGGAATCAGAAGTTTATAAGAAGAAAATCGGTTTTGAAATGACAGAGATATCCAAAAACAATGTGATACAAAGAGATCCCAGTAAAAGGCATGGCCTATTGCCTTTTTTATTATCGCTTTTTTGATATCTCGGCCATTTGAAAACCAATTTTCATCAAATAAACGTTGAATCCTTCTTAAGATTACATGCTCTTTGATATTACATTAGAGGTTTCTCATTTTCTCACTTATAGGAATGTTATAAACCTGAATCCTCCACTAAACCAGTACTGTACAGTTCCTTTATATTAAGTTTGCCAAAGGAGAAATCCAATCCAAACATAGGTTAGTCTGATAAGAAAGAGTAAAATATTACGAGTTCAACGGTAAAATTTCGATCGAAATCGGGTGAAAAAAAAAGATAAGGAAGTTATGACATTTTGAAGTTTCGCTAATTGTTCAGGAAACAGTTCTTGAACGGTCAATACGAATATTCAAATGACAAAGTGAGCATGTCACCCCAGCAACATGCCAAATAGTTTGTACATAAAATTTTTGAATTCCCAGTTTTTCATGCCAACGCTATTATGCCCGAGCCTCAAATCCTGATATATCTTACTGATCACTATTCTGAAGTTATTCAGCATGGAATAACATCATGTTTTAGACTTCAATGACAGAAACAGTGAATATGTTCGTCATTTTTTGTGCACGATCATTGGAAAATTGTGAGGTAATGACATTGTCTGCTCATTTATTTGCATATTCATATCCAGTATACAAGAACTGTTCCGCAGAAATAAGCCAAACTTCAAAATTTCATAAGTTCCTTATTTTTCATCCGATTTCAGCCAAATGTTTACCGACAAATTCATAAGATTTTACTCTTTATTATTACACTAACTTATTTTCGGACTGGATTTCCCCCTGAAACATCATTGACCTTCCCCCGAGTTCTGCTCTATAGCCATTACACAAAGACATTCTATATTTGTCTGAGGCAATGACACAGCATAATAATCCTCTCTTACCTGTTTTGTAGTGTGTGGGTGTTTGTGCGTGTGTGTCACCTGTGTTGGCGAAGGGATACGTGAAATGGGACAGTAAGATTACAAGTGGGCAAAACAAAACAATCCAAAAATGATCAGAAGGTACATTTAGATGAACAGTTGCCCAGTCTCAAGTCTGCCTTTCTCTTTCAAGCAAGGAAATTGAAATAAAAAAATACATATTTGGGCAAAAACGTATACAGAATATACACACTGTGTACGCGGTGATTTATTCTGCCAGTGCCAGACTGTATAGTGGTGAACAATTACATTTATTTATTTATTCACTTATTCATTTACCTAATTATCTAATTATTTGTTCATTTGTTTTGTGTGTGTGTGTGTGTGTGTCCTTGTTTGCATGTGAATTTGTTGGGAGTGTATTTTAAGATTTACGTTTAGAATAATGTGCGTGGCCATGGCGTCTCTCTGATCTGATCTGATCGGAGATCTTTTGTTTCGTCCCCCATCAGTCTGTGCCCCCTGATGAGCGGAGTCCAGTCGCGGTCTTGGTTGGTTTGTTTCATTTTGTTATTTTTTAAACGCTAATGAATCTGTTTTGAATAAAAGTAATTAGTTATATTGTTGCTAGATGGTTCGGTGTAAAAATGTCAGAGGTAAAAATGCCAGAGGTAAAAATGGCAGAGGTAAAAATGGCCGAGGTAAATATGGCCGAGGTAAAAATGTCAGAGGTAAAAATGTCAGAAGTAAAAATGTCAGAAGTAAAAATGTCACAGGTAAAAATGTCAGAGGTAAAAATGTCAGAAGTAAAAATGTCAGAGGTAAAAATGTCAGATGTAAAGATGTCAGTGGTAAATAGGTAACTGACGAGAAATTGACGAGGTATCGCTCGGTTATCGCTTGGATTTTACAGCCTACTCAATAGGCCCTATCTCAAAAAACTGCTGGGAGGTGCAAAAATTTCAGCGGCGACCGAGCAGGCTAGAAATCGATCGGTCGTCGCTCTGAGTTGTGACTGTAGCCTGAGTTTAAATTGTGATAAACAATTTACAGTGTACATGTTGATTGCAAAAAGAAAGTTACTGATAGACATTATACCTCAGATTTGAATGTAAACACAAGAAATCTTGATCGAGTTAATGAAGTGAAATATTAATGTCGGTATCACAGTTGATGAGTTAAACTGGAATAATCACGACAAAGTTTGCAAGAAAAGAAAGTATGTATAATTCCGAGTTTTCTCTTGTTTTACGACTGCACATTATTATAAATGACAAAATATGAGACTAAACGTACATGTCTTGTATACTACAAAATGAAGCTATACAAATATAGTATATAATTTTGGGATTTTGGAATTAGAAAAAAAAATCAAACCAGCAAAAACGTCCAAACAGAGGACAAATTATTTCGACGATAATCCATATTTTTATCAATCCATGAAATAAACTACAATGTAAATACATTCTTCCAGTGGGATACTAAAGGTTGTGTGCTCAACAATTTGCTTCAATTGGTCAATAAGGATTTGAAGAAAAATAACACCATCGTATTAGTAGAGCGTTTTAAAATGTATTTAATCACTACTATCTGAACATAATCTAAGTACGTGTATTCAAAAACTAAGGAGTATTCCAGAAAAATGGTGTCATCATAGGAGCAAGGTTTATAATTTACTTCCTTTAAACCTACTTTTAACGTTTTTAAGAGACATAAAGAAGAGTTTATATATTTTTATACATGTATAGACTTGGAAAAATGACAGACAACCAAAATATCAAAAAGATGTTTAATTATACGTGTTATTTTCATGATATATGATTGGTATAAAGTGATGTATAATTTGATTGTGTGAGTGAATTTACTTTGTTCTTTTGTGTTTTGTATAGACTTATGTATCAAATCAACTCACTCACATTAGAATACAGGACCCTCCTGTAAAACAGCGGTGCTATGATGGATATTTGGTAAATGAGGCTGTCTAGCCATATCTATCGGGTGTAAATGTATCCTAATATTTGCTTTTATTTCGACGGATATAAATAAAAACCAACCAGTAAACCAACGACGCCATACTCTTGGCAAGTTGCCAAGTTTTGGATCATGTGGCGCAACATGACCCCTCAGTTTACAGTCTTCTGTTGTTGTTGTGGTTGTTGTTGTGTGGTTGTTGTTGTTGGTTTGTTTGTTTTTTGGAGGGGGGGGGGATTAGGGCTCCTCAGGCTTTTCGGTCGGTTACTCTCCTCCCCTTTCAATATTCCGCAGATGAACACACATAGAGAACTGCTCTGTGGTTTGCTGCATGGTCAGGCAAGCTCACCATCGTGTGCTAATTTACGATCCTATTTTGAACCGTCTGTTATAACATTCTCTTTTACTCCCTTCCTTCATGTTTGTTAAAATTCAGTGAAGCATAAGGCTATTGTAATCTGCCAGGTCAGGCAGGCGACGACGGGAAGCTAACTGGATCCTTATTCAGACAATAATGCTACTAAATTTTTATTTGCACGAGCAAATGGTGACTTTGAATGAGTTTTTCCGGCTTTTTCGGCAATGATTTTTCATTAAAAAAAATAAAATCATAGCCTGAATATCCTTCGTTTTCCTTTCATATGACACTTTATGCGTTAAAAAAATGAAACCTAATTTGAAAATTTATGCTTCCATTTAACCAAGAAAATATGGATAGTATCATAAAGTTTCATTATTTTACGCATAAAGTGTCATAATATGAAAGGAAAACGAAGGATATTCAGGCTATGTTTGTTGTTGTTGTTGTTGTGTGTAAGCATAAAGTACCTTCTAGCAAAAGGCAAAACACTCTGTCCCTCGGATAGGACGCTATTAAAATGGAGGTCCCGTGTATGAGAGACTAGCAACTCATGCACGTAAAAGATCCCGCTTCATTCATTCATCGCAAAGAGCAGGGTGTTTAACCCGGTAAAGTGGTCCCACCTCACATCCAACTGGACCCCATGGCCGACTAGCTTAATGTAGCTGAATATGGGCTATCCAGCCATCTTCTCAGATGGAATGAACAAACGAAAAACAAAATAGAAGAAGGTAACTGTTATTTGTTATTTGCATACAGGAATTTCATATATTCATGTCTTCACTATAAAGTACTTGGCTTATGCAGCTCGCTGTCGTGGTGGTTGAAGTAGAATCATAGACCTCGTTGCCCTGCCAGATGGAAGGCAAAAGCGGTGTTGCTGATGGCCAAGTTACATACATAGGTATATATACCCAGGTAGCGCGAGATAAATTTCCAGCAGAGACCGGCGGGCCGAGGCCGGAAGGCCTACGGGATACCGGTAGATGGCCCATCGATCACCAGTCGGTCACCAATGGAAGATCGTCTACGGGGCATCGCTCGGTGACTGCTTGGACTATGCGGGGAGAAGATCTCCAAATTTTGCAAAATTTTCACCTAAAATCGACCGGTAACTGACGAGAAATTGACAAGGTATCGCTAGGTTATCGCTTGGATTTTACAGCCTACTCAATAGGCCCTATCTCAAAAAACTGCTGGGAGGTGCAAAAATTTCAGCGGCGACCGAGCAGGCTACAAATCGATCGGTCGCCGCTATGAGTTGTGACTGTAGCCTGAGTTTAAATTGTGATAAACAATTTACAGTGTGCATGTTGATTGCAAAAAGAAAGTTACTGAATAGACATTATACTTCAGATTTGAATGTAAACACAAGAAAACTTGATCGAGTTAATGAAGTGAAATGTTAATGTCGGTATCACAGTTGATGAGTTAAACTGGAATAATCACGACAAAGTTTGCAAAAAAAGAAAGTATGTATAAATCCGAGTTTTCTCTTGTTTTACGACTGCACATTATTATAAATGACAAAATATGAGACTAAACGTATATGTCTTGTATACTACAAAATGAAGCTATACAGATATAGTATATAATTTTGGTATTTTGGAATTAGAAAAAAAAATCAAACCAGCAAAGACGTCCAAACAGAGGACAAATTAATCCATATTCTTATCAACCCATGAAATAAACTACAATGTATATATATACATTCTTTCAGTTGGATATACTAAAGGTTGTTATACATATTATTATACATGTATAGACTTGGAAAAATGACAGACAACCAAAATATAAAAAAGATGTTTAATTACGCGTGTTATTTTCATGATATATGATTGGTATAAAGTGATGTATAATTTGATTGTGTGAGTGAATTTACTTTGTTCTTTTGTGTTTTGTATAGACTTATGTATCAAATCAACTCACTCACATTATTAGAATACAGGACCCTCCTGTAAAACAGCGGTGCTATGATGGATATTTGGTAAATGAGGCTGTCTAGCCATATCTATCGGGTGTAAATGTATTATAATATTTGCTTTTATTTCGACGGATATAAATAAAAACCAACCAGTGTGACGTCATCTTCATTCTTTTTTTCTTTTTTTTTCTTTTTTTTTGGGGGGGGGGGCGACAATCTGGTAAGATTCAAATTTGTAGGCAACACTATACGGTATTACGTCCTTGACCGTGGCGTCGCTCGATCTATCTATAGGGCTTTTTACACTTGTAAATTTTTGCTTAGCCCCGGACTATCGGTGGGGCTAAGGGGGGGCCTTAGCCCCACCGTTGGTACGGGACTATCCTTAGCCCACTTTCTGTTTACACTCGTTTTTGCCAAAGTGGGCTAGCCCCACCGATAGTACGGTACTATCTGGCCCTGCAAAATAGCAGGGGTTAGCACCGCAATTGCGGTGCTAGCACCGCAATTGCGGTGCCAAGCAAGTGAGTGTAAACAGAACGAAAAAATAATCCTGGGCTAAGCGACGGAGACGAAGTCCGACCCTCACTGACCAATCAGAAACGAGGCAATCAAGTGCTGCCGGTGCGTGCGTGTACGTGTACAGTACACAGCGTAATTATGAATATTCATGTGGTTTGGAAAGTCCGGGGCTAAGAAATACGAGTGTAAAAAGGTCAGTTTTCTCCTTAGCCCCGGACAAGAGATAGTACGGGACTAATTGGCGAGTGTAAAAAGCTGAAAAAATTGGTACGGGACTAACGATAGTCCTGGGTCAGAGAAAGTCCGGGGTTAAGAAACACAAGTGTAAAAAGCTCTTATGTGATGGGTAATCTTTTCTTTTCCGTCTCCCTCGCGGCTGGAAGGCACTGGTGTTTTTTTTTTTTCGGAAATGAATCTGTTTCGCATAAACACAGATTTGTTGTTGACCTGCCATGCATCTGTTTTAGTGTGTGTCGGGGGGGGGGGGGGTGGGGGGTGGGGGTGGGTGGGTGGGGATAGACCTGAAGGTGTAACAATGTACCTACTAAGGTCCATAACTACGTACAATCACAAGTGTGATTCGTCGTGCCACTCTTTTCATCGGATAGGATGATCTATTTGTTTCGTCCGCGAGCGGGAAGAGTGGTGTCGCCTGTCAGTGTGTTGAAGTGCAAATAAAACTCCATGGTGTTCCCTTGGGGGTGTACCTTCCTGCTGATATATATATATATATTTTTTTTTTTTGGATGGCATATTATGCAAATACAGTTTTCCCAAATTCTGAACGATTATGAGGCAGTTGAGTTTGTGGAGGATTCTGGTTCTAACCTTGATTTGATATGGAGTAGGACCCTCGTTTACAGAGAGCGAAAGGGCCGGGGCACCGTGGATCGGAATTATAATGTACAACTGTACTATCGAATCTTCGTACACTGCAAAAAGTCCGGAGTTAAAGGACAAGTTCACCTTCATAAACATAAGGATTGAGAGAATGTAGCAATATTAGTAGAACACATCATTGAAAGTTTGAGGAAAATCAGACAATCCGTTCAAAAGTTATGAATTTTTGAAGTTTTTGTGCAGTACCCGCTGGATGAGAAGACTACTGCAGTGTGTGAATAACTTAGATGTCACATGCGTACAACAATATAAGGAAAATATAAAGAGAATTTCACAAAATTCCATCTTTTGAAAAAAGTACACATTCCCCTGACTCGTTACCGACAAATGTTATGGGTAATATTATCCCCCCTGCCTTTAGAAAGAGGCAAGTCAAGTGCTCTTTTATTATGCGAAAAAAGTGAAAATATGTTGAATTTTCTTTTACATTTTCTTTATACTGTTGTACGCATATGACTCACAAGCTGTAGTAGTCTCCTCATCCAGCGGTTCCAACACAAAAATTTAAAAAATTCATAACTTTTGCATCGATTGTCCAATTTTCCTCAAACTTTCACTGATGTGTTCTACTAATATTGTTGCATTTTCTCAATCCTTATGTTTATGAAGGTGAACTTGTCCTTTAAATATGAAACACCGAGCTGGTGTTAAATTTCCAATGCTCATTCATGGTGTTAGATTAACACCTCCGGGTGTCATTTCAAAATTCAAAATTGTTTTTTGAATAGTTTCTTAGTTACTGCACTTCTTGTCAATTTTGAACTTCAACAAGACGATAAAGAATTTTCCGATAAAGTACTTGATTTTTGAAAAAATGTGTAAACACATTTGACTCAGTAATACCAGTTGGTGTGGTCCCCTATTGAAGCTGGACGGGTGTTATACCATTGAAATTAACACCACCAATATCAAATCAACACCATGCGGTGTCATTATTGAATTAAATCTTTATATAGCGCAGTGTCAAAAATATCACCAGCCACAGTGTCAAATTAACACAACGAAGTGCCAGGCGAACACTTTTTAACACCATCACAATACATTTTCAACACCTGTGGGTGTGGTCCTTTATTGAAGTTTGATCGGTGTTAGATTTAACACCCATGTAGTTAAATCTAACACCGATGTTTTTACAGTGTAGGGAACCGAGGACAAGACACATACTGTCCCACGGGCGGATCCAGGAATTCCGTAAAAAAGGGGGCGCCCTTACGAAAGTCAAGGGGGGGGGGGGGAGAGGGCGCACCTGTTCCTATTTTTTTTTTCCTTTTTATTTCTTTAGTTTAAAAAATATAGGGAAAGGCGCGCAAGGTGCTCCCCCGCCTGGATCCGCCACTGCTGTCCTAACCTTATAGGATAATAGGAAACTGTGATGAGGACACGCATTGTGTCGTCAGTTGCCTAAAAAATTTCCAGTTGAACCGATCAGACCCAAAATACATTGGGTTGTTTCAAGTTCAGTGAGTCGGGCGTTGAACGTAGTCCTGTTTTATAAAGACACTTACGATTGATTTCAACAAAGATGCGTAACTTTCAATACATAGAGGGTAATTTGCGATAAATGGCACAGTTATTTTATGACAAGCAATTTGAGATTGATTGCAACTTACGCTCAATCTTTATGTCGGGGTTGAGAGGTTGACCTCAAAATTATGACGTACATGTATTTCCGGTATTTGGTGTTGGACCTATAGTGTTGCTGTCGTCGCTGACCCGAATTCCACCTTTTGCGTTGGCAATTGACATGACTAACGTGATTTTTCCCAATTGGGGAAATGCACGAAAACCCCTTTTTCCACAATTGAAAAACGAAGTTGAAATATTTCGGAATAAGTTGCTATAGACAAAGAAAATATGCACAAAATTTGGGTTATTTTTTGCCATAACTTTAAGAACAGTTCTTATAAAATTTTCTGTTTAAACATTTCCACATTTCTCCCATTTTCCGAAATTACAATTTTGATTATAAACTAGTGATGGAGAAGTAAAGGTAAAGGTGTTTCTTCTTGAAAACGGATTTTCACCAAACTTGTTAGATAGCATCCACGTGACACAATCTTAATTTGTTTGAATGAACACTGGGGGGGGGGGGGATGGAGCCTCATTTTTTTAATGAAATGACAATGCGAAAATTCCGCCACCCCTCATCCTCCCCCCCCCCCCCCCGGTCATTGGACCTCCCCTCATCCGCCAGAGCGAGCTTGCAACTACATTCATTAATGTACTATAGATACACTGCAAAGTAGCTCAATCCCTTTTGGTTCAAGAGGATTTTTTTCTTTTAGCACGATCCGTTATGTTATTTATTTGGGCATTTGCCTCCCCCCCCCCCCCCCCCCGACTTGGGGGCCTTTTCGATGAAGATGAAATTATAATATAACCCTAGGGATGCTATCTGCCACGTATACGTTTTACGAAAATCTGTCACAGGGTATTCAAAGAGTTGAAAATGTGAAAGTTTACTCCCCCCCCCCCCCCACTGCAGCCATTACTAGTGTTTCCATAGCATTTCTCTATAGCTTGTCCGGTCAAACAGCGGTGCCATATTGGATATTATCAAGACTATCAAGCCGTATACCTATCACATGTAAACGCCAGTATCATAATCATTTGCACGATTGCTTTTTCTACTAAAATGTCCATCAACAAACCAACAACGTCACACCCTGGGCAAGTTGCCAAATGTGGCAACACAACTGATTCCTCAGTTCACTGGGTGACTTTTTTTTTTAAAGATTTTTTTAAAGATTTACATTTAAAATTAAGTGCGTGACGCTCTGTCTATCTGTATGATGGGAGATTTTTTTTTCGTCCCCCTGATGGGCGGAGTGACGTCGCGGTCTTGTAATGGTGTGTGTTTATTTCACTTTATTTATTAACTTTTTTTACGCAAATGAATCTGTTTTGCATAATATTGTTGCTAGGTGGTAAAAACATTACCAAGGCATGTCACGCATCTGCTATCTTTTTTATTTTGCGGGAGTCTGAGGGTTTGGGGTAATAGACAATCTGGTAGGTATTTAATATTGAAATAAATCACAATTGTGGTCCGTGGCGCCATTTTCATAGGAGAAAGGATGATTTTGTGTTTTTTCTTTCTTCCACGGATACAGTTTCGGTACCCGATTGAGAAAGAAAAACTTATAATAATCAAAGTTTGAACAATTCAGTTTGGTGTAGATGGTAGGCCCTATAAAAAACTGTTTTGATAATGTAACATATGACCACCATATGCATTTCGATGTATCATGTAATTATACTGAGCTATTTTCCCCCTCGTGGATCCGTTATTTTATGTTTGTTTTTGTTTTTTAATTCATTCTCATTTCATGGAGAACTCTGGAGAAATATTACGAGTTCACCGGTAAAATTTTGATCGAAATCGGGTGAAAAAAGATAAGGAAGTTATGATATTTTGAGATTTCGCTAATTGTTCAGGAAACATTTCTTGAAAGGTGAATACGAATATTCAAATGGCAAAGTGAGCATGTCACCCAGCAACATGCCAAATAGTTTGTACATAAAATTTTTGAATTCCCAGTTTTTCATGCAAACGCTATTATGCCCGAGCCTCAAATCCTGATATATCTTACTGATCACGATTCTGAAGTTATTCAGGCTGGAATAGCATCATGTTTTAGACTTCAATGACAGAAACAGTGAATTTTCGTCATTTTTTATACACGATCATTGGAAAATTGTGAGGTAATGACATTGTCAGCTCATTTATTTATCATATCCACTATACAAGAACTGTTCTGCAGAAATAAGCAAAACTTCAAAATATCATAAGTTCCTTATTTTTCATCCGATTTCGGCCAAATGTTTACCGTTAAATTCGTAAGATTTTACTCTTATTTTATTACACTAACTTATTTTTGGACTGGATTTCCCCTTGAAGCCATCATCGACCTTCCCCCGAGTTCTGCTCTATAGCCATTACACAAAGACATCCTATTTGTGTCTGAGGCAATGACACAGCATAATAATCCTCTCTTACCTGTTTTGTAGTGTATAGGTGTTTGTGCGTGTGTGTCACCTGTGTATGGCGAAGGGATAAGTGAAATGGGACAGTAAGATTACAAGTAGGCAAAACAAAACAATCCAAAAATGATCAGAAGGTACATTTAGATGAATAGTTGCCCAGTCTCAAGCCTACCTTTCTCTTTCAAACAAGGAAATTAAAATAAAAAAATACATATTTGGGCAAAAACGTATACAGAATATACACACTGTGTACGCGGTGATTTATTCTGCCAGTGCCAGACTGTGTACATCTAGTGGTGAACAATTACATTTATTCATTTATTCACTTATTTATTTATCTAATTATTTAATTATTTATTCATTTATTTTGTGTGTGTGTGTGTGTGTCCTTGTTTGCATGTGAATTTGTTGGGAGTGTATTTTAAGATTTACATTTAGAATAATGTGCGTGGCCATGGCGTCTCTCTGATCTGATCTGATCTGATCGGAGATCTTTTGTTTCGTCCCCCAGTCTGTGTCCCCCTGATGAGCGGAGTAAAGACGCGGTCTTGGACTGGTTTGTTTCATTTTGTTATTTTTTAAACGCTAATGAATCTGTTTTGAATAAAAGTAATTAGTTATATTGTTGCTAGAAGGTTCGGCGTAAAAATGTCGGAGGTAAAAATGCCAGAGGTAAAAATGGCTGAGGTAAAAATGGCAGAGGTAAAAATGGCCGAGGTAAAAATGGCCGAGGTAAATATGGCCGAGGTAAAAATGTCAGAGGTAAAAATGTCAGAAGTAAAAATGTCAGAAGTAAAAATGTCAGAAGTAAAAATGTCACAGGTATAAATGTCAGAGGTAAAAATGTCAGAAGTAAAAATGTCAGAGGTAAAAATGTCAGATGTAAAGATGTCAGTGGTAAATAGGTAACTGACGAGAAATTGACGAGGTATCGCTCGGTTATCGCTTGGATTTTACAGCCTACTCAATAGGCCCTATCTCAAAAAACTGCTGGGAGGTGCAAAAATTTCAGCGGCGACCGAGCAGGCTAGAAATCGATCGGTCGTCGCTCTGCGTTGTGACTGTAGCCTGAGTTTAAATTGTGATAAACAATTTACAGTGTACATGTTGATTGCAAAAAGAAAGTTACTGATAGACATTATACTTCAGATTTGAATGTAAACACAAGAAATCTTGATCGAGTTAATGAAGTGAAATATTGATGTCGGTATCACAGTTGATGAGTTAAACTGGAATAATCACGAGAAAGTTTGCAAGAAAAGAAAGTACATATTGTATGTATAATTCCGAGTTTTCTCTTGTTTTACGACTGCACATTATTATAAATGACAAAATATGAGACTAAACGTACATGTCTTGTATACTACAAAATGAAGCTATACAAATATAGTATATAATTTTGGGATTTTGGAATTAGAAAAAAAATCAAACCAGCAAAAACGTCCAAACAGAGGACAAATTATTTCGACGATAATCCATATTTTTATCAATCCATGAAATAAACTACAATGTACATACATTCTTCCAGTGGGATACTAAAGGTTGTGTGCTCAACAATTTGCTTCAATTGGTCAATAAGGATTTGAAGAAAAATAACACCATCGTATTAGTAGAGCGTTTTAAAATATATTTAATCACTACTATCTGAACATAATCTAAGTACGTGTATTCAAAAACTAAGGAGTATTGCAGAAAAATGGTGTCATCATAGGAGCAAGGTTTATAATTTACTTCCTTTAAACCTACTTTTAACGTTTTTAAGAGACATAAAGAAGAGTTTATATTTTTATACATGTATAGACTTGGAAAAATGACAGACAACCAAAATATAAAAAAGATGTTTAATTACGCGTGTTATTTTCATGATATATGATTGGTACAAAGTGATGTATTTTGATTGTGTGAGTGAATTTACTTTGTTCTTTTGTGTTTTGTATAGACTTATGTATCAAATCAACTCACTCACATTAAGAATACAGGACCCTCCTGTAAAACAGCGGTGCTATGATGGATATTTGGTAAATGAGGCTGTCTAGCCATATCTATCGGGTGTAAATGTATCTTAATATTTGCTTTTATTTCGACGGATATAAATAAAAACCAACCAGTAAACCAACGACGCCATACTCTTGGCAAGTTGCCAAGTTTTGGATCATGTGGCGCAACGTGACCCCTCAGTTTACAGTCTTCTGTTGTTGTTGTTGTTGTTGTTGTTGTTGTTGTGTGGTTGGTGTTAGAGTTGTTGGTTTGTTTGTTTTTTGGAGGGGGGGGGGGGGGATTAGGGCTCCTTAGGCTTTTTCGGTCCGTTACTAGCTCTCCTCCCCTTTCAATATTCCGCTGATGAACACACATAGAGAACTGCTCTGTAGTTTGCTGCATGGTCAGGCAAGCTCACGATCGTGTGCTAATTTACGATCCTATTTTGAACCGTCTGTTATAACATTCCCTTTTACTCCCCTCCTTCATGTTTGTTAAAATTCAGTGAAGCATAAGGCTATTGTAATCTGCCAGGTCAGGCAGGCGTCGACGGGAAGCTAACTGGCTCCTTATTCAAACAGTAATGCTACTAAATTTTTATTTGAACGAGCAAATGGTGACTTTGAATGGGTTTTTCAGGCTTTTTCGGCAATCTTCTTCATAAAAAAAAAATAAAATCATAGCCTGAATATCCTTCGTTTTCCTTTCATATGACACTTTATGCGTTAAAAAAATGAAACCTAATATGAAAATTTATGCTTCCATTTAACCAAGAAAATATGGATAGTATCATTAAGTTTCATTTTTTACGCATAAAGTGTCATAATATGAAAGGAAAACGAAGGATATTCAGGCTATGTTTTTTTTTTTGTTGTTGTTGTGTGTAACCATAAAGTACCTTCTAGCAAGAGGCAAACCACTCTCTCCCTCGGATAGGACGCTATTAAAATGGAGGTCCCGTGTATGAGAGACTAACAACAAATGCACGTAAAAGATCCCGCTTCATTCATTCATCGCAAAGAGCAGGGTGTTTAACCCGGTGAAGTAGTCCCACCTCACATCCAACTGGACCCCATGGACGACTAGCTTAATGTAGCTGAATATGGGCTATCCAGCCATCTTCTCAGATGGAATGAACAAACGAAAAACAAAATAGAAGAAGGTTACTGTTATTTGTTATTTGCATACAGGAATTTCATATATTCATGTCTTCACTAAAGTACTGGGCTTATGCAGCTCGCTGTCGTGGTGGTTGAAGTAGAATCATAGACCTCGTTGCCCTGCCAGATGGAAGGCAAAAGCGTTGTTGCTGATGGCCAAGTTTAATACATACAAAGGTATATATACCCAGTTTGCGCGAGATAAATTTCCAACAGAGACCGGCGGGCCGAGGCCGGTAGGCGTACGGGACAGCGGTAGATGGCCCATCGATCACCAGTCGGTCACCAATGGAAGATCGTCTACGGGGCATCGTTCGGTGACTGCTTGGACTCTGCGGGGAGAAGATCTTCATATTTTGCAAATTTTTCACCTAAAATCGACCGGTAACTGACGAGAAATTGACAAGGTATCGCTAGGTTATCGCTTGGATTTTACAGCCTACTCAATAGGCCCTATCTCAAAAGACTGCTGGGAGGTGCAAAAATTTCAGCGGCGACCGAGCAGGCTAGAAATCGATCGGTCGTCGCTCTGAATTGTGACTGTAGCCTGAGTTTAAATTGTGATAAACAATTTACAGTGTCGACATGTTGATTGCAAAAAGAAAGTTACTGAATAGACATTATACTTCAGATTTGAATGTAAACACAAGAAAACGTGATCGAGTTAATGAAGTGAAATATTGATGTCGGTATCACAGTTGATGAGTTAAACTGGAATAATCACGACAAAGTTTGCAAGAAAAGAAAGTATGTATAATTCCGAGTTTTCTCTTGTTTTACGACTGCACATTATTATAAATGACAAAATATGAGACTAAACGTATAAATGTCTTGTATACTACAAAATGAAGCTATACAAATACAGTATATAATTTTGGGATTTTGGAATTAGAAAAAAAATCAAACCAGCAAAAACGTCCAAACAGAGGACAAATTATTTCGAAGATAATCCATATTTCTATTAATCCATGAAATAAACTACAATGTACATACATTCTTCCAGTGGGATACTAAAGGTTGTGAGCTCAACAATTTGCTTCAATTGGTCAATAAGGATTTGAAGAAAAATAACACCATCAGATTAGTGGAGCGTTTTAAAATATATTTAATCACTACTATCTGAACATAATAATGATAATAATAATAATAATAATAATGATAATAATGATAATAATCTAAGTACGTGTATTCAAAGTATAAGACTAAGGAGTATTGTAGGAAAATGGTGTCATCATAGGAGCAAGGTTTATAATTTACTTCCTTTAAACCTACTTTCAACGTTTTTAAGAGACATAAAGAAGAGTTTATATTTTTATACATGTACAGACTTAGAAAAATGACAGACAACCAAAATATAAAAAAGAAGTTTATTAATTATGCGTGTTATTTTCATGATATATGATTGGTATAAAGTGATGTATAATTTGATTGTATGAGTGAATTTACTTTGTTCTTTTGTGTTTTGTATAGACTTATGTATCAAATCAACTCACTCACATTATTAGAATACAGGACCCTCCTGTAAAACAGCGGTGCTATGATGGATATTTGGTAAATGAGGCTGTCTAGCCATATCTATCGGGTGTAAATGTATCCTAATATTTGCTTTTATTTCGACGGATATAAATAAAAACCAACCAGTAAACCAACGACGCCATACTCTTGGCAAGTTGCCAAGTTTTGGAACATGTGGCGCAACATGACCCCTCAGTTTACAGTCTTCTGTTGTTGTTGTTGTTGTGGTTGTTGTTGTGTGGTTGTTGTTGGTTTGTTTGTTTTTTGGAGGGGGGGGGGGATTAGAGCTCCTCAGGCTTTTCGGTCGGTTACTCTCCTTCCCTTTCAATATTCCGCAGATGAACACACATAGAGAACTGCTCTGTGGTTTGCTGCATGGTCAGGCAAGCTCACCATCGTGTGCTAATTTACGATCCTATTTTGAACCGTCTGTTATAACATTCTCTTTTACTCCCTTCCTTCATGTTTGTTAAAATTCAGTGAAGCATAAGGCTATTGTAATCTGCCAGGTCAGGCAGGCGACGACGGGAAGCTAACTGGATCCTTATTCAGACAATAATGCTACTAAATTTTTATTTGCACGAGCAAATGGTGACTTTGAATGAGTTTTTCCGGCTTTTTCGGCAATGATTTTTCATTAAAAAGAATAAAATCATAGCCTGAATATCCTTCGTTTTCCTTTCATATGACACTTTATGCGTTAAAAAAATGAAACCTAATTTGAAAATTTATGCTTCCATTTAACCAAGAAAATATGGATAGTATCATAATGTTTCATTATTTTACGCATAAAGTGTCATAATATGAAAGGAAAACGAAGGATATTCAGGCTATGTTTGTTGTTGTTGTTGTTGTGTGTAAGCATAAAGTACCTTCTAGCAAAAGGCAAAACACTCTGTCCCTCGGATAGGACGCTATTAAAATGGAGGTCCCGTGTATGAGAGACTAGCAACTCATGCACGTAAAAGATCCCGCTTCATTCATTCATCGCAAAGAGCAGGGTGTTTAACCCGGTAAAGTGGTCCCACCTCACATCCAACTGGACCCCATGGCCGACTAGCTTAATGTAGCTGAATATGGGCTATCCAGCCATCTTCTCAGATGGAATGAACAAACGAAAAACAAAATAGAAGAAGGTAACTGTTATTTGTTATTTGCATACAGGAATTTCATATATTCATGTCTTCACTATAAAGTACTGGGCTTATGCAGCTCGCTGTCGTGGTGGTTGAAGTAGAATCATAGACCTCGTTGCCCTGCCAGATGGAAGGCAAAAGCGGTGTTGCTGATGGCCAAGTTACATACATAGGTATATATACCCAGGTAGCGCGAGATAAATTTCCAACAGAGACCGGCGGGCCGAGGCCGGAAGGCCTACGGGATACCGGTAGATGGCCCATCGATCACCAGTCGGTCACCAATGGAAGATCGTCTACGGGGCATCGCTCGGTGACTGCTTGGACTCTGCGGGGAGAAGATCTCCAAATTTTGCAAAATTTTCACCTAAAATCGACCGGTAACTGACGAGAAATTGACAAGGTATCGCTAGGTTATCGCTTGGATTTTACAGCCTACTCAATAGGCCCTATCTCAAAAAACTGCTGGGCGGTGCAAAAATTTCAGCGGCGACCGAGCAGGCTACAAATCGATCGGTCGCCGCTATGAGTTGTGACTGTAGCCTGAGTTTAAATTGTGATAAACAATTTACATTGTGCATGTTGATTGCAAAAAGAAAGTTACTGAATAGACATTATACTTCAGATTTGAATGTAAACACAAGAAAACTTGATCGAGTTAATGAAGTGAAATGTTAATGTCGGTATCACAGTTGATGAGTTAAACTGGAATAATCACGACAAAGTTTGCAAAAAAAGAAAGTATGTATAAATCCGAGTTTTCTCTTGTTTTACGACTGCACATTATTATAAATGACAAAATATGAGACTAAACGTATATGTCTTGTATACTACAAAATGAAGCTATACAAATATAGTATATAATTTTGGTATTTTGGAATTAGAAAAAAAAATCAAACCAGCAAAGACGTCCAAACAGAGGACAAATTAATCCATATTCTTATCAACCCATGAAATAAACTACAATGTATATATATACATTCTTTCAGTTGGATATACTAAAGGTTGTTATACATATTATTATACATGTATAGACTTGGAAAAATGACAGACAACCAAAATATAAAAAAGATGTTTAATTATGCATGTTATTTTCATGATATATGATTGGTATAAAGTGATGTATAATTTGATTGTGTGAGTGAATTTACTTTGTTCTTTTGTGTTTTGTATAGACTTATGTATCAAATCAACTCACTCACATTATTAGAATACAGGACCCTCCTGTAAAACAGCGGTGCCATGATGGATATTTGGTAAATGAGGCTGTCTAGCCATATCTATCGGGTGTAAATGTATTATAATATTTGCTTTTATTTCGACGGATATAAATAAAAACCAACCAGTGTGACGTCATCTTCATTTTTTTTTTCTTTTTTTTTGGGGGGGGGGGGGGGGGGGGGTGGGGGGGGCAACAATCTGGTAAGATTCAAATTTGTAGGCAACACTATACGGTATTACGTCCTTGACCGTGGCGTCGCTCGATCTATGTGATGGGTAATCTTTTCTTTTCCATCTCCCTCACGGCTGGAAGGCACTGTTTTTTTTTTTTTTTTTTTTTTCGAAAAATGATTCTGTTTTGCATAAACACAGATTTGTTGTTGACCTGCCATGCATCTGTTTTAGTGTGTGTCGGGGAGGGGGGGGGGGGTGGGGGGTGGGGGTGGGTGGGTGGGGATAGACCTGAAGGTGTAACAATGTACCTACTAATGTCAATAACTACGTACAATCACAAGTGTGATTCGTCGTGCCACTCTTTTCATCGGATAGGATGATCTATTTGTTTCGTCCGCGAGCGGGAAGAGTGGTGTCGCCTGTAAGTGTGTTGAAGTGCAAATAAAAGTCCATGGTGTTCCCTTGGGGGTGTACCTTCCTGCTGATATATATATATTTTTTTTTTTTTTGGATGGCATATTATGCAAATACAGTTTTCCCAAATTCTGAACGATTATGAGGCAGTTGAGTTTGTGGAGGATTCTGGTTCTAACCTTGATTTGATATGGAGTAGGACCCTCGTTTACAGAGAGCGAAAGGGCCGGGGCACCGTGGATCGGAATTATAATGTTCAACTGTACTATCGAATCTTCGTACACTGCAAAAAGTCCGGAGTTAAATATGAAACACCGAGCTGGTGTTAAATTTCCAATGCTCATTCATGGTGTTAGATTAACACCTCCGGGTGTCATTTCAAAATTCAAAATTGTTTTTTTGAATAGTTTCTTAGTTACTGCACTTCTTGTCAATTTTGAACTTCAACAAGACGATAAAGAATTTTCCGATAAAGTACTTCATTTTTGAAAAAATGTGTAAACACATTTACACTCAGTAATACCAGTTGGTGTGGTTCCCTATTGAAGCTGGACGGGTGTTATACCATTGAAATTAACACCACCAATATCAAATCAACACCATGCGGTGTCATTATTGAATTAAATCTTTATATAGCGCAGTGTCAAAAATATCACCAGCCACAGTGTCAAATTAACACAACGAAGTGCCAGGCGAACACTTTTTAACACCATCACAATACATTTTCAACACCTGTGGGTGTGGTCCTTTATTGAAGTTTGATCGGTGTTAGATTTAACACCCATGTAGTTAAATCTAACACCGATGTTTTTACAGTGTAGGGAACCGAGGACAAGACACATACTGTCCCACGGGCGGATCCAGGAATTCCGTAAAAAGGGGGCGCCCTTACGAAAGTCAAGGGGGGGGGGGGGGGGGAGAGGGCGCACCTGTCAGTTGCCTAAAAAAATTTCCAGTTGAACCGATCAGACCCAAAATACATTGGGTTGTTTCAAGTTCAGTGAGTCGGGCGTTGAGCGTAGTCCTGTTTTATAAAGACACTTACGATTGATTTCAACAAAGACGCGTAACTTTCAATACATAGAGGGTAATTTGCGATAAATGGCACAGTTATTTTATGACAAGCAATTTGAGATTGATTGCAACTTACGCTCAATCTTTATGTCGGGGTTGAGAGGTTGACCTCAAAATTATGACGTACATGTATTTCCGGTATTTGGTGTTGGACCTATAGTGTTGCTGTCGTCGCTGACCCGAATTCCACCTTTTGCGTTGGCAATTTACATGACTAACGTGATTTTTCCCAATTGGGGAAATGCACGAAAACCCCTTTTTCCACAATTGAAAAACGAAGTTGAAATATTTCGGAATAAGTTGCTATAGACAAAGAAAATATGCACAAAATTTGGGTTATTTTTTGCCATAACTTTAAGAACAGTTCTTATAAAATTTTCTGTGTAAACATTTCCACATTTCTCCCATTTTCCGAAATCACAATTTTGATTATAAACTAGTGATGGAGAAGTAAAGGTAAAGGTGTTTCTTCTTGAAAACGGATTTTCACCAAACTTGTTAGATAGCATCCACCTGACACAATCTTAATTTGTTTGAATGAGCACTGGGGGGTGGAGCCTCATTTTTTTAATGACATGTCAATGCGAAAATTCCGCCACCCCTCATCCTCCCCCCCCCCCCCCCGGTCATTGGACCTCCCCTCATCCGCCAGAGCGAGCTTGAAACTACATTTATTAATGTACTATAGATGCACTGCAAAGTAGCGCAATCCCTTTTGGTTCTAGAGGATTTTTTCCTTTTAGCACGATCCGTTATGTTATATTTGGGCATTTGCCTCCCCCCCCCCCCAACTTGGGGGCCTTTTCGATGAAGATGAAATTATGATATAACCCTAGGGATGCTACCTGCCACGTATACGTTTTACGAAAATCTGTCACAGGGTATTCAAAGAGTTGAAAATGTGAAAGTTTATCTCCCCCCCCCCCCCCACACACACACACTGCAGCCATTACTAGTGTTTCCATAGCATTTCTCTATAGCTTGTCCGGTCAAACAGCGGTGCCATATTGGATATTATCAAGACTATCAAGCCGTATACCTATCACATGTACACGCCAGTATCATAATCATTTGCACGATTGCTTTTTCTACTAAAATGTCCATCAACAAACCAACAACGTCACACCCTGAGCAAGTTGCCAAATTTTTAGTCAAGTGGCAACACAGCTGATTCCCCAGTTCACTGGGTGACTTCATTTGCATTTTTTTTGGGGGGGGGGGGGTGGGACAATTTTTTCAAGATTTACATTTAAAATTAAGTGCGTGACGCTCTGTCTATCTGTATGATGGGAGATTTTTTTTTTCGTCCCCCTGATGGGCGGAGTGACGTCGCGGTCTTGTAATGGTGTCTGTTTATTTCACTTTATTTATTAACTTTTTACGCAAATGAATCTGTTTTGCATAAACGTAGATAGATATATTGTTGCTATAGGTGGTAAAAACATTACAAAGGCATGTCATGCATCTGCTATCTTTTTTATTTTGCGGGAGTCTGAGGGTTGGGGGTAATAGACAATCTGGTAGGTATTATTTTGAACTAAATCACAATTGTGGTCCGTGGCGCCAATTTCATAGGAGAAAGGATGATTTTGTGTTTTTTCTTTCTTCCCCGGATACAGTTTCGGTACCCGATTGAGAAAGAAAAACTTATAAATAATCAAAGTTTGAACAATTCAGTTTAGTGCAGATGGTAGGCCCTATAGAAAACTGTTTTGATAATGTAACATTATGACCACCATATGCATTTCGATGTATCATATAATTATACTGAGCTATTTTCCCCCTCGTGGATCCGTTATCTTATGTTTGTTTTTTTTTTTAATTCATTCTCATTTCATGGAGAACTGTGGTTCTAACCTTTTTTCTGGTGGAGGTTAGTCTTTAATAGGCAATGAATACAGAGTTTTGGCTATGCAGTCATTCCATCGGAGTTCTATAGGTTTTGCATATAGGCCCTACCATCTCATTAATATTGATGCGGAGTTTTGTCCATGGTGTTGTCTTGGGTGTACCTTTCTGCTTATAATATTTTGATGACATACACTGAGCAAATGCAGCTATCCCAAATTCTGAGCGATGCATGTGGAGTTTATAGGGGAGTAAATTAGTAATAAAGCGGGAGAGTTTTGAAGTTACATGGGACCTATGTGCAGGTTTCTTTTGTGATATGGGTATGAATATGTATTAGTGAATGTGGTATTTCTGACGTGTTTCTTACGACAGGTTTAGTTTGGGTTTTTTTTTCAAACCTTGATAGCAAGGTGGAAAATTGGTTAATGATTCTGAGTAAACGTTGGGGAATTGTCAAACAAGAAGGTAAGGTCGTTGTTATAACGTTGGTCTAACGTTGATTTTACACTAGGATTGTACGGTGACGCGACAGTTGCTCCTGCGACCTATTTTTCCGGTCTTCTTTTCTTCAAGGACTCAAAGTTAGGGTTGTGATAGGGTTTTAAGTTTCAAAGGTTTAGTTCGATGTGAGGATTATAGGATTATGGATGGAGTTATGTTTATGGGTAGAATTTATGTTTGGCTTAGCGTCACAGATTTTTCATGTCATGGAAGTACAAGAACCGATATTACCGAGTACGAAAAATGGGAGGTTTATTCAAAAATTTACGACAGCGCCGGGGAGATGATCTTCTATTTGGCGTAGGTAACTTGACTATAATGTATCGAAGAAACCGTACAGTTCTGGTTGAGGTGAGGATTTAGCTTTGAATGTTTTGCGAGATATTCAGAAACCACTCTATTATGTCAAAGAGCATACAATTCTGAGAGGAATCAGAAGTTTATAAGAGGAAAATCGGTTTTGAAATGACAGAGATATCCAAAAACAATGTGATACAAAGAGATCCTAATAAAAGGCTTGGCCTATTGCTTTTTTTATTATCGCTTTTTTTAATATTTCGCCCATTTGAAAACCAATCTTCATCAAATAAACGTTGAATCCTTCTTAAGATTATACATGCTCTATAGTTATCTCACTTGGGAATGTTATAAACCTGAATCCTCTACTTAACCAGTACTGTACAGTTCCTTCATACACTGTATCAAGTTTGCTAAAGGGGAAATCCAGTCCAATTATAAGTTGGTATGATAAGAAAGAGTAAAATATTACGACTTCAACGGTAAAATTTTGATCGAAATCGGGTGGAAAAAATAAGGAAGTTATGACATTTTGAAGTTTCGCTAATTGTTCAGGAAACAGTTCTTGAACGGTCAATACGAATATGCAAATGGCAAAGTGAGCATGTCATACCCCAACATGCCAAATAGTTTGTACATAAAATTTTTCAATTCCCAGTTTTTCATGGAAACGCTATTATGCCCGAGTCTCAAATCCTGATATATTTTACTGATCGCTCAGTATTCTGAAGTTATTCTGCCTAGAATTACATCATGTTTTAGACTTCAATGACAGAAACATTGAATTTTCGTCATTTTTTTTTGTACACGATCATTGGAAAATTGTGAGGTTATGACATGGTCAGCTCATTTATTTGCATATTCATATCCACTATATACAAGAACTGTTGTGCAGAAATAAGCAAAACTTCAAAATTTCATAAATTCCTTATTTTTTATCCGATTTCAGTCAATTTTTTACCGTTGAATTCGTAAGATTTCACTCTTTTTTATAGTATATTACACTAACTTATTTTGGGACTGGATTTCCCCTTAAAACTATCATCGACCTTCCCGCGAGTTCTTTTCTATAGCCATTACACAAAGACATTCTATTTTTGTCTGAGGCAATGACACAGCATCATATATCCTCTCTTGAATGTTTTGTAAGGTATCGTTTTGTGCGTGCGTGTCACCTGTGCATGGCGAAGGGATACGTGAAATGGAACAGTAAGATTAGAAGTAGGCAAAACAAAACAATCCAAAAATGATCAGAAGGTACATTTAGATGAACAGTTGCCCAGTCTCAAGCCTGCCTTTCTCTTTCAAGCAAGGAATTTAAAATAAGAAATACATATTTGGGCAAAAACGTATACAGAATATACACACTGTGTACGCGGTGATTTATTCTGCCAGTGTCAGACTGTGGTGAACAATTACGTTTATTTATTTATTTATTTATTTATTCATTTATCTAATTATTTGATTATTCATTCATTTATTTATTTTTTTTTTGTGTGTGTCCTTGTTTGCATGTGAAGTTGTTGGGAGTATATTTTAAGATTTACATGTAGAATAATGTGCGTGGCCATGGCGTCTCTCTGATCTGATCTGATCTGATCGGAGATCTTTTGTTTCGTCCCCCATCAGTCTGTGTCCCCCTGATGAGCCGAGTAAAGACGCGGTTTTGGACTGGTTTATTTCATTTTATTTTTTTTAAACGCTAATGAATCTGTTTTGAATAAAAGTAATTAGTTATATTGTTGCTAGATGGTTCGGTTAAAAATGTCAGAGGTAAAAATGGCAGAGGTAAAAATGGCAGAGGTAAAAATAGCCGAGGTAAAAATGTCAGAGGTAAAAATGTCAGAGGTAAAAATGTCAGAGGTAAAAATGTCAGAAGTAAAAATTTCACAGGTAAAAATGTCAGAAGTAAAAATTTCACAGGTAAAAATGTCAGAGGTAAAAATGTCAGTGGTAAATATGTCAGTGGTAAAAATGTGAGAGGTAATAATGTCAGTGGTCGAAATGTCAGTGGTCAAAATGCCAGAGATAAAAATGTCATTGACAAACTTTAGACGTAGAAAATGTAAAAGGACGAGGTAAAAGCGACAGAAATTTTCTTTTTTTTTCTTCATGTTTCGGACACCTTTCTCGCAATACGCGCTTTTTGTGCCTTCTCCTGAAAAAAAAAAAACCACGGGAGAGACCGGGGAGAAATGGGACACGGGGAGAAATATGGGACACTCATGTAACTTGAAAAATGCTTGGCCAGTCAACAATCCAATTACAATTATCAGTACAAAGATGAGCCTCGGTACATCTGAAAATGGACATATTAGCCTACAGGTAAGTTGAAAAAAACAATTGTTTTACAACCCCTTTTTGTTACTTTTTCATTTGTTTCTTACTTTCTTGTCAGTAAAATATCAAACTTACTATAGATCTGGTAGGTCCTAAACTATGTTAATTGGTAATTTGATAAGTGTGCAAACTTCTGAAAGTGAAGTTGCTTGATAACAGACATGCAGGTATGAAAAATTGGCAGGGATCTTTTATTGTTTCTGTTACCACTGGGAGAAATTTAATAGGACAGTGTTACATTTCTCCCCGCGGCACATGTAAATCCTACTTGTGTCATACAAATTTTATTTCTGTGACATAGAAAACCTTAGAAAATCCTTAAATTGCGCGACTTTCTCTTGCTTTAAGTTCTCGGAGTTGGCCTAATTTTTGTCCCAAATATCAATTTACAAACAAACCCTCCATTATCATTTTTCATTTTCTGTCATAAACAGGCATCTTCAACAATTAATTATATCATCCCAATACGTCTCTTATAAAAAAAATCCTTGACAAATTAGTCCCTTTTCATAGTATATCTTAATTAAAAGTTGTTTGTTTTGTCACAATATTTTGTCCCAAAACTCCTGTGCAACATACTATTTTTCTACCCCCCCCCCCTTTCCGAAAAAAACCCCCACCACATATGTTTGTGAATCTAATGAAATGTTTTAACAATCAGAATTGTAAAATCTTGGTTTGACACCTGGGTATATCCATATTTTTGTTAACAAATATTAACGAATTTTGAGCCTGTGTATTTTTGTTACTCCCTTTTTTAATTTCAACTGAGAGATTCTTATTACTTTTTAGTGAAGTTTTCTTACTGTTGTATAACGAGGGAACGTCATTTTCGGAGGCTGAATCTAGCAATCTTTAGCAACACACCATTATGATGAACTTAATACGTTAAACATGTTGGAATCTGACTTTGGAGCAACCGCTAAGTTTGAAAGGCATCAAACATTGACATTTTTTATTTTGCCCGCGGATTCGTTCAACATTGATTGTTTTACAACACAGAGATATCCCACGGCAAACTATCGGTTTTTATTCTCACTAGAACAGTCTATTGCTAAAGTTCATCTCCAGTTTTAATAGCCATAAGTTTGTAAAGTGACCACAAAGTGTTCGTTGAACTTCGAGATATTTATTTTTACGCCATGTGATAGTTGAACCATGTAATAAAATATTTTGCAAGAGATTTCTTATGTCTTCGATACTGTATTGTTTGTTTGCGATTTGTATTTTTACTTGTACATTTATGTCGTGATCGGGCCTTGCAAGATAAATAGGCCTCTACGAAACCTGAATTTGAGAAATAAAATAGAACAGGTGGAAAATTAGCGGTTTGCTTAGACTATGTCTCATTCACTTCCTCACATTAAACAGTTAAAAAAAAAATAGAAATAATGACAATATGCTAGTCTGGACGTAAGCGGAATTCGTTTGTGTAAGAGTGTGTATATCTGTGTAGAAGCATATGTTTATACCAAAAGTGGGTTTGTGCGTGTGTGTGTGTGTGTGTGTGTGTGTGTGTGTGATAACTTCATTGGGGGTAACAACGTAGAATTATACTGTTTAAGGGGTTCGCAGCATTGTTGGAACCCCCTCATAATGATGATGATGATAATAATAATAATAATAATACATTGTAATAATAATAATAATTTCCTATAGACTTATTAAGCTCCAAGCTGGTTAAATATTCCTCTGTACAGACAGATTACACCACTGCACTTGAATCAAACTCAGAATAATGAAAGTGCTCTAATTTTTGAAAACAATTCCATAAATATTTTTCAAATCTGCAGTTTGGATTTGATAATTCGATAAATACAGTTTGCTCTGGCTAGGTTATTATTTAAAAAATCTTCATATATACGTTTACCTCTGACATAATTGCTGTCATTACTTTTAAAATTTTTACCTCTAATATTATTACCTCTGACATTTTAACCTCTGACATTTTTTATCTCTGGCATTATTACCTCTGACATTACCTCTGACATTTTTTACCTCTGACGTCATTACCTCTGACATTATTACCTCTGACATTTTTTTTACATCTGACATTATTACCACTGACATTTTCATCTCTGCCATTTTTACCTCTGCCATTTTTACCTCTGCCATTTTTACCTCTGCCATTTTTACCTCTGACCTTATTACCTCCGACATTTTTACCTCTGACATTTTTACCTCTGACATTTTTACCTCTGACATTTTTACCTCTGACATTTTTATCTCTGACATTACCTCCGACATTTTTACCTTCTGACATTATTACCTCCGACATTATTACCTCTGACAATATAACCTCTGACATTTTTACCTCTGACATTATTACCTCTGACATTGTTACCCATAAAATTTTTTTTACCTCTGACATTATAACCTCTGACATTTTCACCTCTGATATTTTTACCTGTGACATTTTTACCTCTGCCATTTTTACCTCTCTGCCATTTTTACCTCTGCCATTTTCACCTCTCTGCCATTTTTACCTCTGACATTAAACCTGGCACCTGCTAGGTTGATGGTTAAACATTACAAAGGCATGTCACGTACCTGCTATCTATTTTTTTTTAATGATTATATTGCGGGAGTGAGAGGGTTTGGGGTAGACAATCTGGTAGGTATACACTGTATATAATTTTGTGCAAAATAACAGTTGTGGTACTTGGCGCCATTTTAATCGGAAAGGATGATTGTGTATGTGTGTGTGTGTGTGTGTGTGTGTGTGTGTGTGTTTCTCATCCCCGTGTGGGTGGGGTGGCATGGATATAAGAAAGATTTTTAAAGTGTACATGTGGAATGTACAGGATAGTTAACTTGGGAATAGGTGTGTAAACTAATGGCTGTTAAGGTGTACTCTAATACTTGAAGTGTATACCCACTCTCCTTTTGGGTTGTCTGCCCAGAGCACACCCTGGTGAAGGGTTCTGCCTCCGTCTGACGGGTATTGCTCCAACTTGTGGCAATTTTTGTCAGGTGGTGGATGTGGTACGTGGAGCTCGCCGTGGGTGCGGGGCTTGCACATGCTGTCAGTCAGGCTTTGATGTTATGATAACGGTTTCATGTACAGGGTCGGCACCTGATATGTAGAAAGAAAAGTTTATTCATCTATCAAAATTGGAACAATTTAGTTTGGTGTAGGTGGTATATAGAGAACTGTTTGGATAATGTAGTGTTAGTACCACAATCTGCATTTCTTTATATTATGTGTTACAACGAACTTTTTTTACCCTTCGTCACTGTTCGTGGATCCGTTATCTTATCTGTGTACATGTGCATTATTAGATGTCCTTGGTTTTTGCAGTGTATAATCATCGTCGACGTCGAGTACCAATCGTTTATAGTTATTGACAGGCCGTCTTCTGAAGACAAACAATGCTTCGGTTTCACATGATATGGTAACAAAGACATAACTGATTTATATCTTCTCATGTGAAATCAAGCAGAATTTCAAAAACATTTTATATTGCTTATACAGTCTGTTAAATATGTCAATCTAATGTTTAAAAAAAAAGAGAAAATAAGTGAAAACCACATTTTGCACGTAGGCTTACTCGGTCACCTTCACACGTCTCCCATTTCCCAAAATCACAACTTTGATTAAAACGTACCATTGTATAATATATACTCGTGATGGAGAGGTAAAGGTGTTTCTTCTTGAAAACCAGTAACGGATTTTCACCAAACTTGGCAGGGAGCATCCTTAGCGTGACACGATTTTTTTATTACTTCCTCGGATATAGTTTCGGTACCCAGTTGAGAAAGAAAAACTGATTTATATATCAAAGTGTAAACAATTTAGTTTGGTGTAGGTGGTAGGACCTATAGAAAACTGTTTTGATAATGTAACATTATGACTACCATGTGCATTTCGATGTATCATGTAATCATACCGATTTATAATTCCCCCTCGTGGATCCGTTATTTTATGGTGTTTTTTTTTTTAATTCATTCTCATTTCATGGAGAACTCTGGTTCTAACCTTGATCTGGTGGAGGTTAGTCTTTAATAGGCAATGAATATAGAGTTTGGGCTTTGCAGTCATTCCATCGGGCCTCTAGTTTTCACATATAGGCCCACAAGGTGTTGCCTTGGGTGTACCTTCCTGCTTATAATATTTTGATGGCATACTAAGCAAATCAGCTTTCCCAAATTCTGAGCGATTATGTCGCGGTGGAGTTTGTAGAGGAGTGTCGAGTAAAAAATTTAGTAATAAAGCGGGAGAGTTTTTAAGTTGCATGGGACCTAGGTGCAGGTTTCTTTTGTCATATGGGCATATTGAATTATAATGAATGTGGTATTTCTGATGTGTTTCTTACGACTGGTTTAATTTCTATTTCTTTTCAACCTTGATAACAAGGTCAGGGGCGGATCCAGGAATTCTGTAAAGGGGGGGGGGGGGGGTGTGACTAATTATTTCTGGTGGCACTTCCTTCATTTCATTTTTTTTTTTCTTTTCATTTCTTTTGTTTTTAACGAAAAATAAAGAGGGGGTGTGCGCTGGTTGCGCCCCCCTCTGGATCCGCCACTGAAGGTGGAAAATTGGTTAATAATTCTGAGTAAACGTTGGGGTGGTGTTAAACAAGAAGGTATAAGGTCGTTGTTATAACGTTTGTCTAACGCTGATTTTACACTGGAATTGTACGGTGACACGACAGTTGCTCCTGCGACAATTTGTTCCGGTCTTCTTGTCTCCAAGGACTCAGAGTTAGGGTTGTGATACGGTTTTAGGTTTAAGGTTTAGTTCGATGTGAGGATTATATAGGATTATGGATAGAGTTATGTTTCTGGGTAGAATTTATATTTGGCTTAGCGTCACAGATTTTTCATGGGAGCAATTTTCGCTTGGAGTAAATGTCATGGAAGTACAGGCACCGATATTAAAGAGTACGAAAAATTGGAGGTTTATTCAAAAATTTACGACAGCGGGAAATGATCTTCTATGTGGCATAAGTAACTTGACTATTAAAGAAAAAGTCCAGTTCTGGTTGAGGGGAGGATTTAGCTTTTAATGAAACCACTCTATTATACATGTTATATGAGATGTCAAAGAGCATACAATTCTAAGAGGAATCAGAAGTTTATTTGAGGAAAATCGGTTTTGAAATGACAGAGATATCCAAAAACAAGGTGATACAAAGAGATCCTAATAAAAGGCTTGGCCTGTTGCCTTTTTTATTATCTCGTTTTTGATATGTCGGCCATTTGAAAACCAATTTTCATCAAATAAACGTTGAATCCTTCTTGAGATTACATGCTCTTTCATATTATATAAGAGATTTCTCATTATCTCACTTAGGAATGTTATAAACCTGAATCCTCCACTAAACCAGTACTGTACAGTTCCTTTATATTAAGTTTGCCAAAGGAGAAATCCAGTCCAAATATAAGTTAGTCTGATAAGAAAGAGTAAAATATTACGAGTTCACCTGTAAATTTTTATCGAAATCGGGTGGAAAAAATAAGGAAGTTATGACATTTTGAAGTTTCGCTAATTGTTCCGGAAACAGTTCTTGAACGGTCAATACGAATATGCAAATGGCAAAATGAGCATGTCATACCCTCACAACATGCCAAATAGTTTAAGACATAAAATTTTTGAATTCCCAGTTTTTCATGCAAACGCTATTTTGCCCGAGCCTCAAATCCTGATATCTTACTGATCACAATTCTGAAGTTATTCAGCCTGGAATAACATCGTGTTTTAGACTTCAATGACAGAAACATTGAATTTTCGTCATTTTTTATACACGATCATTGGAAAATTGTGAGGTTATGACATGGTCAGCTCATTTATTTGCATATTCATATCCACTATACAAGAACTGTTCTGCAGAAATAAGCAAAACTTCAACATTTCATAAGTTCCTTATTTTTCATCCGATATCCGTCAAATTTTTACCGTTGAATTCGTAAGATTTTACTCTTTTTTATTACACTAACTTATTTTTGGACTGGATTTCCCCTTGAAACCATCATCGACCTTCCCCCGAGTTCTGCTCTATAGCCATCACACAAAGACATTCTATTTTTGTCTGAGGCAATGACACAGCATATCCTCTCTTGAATGTTTTGTAAGGTATCGTTTTGTGCGTGCGTGTCACCTGTGCATGGCGAAGGGATACGTGAAATGGGACAGTAAGATTAGAAGTAGGCAAAATAAAACAATCCAGAAATGATCAGAAGGTACATTTAGATGAACAGTTGCCCAGTCTCAAGCCTGCTTTTCTCTTACATGCGAGGAGATTAAAAAAAAAAAATACATATTATTGGGGAAAAACGTATACAGAATATACAACTCTGTGTATACGCGGGGATTTATTCTGCCAGTGCCAGACTGTGTACATCCAGTGGTGAACAATCACGTTTATTTATTTATTCATTTGTGCGTGTGTGTGTGTCCTTGTTTGCATGTAAATTTGTTGGGAGTGTACAGATTTACATTTAGAATTATGTAAGTGGCCATTCCGTCTCTCTATCCATCTGATCGGAGATCTTTTGTTTTGTCTCCCCAATCTGCGTCCCCCTGATGGGCGGAGTGAAGTCGCGGTCTTGGACTATAGGCCTACAAAATTCACGCAAATGATTCTATTTTTGCATACACGTAAATAGATATTGTTGCTAGGTATATTACAAAGGCATGTCACGCATCTGCTATCTTTTTTTTCATCATTAAATTTTGCGGTAGAGTGGGAGGGTTTGGGGTAGAGAATTCACAATAATATTGTGGTCCTTGGCGCCATTTTTTTTTTTATCGGAAAGGATGATTTTGTGCGTTTTTTTTTTCTTCCCCGGATGGGTGGAGTGGCGTAGATTCAAGATGATTTTTAAGTGGAAAATGTGGAATGTACAAGAGAGTGACTTGGGAATGGGTGTGTATACAATGTATATGGCTGTAAGGTGTACGCTAATACTTGAAGCATCTGATCTCCTTTTGGATTGTCTGCCCAGAGCACACCCTCATGAAGGGTTCTGTCTCCGTCTGGCGGGTATTGCTCCAACTTGTGGTAATTTTTGTCAGGTCACCTTACAGGTGGTGGATGTGGTACGTGGAGCTCGCCGTGAGTGCGGGGCTTGCACACGCTGTCAGTCAGGCTTTGATGTTGTGATAACGGTTTCATGTACAGTTTCGATATGATGAAGAAAGAAAAGTTTATTTATATACAATTTTTAACAATTTGGTTTGGTGTATAGGTGGTATATAGGAAGCTGTTTTGATAAAATATGTTACGACCAACACATGCATCTCTATGTATTGTGTGTTTTAACGAGCTACCTTCTCCGAGGATCCGTTATTTTATAATCACAGTGCATTTTTCTTTAAATTCATTCTCATTTCACGGAGAACTCTGGTTCTAACCTTGATTTGGTGGGGAATAAGTCCTAGGCACTGAATATAGAATTTGGGTTTTCATCGGGGGGAGGGGCTCTTGGCAACATGCTCGGTTTTGCATGTACACCTACCACTCATTGATAATAATTTTATTGATGCAGAGTATTGTCGATGGAGTTGCCTTGGGGTGTACATTCCTGCTTAAAATATTTTGATGGCGTATACTAAGCACAGGTACAGTTTTCCCAAATTATGAGCAATTATGTTACAGTGGAGTTTGCAGAGGAGTAGGTATACCTATCGAGTGAAGTATTAAATCGGGAGAGTTTATAATACAATGTACAGTGTATGTGGATATGCTACATAGGACTTATGTGCAGTTTTCTTTTGTTACAAGGGCATGAATGTATGGTGAATGTGGTATTTCTGACGTGTTTCCTATGACTGGTTGAATTTTTATCTCTTAAACCTTAATTAAAAGGTGAAAAATTGGTTAATAACTCTGAGTAAACGTTGGGGTAATGTCAAACAAGATGGAAAGGTCGTTGTTATAACGTTTGTCTAACGTTGGAATAACGTCTTAACAAGGAGGAGTTTACACTATGATTGTACGGTGACACGACAGTTGCTCCTGTTACAATTGCGCCGGTCTTATTTTCTCCAAGGGTTGTGATAGGGTTTAGGTTTAGTTTGATGTGAGGATGATACTGTATAGGATTATGGATAGAGTTATATTTGTGGGTAGAATTCATGTTTGGGTTACCGTCACAGATTTTTCAATGGAGCAATCAATTGTCGCCGGAGGTAAACGTCATGGAAGTACAGGAACCGATTATACAGAGTACGAAAAAGGGAATGTTTATTTAGAAATCTACGACAGCGGGAGATGATCATCTATGTAGCCTATAAGTACAGTAACCTATGAAAGTTCCTTAAACCATGGACCTACTATACATGGACGTTCATCGCTCGTTAATGAATTCATGCACCTGTTTCTGTCAAAAGTAGCACAAAAGCATTTTAAGCATGCTTTTCTGCTTTGATCTTATCATCACCGCCGACAGCCAGCTTGGATAAAATCAAGACGACGCTTTGAGAACTCTAAAAAGTACATGCGCAGAGAAGATAGTACGCCTCTTAAATCAAGAAAAATGCATGTGCAGTTGTAGTGTACATTAGGAAATTGTCGCTCAAGTAATTTTATTTGAAAAATGCGCGCACTTTACAAGAGAAAGCAATTATTTTGGCAGGTTGGATGTGATTTGAAAGCTAATTTTCATAGTTTTCGCATATTGTTCCAGAGTAAACATGGACAGTAACCGTAGATTACATGTATATCCCAGCATTAAGCCATGTTACATGCTTGTCCACAAGTGTCCACTTCAGTAATTTTCAATTTTGTGACAGGGAAACTGTCATGTTTTTGAGTCTGCTGCTCCCTTTCATCGGTGTTTATTCAAAGGCAGTTGAGTCTGAAAAGGCACCTCAGCAAAATAAGACTGCAATGAGGGAAATGGTTCTTTTGTCAGGGACGATGCACGATTGCGCAATCGTTATTATCCAAGCACCTGAAAGTACTCATTAAGATGCACATAATCAGGTGGCGGCGGTGATGATGGGATCAAAGAAAGACATTCGTTACTTGTCCATGTGTGTATTAGGTCCATGCTTAAACCGTCATTGACCTTCCCGAGAGTTCTGCTCTGTAGCCATCACACACAGACATTCTATTTCTGTCTAAGGCAATGACACAGCATAATATTATCCTCTCTTGAATGTTTTGAAGTGTGTTTTTGTGCGTTCGTGTCAATAATATGACAAACAAACAACTGGGGAACAAATAATCTTTTAGTGACTACGATTTTCTTTGCGAGACAAAAGATTAATTTGTTCCCCAATCGTTATAAATGCAGTACTGTATTCACTACGATGGTCACCATCTTCACAAGAATGACAAAAACAAAATTAGATACTGTATTTGAGAAGAAGCTGCTAGACAAAGAAAATATTAAGAAATATGGTATATTTTTGTCATCACTTCAAGAACAATCTTATGATATAACAAGTGTGGTACCACTGGAATGGTTTTAGTTTGCTTTGATGATGAACTCACAAATGGTGCTTGGCCCAGTTCTCCAACAAAATCTTCATGTATCTATACATACCGGTATAGATGAATACCTTGTACTTGTATAATGCATGATACACACATGGAAGAAAAGAAAAAAAAAAGAAGAAAAAAACAAACAAACTTACATTGACTGAAATAACGTAGAATTTTCACTGCTAACATTTCCTCAAGATTAACAATTACCATGTAACAAACCTATTGTGATATGACCACCCCCCCCACACTTTCCAAAACAACAACTGCCAACCCTTACCTACATCTGATCATTGTACATGACCTTTGACTTTTCTTGTGCTACATTTAAAACAAGAGATTTGAAAAACAAAACAAAAACAAAACAAATGTGTTGCAGTTTCAGCACTTAATGCGTGGGTACCTGAAGTTATAGTTATCCAATATGTTAACACTCCACACTATGTACACGTATTAAAATCATGATGAAGACCTAAATGCAATAAGTCATTTTGTAGTTCCACTTTGCACATTAGCAGAAAAATGTAATTTGTACCAACAGGCATGATGGTTTTTAAATTCACTGATAAGCATCTGCAATGCAATGATTATTCATGTTATCCTTGAAAATGTTTCTTGCTAGCACATCCACCTGACAGCAGGCCTGCTATTTGGGCAAGATTGGCATGAAAAATTTCATAAAGTATGCAATGCAAAGCAAAACATGGATGCTTGCCCAAGTTGTCAGACTATTCTGGTCACCTGGTCTGCACAAGTTCATGCTTTGTTTGAAAATGAATTCCATGAATTGTTATGTCAAGCAAGCTCATGCATCATGACAGTTTTATAACAAATGAAGTGCTTAACCAACCGAGAAAATATAAAGGCCATTTGACCCACACATGCATGTGAACTTATTATGAACTGGCTTATTGTACTTGGATCTCAGTCACATTTTAAGGCAATAATTCAAGCCTGGTTGCACTCGACAGCACGATCTTACCCCAAATGGGTAATGAAGCGCACTCAAAATCATACAATCTCATGCCCACACATTCAGTATACAATGTATTTCCCTCTTTGTCAAAACAATTCAAGGTTGGATTTTTTTTACATGGCTGCATAAGTCAACATAGAGTTAACCGTTGAATTTCTAAAGCTCATGACGGAATAACAACGGATATTAAGCCCATCCCATGAAGGAGAGATTCTTAAAACTAAATACAATGTAGTACTCGACAGATGTATTCCCAGATTGCTTACTTCCTGTGCCTCAACATGAAACACACTATATAAATATCATTACATTTAAAAAAAATCATTGCAAGACTGTCTTTCTCTTTCTAAAGTTTGTGGGTTTCACTGAAAGGGGTCTTACATACACTTAAACTCTTGTCTTTCCTAGCAGATGTTATATCACCAAATATCACCATGATTTTGGGCTATTCATTGCTGCATCATTGAGATTCTCTCTCTTTGAGTGTTAACTTCCATCCATCTCTTTCAACATGACATGTTGGATACTTGAGCTGGGTATAGTGTATCCAATTATTGTCTTGAAGGGATCATTTTCATACAATGTAGCAGTGACAGTAATGAACCAACACATCTACTCACTCACATCTCTCTATATGGAGTTTCTTTATTGTCACACAGATTACATATGACTCTGGCAGAAAATCTGTCAATCTAAATGTCTATAGTCACATAACATTTCACGTTGGATCAACATCCAATTTGGCACATGATAGCAGAAGACTGGTCACATGATCATCAGATGACGTAGACTCCTTTGCTAGTCTCATCGCTGATGACAGCAAGACGGCCAACATGTGTTTACACTGGATCAGAGAAAAAACAGAATGAATCCTTTACTTTTTCCATGATGGAATGGCAAAAAGTTAAGCATTCAGTACAATAATCTTTGGATGAGTAACCTTACAATCACACACACACACACACACACACACACACTCACACACAAAAGTTGTACCTTGAGGGGTAATTGACACTTTAAAAATTGTTTCCATGAAAGCACACATACATTGTACATGTGTATTCAAGCCATAAACCTGTAAAACATTTTTGAGTACATTTGGGGAAAAATGGGAAGGTTTGAATGTTTGAATATGAGGCCCACATATGCAACATTGCCATCCTTGGAGCAACAGTTGTTTTGATAGGTAAAATGTACCATCTCTTTGGGAATGTACAAGAACGTAATACATGTATTATAAATCCTGTACATAATCATGGAAAATGCATACTTTGAAGAAAATTTTCATTTTGACAAAATGTGATAGTGAGATATCAATTATGAACACAAATTATAACTTTACCAAGATGGCACCTCCTAGATGACACAAAGTGGGACTCACTGAATTTCAGTATTTTGCCTCATTTCTGTCAAATTCACACTCATATTCAGCTTATGTTCACATTTTGCATGTTACTCTCTGATTTCAGATCTCTTTCTCTCTCCATAAACCATGTTCGATATAGTGGGAGTACACGGTACCATCTGGTTTGCGGAAAATCATATGAAAATGTACCACTCTATATGATTGCCCTTTTGAATACATGTATTTGATATTTTTCATTTGGAAATTACTAATCAATGGATGAAAGCTTGTGAGCCATAAGAGAAATAAATTGAATATAATTTCTAGCACAAGTAATTACTCACCATGGGTGCATCTTGCCTCTTGATTACTGCAAGAGAATAAAATTACTAGTTCTTGATAATTCTTACAAACAGTAAACAAAGTAAAACATTGGGCAGTCAGTAACACAAGCAAATACACAATAAATGACTGTTGTTGAGCATTTCTAGATTAACATGGTAGATACCATGGAACACCTTGGTCAGGAGTCAGAATATGGTTACAAAGGCAAACTAAAAAAACAACAACATATATTTACACACACATACACACACACACACACACACACACACATACACATACATATATACCCGTTGTATATAAACCAGGGCTAGTCCTAGCAGCGGCCCAGTGGCCTGGTGGCCTGGGGCAAAAAATAAAAATAAACTAGAAATGTCGCTAAGGCGACTGGTATGCCTCCGCCATAAGGCATGATTCTTGTAATAGGTCTATAGTACATGTGGACAATGTGTGATTACATCTTCACAAAATTGGCAAAATATCAAAATGACAAGTTTGTCACAAATGTGTTGAATGTTCACCTTCCTTGACCTAGGTTTAATTGGATGAATAGGAGAGCATGTATTTGGGGATTTAGGGACCTTAACTTGACTTTGACCCATTCATATTGTTTATGTATTGAGTAATTTTCAAGGTATGGAGAAGAGTGCAATTTTTGTATTGAAAAGTACATTGTTACCATTTTCATCTGGCCTTTGACCCTACAATTCATAGGATAATCACTGTCAGGCAGAAAATGCATAAATATGTAGAAAGAGTCAAGATAACTTGAGCGACTTCCGAGATATGGAGGAAAAAGTTAGTTCAGCACTTTCCCTTGATCTTTGACCTTTTGACCTTTGAGGCAAAAAAAGAGAGAAAGTTTCCAGAGAATCTCTATTAGGTTATACATGCATACACTAAGTGTCAAAAAAGTAATCCTGCTGGCATTGCATAAATATGAGGGAAATAGTACAATTTTGGAGTATTGCCCTTGACCTTTGACCCCTGACCTTTGACCCCATGAACCCTAAATTCTCTAGATAATCACTGCCAGTCAGTACATGTATATATACTAATGTTCCATGAAGATACCTTGAACAATTTCCAAGTTACGGAGAAAAAAGTGAAGTTTTAATATTTTTACTCGACCTTTTGACCTTTGACCTTTGACCTCATGACCCCAAACTTTCACCTGAGAATCTTAATTGGGTAATACATGTATACACTAAGTTTCAAGAAAATATCTGCAGGCATGGCATAGATATGGTGGAAATAGTGAAATTTTATGTATCTGACCTTGACCTTTTCACCTTTGCCCTTGAGCATGTGCGCCCAACAGTTGATAGGCACAACTTCACCCCGTAATACACATACATGCCAGGTTTTATTAGGCTACCTTAAAAGGTTTTTTAGTTACGCTGTCCACAAAATTCATTACGGACGGACGGAAGGACGGACGGACGGACAACCCGAAAACATTATGCCTTCCGCACCACTTCGTGGTGGAGGCATAAAAAATATATAGGTTAAGCTACCAAATTTCCCAAAAGGCTTAGAATCAAAGCATTGATTCAAACTAGATTGTCATGTTTCCATTTATTTTGGGACACTACATCTTTTTTTTTCCCAGGCCACCAAAATTTCAGATTTAGAGATTTTAGAATCCTGAATAGGTCACCAGAAAATAAAAGAAGAAAAAGTTAGTGACAAGCCCTGTATAATTAGGAATCCAGGTGTGATGGAGGAATAACTGCTGGCAGAGAAAGACAAGGCAATCGCCAAATTGTGTCTCGCTCATTCGCGTACAAGGAATTAATATTTTTTTATAACTCCCAGAAGTTAATTGACCTGCTTATGACCTTTGACCTTGTGGTGACCTTCAACACCCTAAGGGACATTTACCATCCAAGTTTGGTCACAAACGGACAAAGGATCAAAAGTAATGAGCCATAATCGAAACGCGCCATAAAAACTTAACATTGGGCCCTAAAAATTTGTTGACCCCTTTCTGTGACCTTTGACCTTGTGATGACCTTTAACTCCCCAAGGGACATCTCCCGTCCAAGTTTGGTAACAAACAGACATAGGGATCAAAAGTTATGAGCCACAATCAAAACGCGCCCTAAAAACATAACATTGGGCCCTAAAACTTTGCTGACCCCTGTCTGTGACCTTTGACCTTGTGACGACCTTCACCTCCCCAAGGGACATCTTTCATCCAAGTTTGGTTACAAACGGACAAAGGGATCGTAAGTTATGAGCCATAAACGAAATGGGCCCTAAAAACTTAACATTGGGCCCTAAAAGTTCGTTGACCCCTGTCTGTAACCTTTGACCTTGTGGTTACCTTCAACTTCCCAAGAGACATCATCTCTCACCATCACCCAAGTTTGATTGCCATTGTAGCAACATGTGCTGAGTTACGTGTGATAAGAGAGTCTTGCAAGTAAACTTTAACGTATGACCTCAAATGACCTTTGACCTTATCATGTGACCTCTTACGGCACCATAACATGAAGGTACCCCCAGTGCATCCATCACCCAAGTTTGATTGCCATTGTAGCAACATGTGTCGAGTTACATGTGATAAGAGAGTCTTGCAAGTAAACTTTAACGTATGACCTCAAATGACCTTTGACCTTATCCTGTGACCTCCAACGGCACCATAACATGAAGGTACCCCCAGTGCATCTATGACCCAAGTTAGGTTGTAATCCAAGCAACTTATGTGAAGTTATTTGTCAAAAGAGAGTCTTGCAGGTAAACTTTAGCATAGAAAAGAGAGTCTTGCACATACTCTTTAATATATGACCTCAAAATGACCTTTGACATCATCACATGACCTCTGACAACACCATAACATGAAGATACCCCTAGAGCTTCTATCACCCAAGTGTGGCTGCCATTGCTGTAACAGTTGCCAAGTTATGCATCATAAGAGAGTCTTGCAGGTAAACTTTAACATTTGTGACGGACGACGGACGGACGACGGACGAACGCCATTTGGATCCCTTAGTCTCGCCTTCACCTCCGGTGGGCGAGACAACAAAGTGAACATACTGCAATGTCTGCCAGCAGTCATTCCTCCGTCACACCTATACATAACTAGAAATGTCGCTACAGTGACTGGTTATACCCCTGCCAAACAACATTTCATAAGCTTTGGTCAAAACAACATTTGATAAGCTTTGGTCAAAAAACTGAGGAAGTAGTTAAATCCGCAAGATCTTTCCTTGATCTTCTGCCATTAATATGCCGTTACCATGGCAACGTACTTTCGGGTACTGTCGAAAAATGCGTCTTGCACATCTACAACCAAAGGCACACATCTGTACCAAGTTTCATGGAAATTGGGCAAAAACTGAGGAAGTAGTTTGCAACACAAAATTTTCCATCATTTTGGCTCATAATATGTGAGCTGTTACCATGGCAACATACTTTTTGTCACTGTCAAGAAATGTGTCATGCCGACCTAAATCCTAAGACAAACATTCAATATGAATTCCATGAGAATTGGAAGAACACTGATGAAGCAGTTTTGCCATGAAGCATTTTGCCCTATATTTTACCAACATGCCGTTACCATGGCAACGCACTTTTTGCCACTGCGGAAATATGTGTCTTGCACATTAACATATTCAGATGAACATCTGTACCTAATTTCATAAAAATTGATCAAAAACTGTGGGAGGAGTTCGCGACGCAAGATTTGTACCCATTTTTGCCCATAATATGCCGTTACCATGGCAACGTACTTTTGGGTACTGTCAAAAAATACGTCTTGCACATCTACAACCAAAGGCACACATCTGTGCCAAGTTTTATGGGAATCGGATGAAAACTGAGAAAGTAGTTCGCGACGCAAGATTTGTACCCATTTTTGCCCATAATATGCCGTTACCATGGCAACGTACTTTTGGGTACTGTCAAAAAATACGTCTTGCACATCTACAACCCAAGGCACACATCTGTGCCAAGTTTTATGGGAATCGGTTGAAAACTGAGGAAGTAGTTCGCGACGCAAGATTTGCAACGGACCGACCGCCGGACCGCCCGACCGCCCGACCGACCGCTGATTCCTATATACCCCCTTCAAACTTCGTTTGGCGGGGGTATAAAAATAATGCAGCACCCATCACGTACAAGGTTGCTTTTTTGCGTTTTTGTATGCGTCCCATGCCCTTGAAAAAGACTGGTAACTCAGTTGAAAGCTCAGAATTAAAGACAAAGTGAACATACTGCAACGTCTGCCAGCAGTCTTTCCTCCATCACACCTATACATAAAAACAAGGCAATCGCCAAATTGTGTCTCGCCCATTCGCGCACAAGGAATTAATATTTTTTATAACTCCCAGAAGTTAATTGACCTGCTTATGACCTTTGACCTTGTGGTGACCTTCAACACCCTAAGGGACATTTACCATCCAAGTTTGGTCACAAACGGACAAAGGGATCAAAAGTAATGAGCCGTAATCGAAACGCGCCATAAAAACTTAACATCGGGCCCTAAAAATTTATTGACCCCTTTCTGTGACCTTTGACCTTGTGATAACCTTTAACTCCCCAAGGGACATCTACTGTCCAAGTTTGGTCACAAACGGACATAGGGATCAAAAGTTATGAGCCACAGTCAAAACGTGCCCTAAAAACATAACATTGGGCCCTAAAAGTTTGCTGACCCCTGTCTGTGACCTTTGACCTTGTGACGACCTTCACCTCCCCAAGGGACATCTTTCATCCAAGTTTGGTTACAAACGGACAAAGGGATCGTAAGTTATGAGCCATAAACGAAATGGGCCCTAAAAACTTAACATTGGGCCCTAAAAGTTCGTTGACCCCTGTCTGTAACCTTTGACCTTGTGGTTACCTTCAACTTCCCAAGAGACATCATCTCTCACCATCACCCAAGTTTGATTGCCATTGTAGCAACATGTGCTGAGTTACGTGTGATAAGAGAGTCTTGCAAGTAAACTTTAACGTATGACCTCAAATGACCTTTGACCTTATCATGTGACCTCTTACGGCACCATAACATGAAGGTACCCCCAGTGCATCCATCACCAAAGTTTGATTGCCATTGTAGCAACATGTGTCGAGTTACATGTGATAAGAGAGTCTTGCAAGTAAACTTTAACGTATGACCTCAAATGACCTTTGACCTTATCCTGTGACCTCCAACGGCACCATAACATGAAAGTACCCCCAGTGCATCTATGACCCAAGTTAGGTTGTAATCCAAGCAACTTATGTGAAGTTATTTGTCAAAAGAGAGTCTTGCAGGTAAACTTTAGCATAGAAAAGAGTCTTGCACATACTCTTTAATATATGACCTCAAAATGACCTTTGACATCATCACATGACCTCTGACAACACCATAACATGAAGATACCCCTAGAGCTTCTATCACCCAAGTGTGGCTGCCATTGCTGTAACAGTTGCCAAGTTATGCATCATAAGAGAGTCTTGCAGGTAAACTTTAACATTTGTGACGGACGACGGACGGACGACGGACGACGGACGAACGCCATTTGGATCCCTCAGTCTCGCCTTCACCTCCGGTGGGCGAGACAACAAAGTGAACATACTGCAATGTCTGCCAGCAGTCATTCCTCCGTCACACCTATACATAACTAGAAATGTCGCTACAGTGACTGGTTATACCCCTGCCAAACAACATTTCATAAGCTTTGGTCAAAACAACATTTGATAAGCTTTGGTCAAAAAACTGAGGAAGTAGTTAAATCCGCAAGATCTTTCCTTGATCTTCTGCCATTAATATGCCGTTACCATGGCAACGTACTTTCGGGTACTGTCGAAAAATGCGTCTTGCACATCTACAACCAAAGGCACACATCTGTACCAAGTTTCATGGAAATTGGGCAAAAACTGAGGAAGTAGTTTGCAACACAAAATTTTCCATCATTTTGGCTCATAATATGTGAGCTGTTACCATGGCAACATACTTTTTGTCACTGTCAAGAAATGTGTCATGCCGACCTAAATCCTAAGACAAACATTCAATATGAATTCCATGAGAATTGGAAGAACACTGATGAAGCAGTTTTGCCATGAAGCATTTTGCCCTATATTTTACCAACATGCCGTTACCATGGCAACGCACTTTTTGCCACTGCGGAAATATGTGTCTTGCACATTAACATATTCAGATGAACATCTGTACCTAATTTCATAAAAATTGATCAAAAACTGTGGGAGGAGTTCGCGACGCAAGATTTGTACCCATTTTTGCCCATAATATGCCGTTACCATGGCAACGTACTTTTGGGTACTGTCAAAAAATACGTCTTGCACATCTACAACCAAAGGCACACATCTGTGCCAAGTTTTATGGGAATCGGATGAAAACTGAGAAAGTAGTTCGCGACGCAAGATTTGTACCCATTTTTGCCCATAATATGCCGTTACCATGGCAACGTACTTTTGGGTACTGTCAAAAAATACGTCTTGCACATCTACAACCCAAGGCACACATCTGTGCCAAGTTTTATGGGAATCGGTTGAAAACTGAGGAAGTAGTTCGCGACGCAAGATTTGCAACGGACCGACCGCCCGACCGACCGACCGCCCGACCGCCCGACCGCCGGACCGCCCGACCGCCGGACCGCCCAACCGCCCGACCGACCGTCCGCTGATTCCTATATACCCCCTTCAAACTTCGTTTGGCGGGGGTATAAAAATAATGCAGCACCCATCACGTACAAGGTTGCTTTTTTGCGTTTTTGTATGCGTCCCATGCCCTTGAAAAAGACTGGTAACTCAGTTGAAAGCTCAGAATTAAAGACAAAGTGAACATACTGCAACGTCTGCCAGCAGTCTTTCCTCCATCACACCTATACATAAAAACAAGGCAATCGCCAAATTGTGTCTCGCCCATTCGCGCACAAGGAATTAATATTTTTTATAACTCCCAGAAGTTAATTGACCTGCTTATGACCTTTGACCTTGTGGTGACCTTCAACACCCTAAGGGACATTTACCATCCAAGTTTGGTCACAAACGGACAAAGGGATCAAAAGTAATGAGCCGTAATCGAAACGCGCCATAAAAACTTAACATCGGGCCCTAAAAATTTATTGACCCCTTTCTGTGACCTTTGACCTTGTGATAACCTTTAACTCCCCAAGGGACATCTACTGTCCAAGTTTGGTCACAAACGGACATAGGGATCAAAAGTTATGAGCCACAGTCAAAACGTGCCCTAAAAACATAACATTGGGCCCTAAAAGTTTGCTGACCCCTGTCTGTGACCTTTGACCTTGTGACGACCTTCACCTCCCCAAGGGACATCTTCCATCCAAGTTTGGTCACAAACGGACAAAGGGATCAAAAGTTATGAGCCATAAACGAAATGCGCCCTAAAAACTTAACATTGGGCCCTAAAAGTTCGTTGACCCCTGTCTGTAACCTTTGACCTTGTGGTTACCTTCAACTTCCCAAGAGACATCTACCATCACCCAAGTTTGATTGCCATTGTAGCAACATGTGCTGAGTTACGTGTGATAAGAGAGTCTTGCAAGTAAACTTTAACGTATGACCTCAAATGACCTTTGACCTTATCATGTGACCTCTTACGGCACCATAACATGAAGGTACCCCCAGTGCATCTATCACCCAAGTTTGATTGCCATTGTAGCAACATGTGTCGAGTTACATGTGATAAGAGAGTCTTGCAAGTAAACTTTAACGTATGACCTCAAATGACCTTTGACCTTATCCGGTGACCTCCAACGGCACCATAACATGAAGGTACCCCCAGTGCATCTATGACCCAAGTTAGGTTGTAATCCAAGCAACTTATGTGAAGTTATTTGTCAAAAGAGAGTCTTGCAGGTAAACTTTAACGTAGAAAAGAGAGTCTTGCACATACTCTTTAATATATGACCTCAAATGACCTTTGACATCATCACATGACCTCTGACAACACCATAACATGAAGATACCCCTAGTGCTTCTATCACCCAAGTGTGGCTGCCATTGCTGTAACAGTTGCAAAGTTATGCATCATAAGAGAGTCTTGCAGGTAAACTTTAACATTTGTGACGGACGACGGACGACGGACGGACGACGGACGGACGCCATTTGGATCCCTTAGTCTCGCCTTCACCTCCGGTGGGCGAGACAATAATGCAGCACCCATCATGTACGAGGCCGAGCCCACTTCACCTTTATACATATTGAGGTGAAGTGGGCTATGCAACACTTCCATGCGTTCTCCAGTTCTTCATTGCATTACCCAAAGTGAATGACAGAGGGCAGCATACATGTTTTCTTGATAGGCACTGCTTGATTTGGGGGCCTAGGCTAGTACTATCAGTTCCTCCCTGTTTCTTCGGTGTTCATGTGTGATTCTTATCGATACTGATAAGTTTTGTGAAAAAAAAAACACGTCATGTGATATATTGCAATTTTGATATATTGTTCACTCTCGATTCAAACGTCATGAGTGCAACTGAACCAAATAGGCAAGAAATTCACTTCTATACCCGAAGGTTGGCATTCGTTCAGTGTACTAGTATATCTGACAGGTATGAACTAAAACAACCGCACAAAATATTTTGTTGATTGCTCACTTGGGGTTTAAATGCTCATTTAAAATGCGCTGCAAATAACACAAATCCCCCCCCCACACACACACACACACGCACACAACAACAACAACAACAACAACATGATGGAACCCAGCAGGGCTAAGCACTAAAATCAAGTTCACTTTTCAACCATCTTGCAGAATGTGATCGACTACGAAGAACACAGCATACATGATGGAAGGCTACCTGACAAGTTCAGTGAAAATCTGTCACGGAGTTTTCAAAAAGAAGCTGAAATTGTAAAAAGTATTTATAAAAGCATGAGGCATGCCAGACATTTTAATATATGAGGTCAATAGCACAATCAGGGTATGCAATTGCGTAACAGGGGAAAAATGAAAAAAACTTGGTGAAAATGCTTTTTTTTGCTGTTTGTTGTAGCGGAGTGTTCAAATTTTCATTTCATGTAAAGAAAGAGTCCAAATTTTGCATTTTTTTGCGCATAAATTAGCATTTTAATTAGGGGGGTCGAATTACATTAAAATGACTAATACAGTATATTGGAAAAATTCATTACAAAAAAGGAGAATGTTTTTTTCATCTGATATTGCTGAACTTCCTGATAAATATCCCTTTCATTCACCACCAGCACATAGCCATGACATATCACAAAATATGAATAAATGTCATATTTTCACTTCTCGGAATGGATGATCAATTTTGTAGGCATTATTTTGAATTCAAATAAAACCACTTTTACATATTTTATCATATTTCAATTTTTTGCCAAAGAGTGAAGAGGTGAAACTTTCAGGAATAGGTAAAAGACATATATTGGCCATTATTACAAAGTTTTATGAAATTAGGGCTGGTACTTTGAAAGATATGATATTTTTCATTAAAAAATCATCTGTACAGTTTGACCTTGAATGTGTGCACAGTGTTTGGATCCATTCTCATGTTTGTAAACACAGATAGAAGAATGAATATGAGATTTATGATGACTTGACTCGATATCCAAGCTATGACACTCAAACAGTGACATATTAAGCCAAAATACTATGATTTTGCTTATATCTTTAGAATTGAACATGCATTGAAATATGAACACTGAACACTTATCATATCACCTTCATGCAGTACAACATGGGCATGGATCGGTCTTTTTTTTTTCTCAGCAATTTGTAAAAATATAAAAAAATAAGTTCTTATTGCTCAAATTTGCTAAAATTTTCACACAATAGATTTCTACATATGTACAATTCCTGGCTTAAAAAACAAGGATATTCAATAAGGGGAAAAGATTCTTTTAAGTAGTCAAATTAGGATATACCTCATTGAAAATACTGAAAAACGGCTGCACTTATTTTCCTCAGCATTTGAAAATGGCTCAAAACTCAAAACCGGCTGGACATTTATTGGCAAACAGCACACCATATTGTAGTATGTCTTCAGTACTTTAATGAAAAGCAGAAAAATAAGCTGTTTCTCCATGCATAGCTGTACAGCATGGGTTAAAAGGTCACAATGTCACAAAAATAAGCCAGCATTACACTCCTACCAGGACGGGACTTCAGACCTCATAACTTTCTCCAGCTGAAAGGACCACTCTTATTTATTGCATGCTAGATGCAAGCAATGCCAGGAAGAAATCCATTAATTTGATACCAAACACATAGGGGTAGACTTAAAATATGGACCTCAAATCTTGATTTTACGTAAGTTGTAAAACGCTTTTTTTGACGCATTACATGGGTTTTTGGGACTTTTTGGTAATCAATTTGTGATAATTAACAGTAAATGAGAAGAAATTAGCTATTGTATTACCACATGTGATTACTGATGTCTTAGCATGCTGCATGTGAATTTTTAAGTCAGTTGGTACATTCTTTTAGAAGTTACAATTTTTTAAACTGAGAAAGTCATGATTGCATACCGTGATTGTGCTTATCACCATGAGCTAATAGTTCAGTGTACATTCATGTGTATCCATGGGATTATGGCTTACCTGAAAATGCAAAAAATGGGCAAGGACAATACTGGGCACTTGGAAGACAAAGATATGGTGTTCCAGAACTGCCAACAACCTGTGTGATACAGGAAATAAGCAAAGACTTAATACGTGGAGAATGCAGTTTGGCCTATTGAAAATCACATACAAGGAGACCAAAGGCTTGCAGTACCCTTTCTACAGGCAGAAAGCAATCAGAACATTCAGTTGACTTTGCCTCTGCTAGTATCAAATTCAATTTTAATTTTGGAGCTTAGCACAAAACAGACATGACACAGCTAAACTGATATTCTATTGGTGATATGAGTGTAACCAGGAGCTATTTTCCAGAAAAAAAAATAACAAAATAAAATAAACCTTATCACTGAAAAACGAAAGAACTAGAGCAACTAGACTGTTGTCCGTGTGTAACTGGGATGTCTACACCTTCTCCAGAAGTCTGTAGGCCTATATTCTGCCAAAGGGACATCATTGTGGCCCAACATTTACATATTGACAAAAGTTTGTGGATCATAATTTTATCATGACAGATGGAGAAACGATCTGATAACTAGTATGCCACAGGCTCCTTTCGGCAGAGGCATGAGGCACAGCAAGCAATATAGAAACCATCGGGTACAATAACAAAATCATGAACCTGAATGAATGTGTAATTCTATCTATGAATAAAGACACTGCAATAAATGAATTATGATCAATGTTGACATCAGAGACTAACAAACCAACATGTTTACCTCATATACTACTCTCCCAGAGGGGGTGCCTGTTAATTTGGTCACATTTTGGTGGTCAATGAGATCCAAGGCTTGCAGTAAGGGAGGACCAAACATGAAATGCAACCTGGTTAAGAGACAGAAATAAACCAAATATTCTCAAGATACTGCTGGTACACACTAGCATCACTGTAATCTTCATGTGTGCACTTCTTCTATGAACAACATACAGATATCAAAATGATCCTTCAACAAGCTACTCAAGCAAACTCTACAGCAATGAAAACTATACATGAAAGTAGCCTGAAAAAAAAAGTAAATATGCAGGATTTCCTTAAATGAAAACTGTGAAATCCTTGCTTATCGGTGTCTAAAATTCATAGTCTGTGAATGCTGTGAGGTCTAGAACTTCTGACTTTATTTTTGAAGCATGCTGCCAAAGTATTTTGAAATAGTGTAAGTTCTATAGTGAAATTTAAAACTTTCATGAGTTTGCTTTGATTTTCAAGTCACATACATTAGAATTGACACATTGCTACTTACTATATTATTGTTTATTTGTTTTCTTACTTACGCTGACAGTATTTCATCGGTCACTGCAAGAGGAAAGAGAAAACAAGAGCAGTTAAATGAAGATATCAACCTCAGATCCGTTTCATACACTGAATCTTTGAGCAAGGGCATTTCAACTGTTTTTAGGACATCAAGAAAATAATAACAGAAAATGTTATATCATCTGTCATGTAAATTTTCCTTTTATCTCGATACAGAATAAACAGAACTTTTCTTTTCAATAAATTTCTCTACAAATTTATCTCACATAATTTCATTCAAAGTTCTAAATAAAGACTTACATTCACAGCATTTTTTTCTCTGTGTGTGTCTTATTGGGTGGATTCCTGCTATTATCAAAAATATTCATGACTTCTGAAATCTGAGGATCCAAATATGCAGGGTGCCACCATACTTTTTGTTCTTTGTATCCTGAATTTGGCTTCCAGGTTAACTAAATACACTAAACAGCAAGAGGAGCAGTACAGAATGAATTTTACAATGGTATAAATTGAATGTTTGAACGAAACACAAGAACACTAGACTCTACACAACAAAATCTTCTATGGTTCTCTCAAAATTTATTGTCAACAGTGCCTCAGCTTATGTTGCAAGTAATGACAAATTTAGAACACATGACCACACATAAAATGATTGCTATGAATGTTAATTTGTATGCAAACTAAACACTTTAAATTATCTTTTATACTTACAAGTTCCATGCTCCTCATGAACAGCTTTAGCATGCTGCAGTAACTCAAGATGAACTTCTTCTGTGACCTTTGCTGCCATACTTCCTGACCTGTGAAAGGAAAAAAATAAATAATGGTAATCTATCACAATTTCAATTTTGTGTTATCTACACGATATGATGCATTTTAAACTACCACAGAAAGTAGAACATTTTTGAAGGGTACTTTCATACATGAACTAGTGAGGCAGCAACCACAGGAACACACAGAGACTCCAACTCTCCCGTTCTCGACGGGAGATCTCCCGCCGAAAACCCATTTTTGCAAAATCTCCCGTTCTTCCGCTTGAGATTTAATTTCTCTCGCCCTGGCTCTGTGTCTCCCGTTGGAAAGGATTTCTTACTTTATACTGCTACTGTATGTTGACAAAAAAGCCTTAGATAGCACCTGAGAGCATCTAGAACCCTAGGAACTTGGCGCTTCGCACACATCAACTTGGAGTCTCCCGTTTGCTAGGGGTTTCAGGCGGGAGAATCTCCAGATCAGAAGGTGCTTTGGGTTGGAGTCTCTGAACACATGATGAGAAATGTAAGAAATGTAAACAATTGGAATGCACTACCTGAGGAAGTCATCAAAGCTGCCCACATAAACCAAGTCAAGTCTTCTCTAGAAAGATACTGGAGAAACAGCCAATCTTTTTAGTATGAACCCTACCTGAGACGGAACAGAACAGTAACAATGGGACAAATAAGCTTTGCTTCCAATCTCTATGCCCAAGAGTATACCCAATGACACCGGGTGCTGTTTAAAAGTGGGAGTAAAAAAACATCGCATCTGGAGAGCTAACCAAGGGTGAGCGGTGCTATAGGGACTCTGTACAGAGTCAATAGATGGGAACTGAAACCACTGTTAAAGGTAGAATATCCCACAATACACGACGCTGGGGGAAAAAAACTGTACTAGTTTACGTGGTAGGAAAGAATTCTACAGTTATGATTAAATTGTAGGTGATGTCCTCTAGCTTGGTACCGGTAGTCCCAGAATGTTGCAAGAAAGGCGGCATAGCTGGAATAACAATAGATCCACTGATAAATTTTGTACGCTATGGTGACCTCGCCGTGGACTCGACATTCATGGATCAAGGAGACTGCCATTGATTGGAGCTCTCTCAGCATTTGTGCAACTCTAACTGCTCTGTTAGTGTTAGCGTGTAGTGGGAATCTCGACTTGATAGCTTCCTTTTTAAATTTGAATTTAAACTCTGTCTGAGGAAATTAATGCCCTCCTCCTGACATAAACAATAGAATTAAGGATCAGCAGACTTAATACTACTTACTAGACCTGTCTGCCAATCAATTATTGCCAAGTAAATTTCTTCTTCCAAGTGCAGTCCACCATCTCGTGTATTTTCACCCTAGATCTAGAATCTTATACACATACTTTAGAGCGCTAGAGCTCTACTCCTACTCGCGTCCTCATAGTAGAAATCTAACAGTTAATGGTCTATTATACAGCTGTATTCTCCTTCAGTTCCCGACTCTCACCAAAGCATTATAGATATCTCACCTCCTCTAACCAAGATTGAAATGGTCCAATTAATGTGATGCTGCCAGATTGCGATTAGATAGAACAAATACTGATACGTGTACCAGTCGGTATGTGAATTCTACATGTTTTTTTTTTTTTGTTGATAACATCAAATCTTCAGCAACGGTCATCTTGAACAGTAACAGTAAACGCGTTAGTATAGTATACAGACTCTACTCTAACCATTTATTTAGTCTCAGCCACTTGAGCTGAACGGAACATCTGATCGTGTCAGTAGAAGACCAGCCTGTAATTTTGTGTTTGGCCTAAAATTTACTCTAAATTGTTAGTCTCTAGTTTTACAGAGACTCCAACTCTCCCGTTTTTGACGGGAGATCTCCCGCCGAAAGCCCATTTTTGCAAAATCTCCCGTTCTCCCGCTTGAGATTTGATTTCTCCCGCCCTGGCTCTGTGTCTCCCGGTGGAAAGGATTTCTTTACTTATTGCTATCGTATGTTGAAAAAATAAGCCTTAGATAGCACCAGACCAGAGAACATCAGATTCGCAGAACCATAGGAACTTCGCACTTCGCACACATCAACATGGAGTCTCCCGTTTGCTGAGGTGTCGGGCGGGAGAATCTCCACTCCAGATCAGAAGGTGCTTGGGGTTGGAGTCTCTGGTTTTAAAATGTTTTAACAATCTACCTATCTTTCTATACCGTTATCTGAATAAAACAGTGCAATGCAGTTTGTGTGTAGATAAAGCATGCATATCATTACTGGACATTAGCCCGACCAGACGCCTTACTGGCCCGTATTCTGCTAAAAACTTAGACCCGAGTTTAAACCCACGCCTGGGTCTAAAGTGGGTTTTTGGGGTTTAAACCTGAGTTTAAACCACCAGTTTAGACCCAGGTTTAAACCCAGGTTTAATTTGTATTCTACTAAGTCCAGCTGTGGTCTAAATTGGGTTTAAATTAAACCTACCCTGGAGGAGGTTTATTTCGAGTTTAAATCGAGTCTAACGATGACTGGTAAGGGTACCAGCACACAGATCAATGCCAATGGCACAAAACGAGTGGCTGGCTGGATACAGCAGCTAGCTTGCCGGCCACACGCGAGTACACACGAGATACGCCTACTACTACGTCTATATTAACTGCGACAGCCGCCACACTCCGTGTGGCGGCTTGCGTGTGGCGGCTGCGCTGTGCTCCCATTTCAGATCTTCATGTTGAACAAACGGGTGCCTTTGCGGCGCTATATTTCCTTAAATTTTCAACAGAAACTACTAGGAATACTTCCATGGGTCGATGAAACCTAAATGACTATCATCGGCGACTGTTTGAGGCATTTCATTGCTTGTGATGCACAAAATGATGTCTTATAAGCAGCTCACCGATGTTCACAGAATTCACAATCACTCGCACAAGCACACAGAATAGGGGAGCTCTCACATTAGCGAAACTGGGGGGAAGCTGCCAGGACCGCGCCTGGCGGCGCGGTCTCCGGGGCTACTACGTCTACTACCTGTACTACAGTAATACGTTAGTCTAGATAAGCTTTACGATGAAAATAACCTGAAGACTAGACCAAGAACTCAATGTAAGACTAGAGGGTAGAGCCTTATAATGAGGTCGATTTGGCATAGATAGACTAACTGTTAGATCGAGAACCTAGATCGATCGTAGGACTAACGTTAGGACTAGTTAGTACTAGTAGGAGTAGGGCCCTACTAACGTTAGTAGAACCTATTCGAATAGCTAGAGTACATTATTGTAACGTTAGGACTAACGTTAGATCTATTAAAAGTTAGGTAGAAGTGTGGTACGGTACAGTCGGTAGGTAAAATCTAACGTTAAATTTAGGCCCCCTAACGTTACTTCTAATATCGAGACAGGGTTGATAGTAGATCTAGATCTATTTCTAAATTTTAGAATGGTTTCCATTTTTATTAACTGACAATCTTAAGAGAAAAGCTTTTATTCAATTTCCTACCTCAAAGTCCTGGTTTGATCAATTGCCAGTCCATTCCGAATTCACGATTCAATCGACATAAAAAGCCATGTCCCATCCAGCGCACACAGCAACCGTGCCGCCGGCCGGCGCGGCGCGATGGATCTGCTGGTACCGAGTATTCAAAGCTAGCTAGCCAAGAATAAGCGCTACGCTATACGCTTACCATGTATCCTGTGATGTGCGTCGCACACGTACACAAACTGTACAGTATATGCACAGTGCTTCACGAGTCGTCGCAAGCAAAAATACAGCATGCCCTTATTCGACATAAATACCCGTAAAAACTATTCAAAATCCAAGAAAGTCACGCTCATGTGGCTGATACACTGCCAATAATAAATTGAAGTGGATTTGTGGAGAGAAAAGTACTTAGAGAGGGAGAATTTCTTCTTCCATAGAGGGCACCATGGTGGCTTGACCCAAGACTATTTCGGGTTTAATGTAAACCCGAAATAGACTTGGGTTTAACTAAACCTCGCTAGCAGAATACAAAATTAAACCTCGGGTCTAGCTAAACCATAGGTGAGTCTAAAATGGGTTTAAACCTTGGTCTACAGTAGAATACGGGCCACTGTGTACAGCGACAGGGCTGTGTATAGTTTCTAGCATATCATTAAAGGGAAGGTAAACCCAAAGAACAATGTGGATTGAGTGAAAGCAGCAACATTAGTAGAACGCATCAGTGAAAGAAAATTGGACAATCGATGCAAAAGTTATGAATTTTTAAAGTTTTGGTGTTGGAACCGCTGGGTGAGGAGACTACTAGAGGATATGACGTATGAGTGGACAACAATACAAAGAAAATATAAAGGAAATTCAACAAAAATTCACTTTTCTAGAATCATGCAAGAGCAATGGACCAACCGCTTTCAGAAAGCAGGGGGAATAATTGCTACCCTGAACATATATGTCAATATCAAGTCGATGGAATTTGTAATTTTCATGAAAAATGGATTTTTGCAGAATTTTCTTTATATTTTCTTGGTATTGTTGTCCACTCATACGTCATAACCTCTGGTAGTCTCCTCACCCAGCGGTTCCAACATCAAAACTTTAAAAATTCATAACTTTTGCATCGATTGTCCGATTTTCTTCAAACTTTCACTGATGTGTTCTACGAATGTTGCTGCTTTCACTCAATCCACATTGCTCTTGGGGTTTATCTTCCCTTTAACTAGATACACGGACAGCCCTGTCGCTGTACACACACCTGACACAAGTCGTGAAGTGTAATTAGTCGCGACATCACATATCATAAACATTGCAAAGTTGCAGTATTCATTCAGTCAAACCTTCTAAATTAAGATTTAGAAAATAGAACTACACATCATTTGTACATTGTCTACGTCTTACGCAATCCGGTGATCATCTGCCACATGGTTCCTATCATGACATAGCCGTCTTGTACTCTCCTTTTGAAATGACCAGGTACGGGTACGGATAACCGCAGCAGCGACCCCATACGGACAAATACGTACCGTAAAGGGCTGTTACTGAGTTACAGCGCCCCGCGACGGGGTTAGGGTACGGACAGATACTATCGTCCGTTGAGCGGTTTGAGCTGCACCACCTAGCCTAGCACCTGTAAAATACACCTGTATACAAACACGTGCACGTGTACATGTCATGATCACCAACTTGTTTACATCCTTCGACCACAGAACTGTGCCTCCGACCCATGCCCACGCGCGCCTAGCCTCATCGCGAGCCGGCGCGCGCGGCGGACAGCTAGCCCTGCGCATGCCTGCGATGGATATGGAGTGGACGTCATATCAATGGTTATCGGAACTTCAAAATAATGAGTGCTGCCAAGCGATTTTTCGTTTGTGGGTGCTTTTTTACTCACAACATTTTTCTCAAAAAGTTCAAACAGCATGTCACGTATTTTGGTGATGATGATCTATTCATGGATACTTGGAGTAAGGTGGGAGAACAACTTTTGTTAGACTCTTTTTTTCTTTTACCGTGCCGTGTAACGTTACGTGTGTGTCCCATTGGCATTGGGTACAGTATAACTGGAGTAGTGTAGTCCCACTCGCGCATTATTGTGTGAGGGGACTAGCTACACGTTTACTTTTTGGCATTTGTGACAATTGATGTGATGTAATGCAATGGAAACGCCGCATCTGGATGCAAAGGTCTAACAATACATATTGCTGCAGCATGTGGAATGCTGTTACTTACAGTTCGTGTTAGTTGGGATGTCCTATTACCAGAGTAGGCCTTTTATTTAGGGCTGTAGTGAGTTGGCTCAGTCGGTAGCGCGGTATGCTATAGCTTGTGTCTGCCTCAAGATCACGATCACGCGGCCCGGGTTCGAACCCTGCGAGTCTGGACTGAGCAATGTTGTGTGACAGTGTAAGCATACCGTCCCCTCTGGCAAGAGGCAAAACACTCAGCTCTGTCCCTCGGATAGGACATAAAATGGAGGTCCCGTGTATGAGAGAGTAACAACTCGTGCACGTAAGTTAACTAAAAGATCCCGCTTCATTCATTCATCGCAAAGAGCAGAACTTGCCAGAAGAAGAAGCAGGGTGTTTAACCCGGTGAAGTGGTCCCACCTCACATCCAACTGGACCCCATGCAAGACCAGCTTAATGTAGCTGAATATGGGCTATCCAACCATCTTCTCAGATGGAAAATGAACAAACAAACAAAGTAGAGTAGACTGTCGCTGGTTCTAATTCTACCTAATTGGTTAGAGACGAGTAAGACTCGTGAGTCATGTGGTGACAGCTGTACAGTTGACTAGCGACTGGTTAGGTATTGTTGTAACTATACACAGCCCAGTCGCTGTACGTAGGTACTACAGCGTAACTTTAACAGCGTCTGGTCGGGCTAGTATTGTTGATGTTGGTGTTTTGTTTTTGTCTTTATTTTGAATTTACTCATCTTCTTCTTCTTCTTCTTCCGATAAAGTGCTGCCCTCAAATGGTCGAGGATGAACGCACTGTCTAATGTTAGATGGACCTTGAACCTTGGCGAGATAATCCCTGAAGCAGCTCTTTCCAAAATAAACTGGGATGGGATGGGACAGTGACGTGACCATGGCATAATTCAACTTCAGGTTACAGAGTAACACTAAACAGTTAGGCAAGAGATTTTTCTACACTGCCGTAGAGATAACAAATGAAAAAGGCTGTGTTTGATGCTCAATGTGTGGTAGTATGCCAATATTTAGATTGGTGAACTGGGTGATGCTGTATGACAGATATTATTACCGGCCTACGATGAGGCCAGTCTACTCAGGCAGGCAGGGGTCTGTGGGAAATGCATGTTGTAGCAAAGTCAGTCCGTCCTCAACGGGTTTAAAGTCTTTTCAAAGTCATTTCACTTCACTATTGTGACTACTTTCACACAGACTTTGGAGAACAAAGGATGCACAGATGAAGAGCTACCAACTGTACTCTGCCAGGTATTCAGAATTTAAAGCATGATTTATGTGATCCACATCAAACTGAAAAGTTTTCATAGTTGGAAGCTGCATATTATCTCTGTTGATTTGTGCTGTGATCTAGTGCTACCGTAGGCATGGTCTTATAGGTTTGCATTTGCCTAGTATGGTCTGGACAAGTGTTGTTCATGACTAGGACTCATTTGATGTTTTGTTGGTGTGTTTTCATCTTCTTTGTTGTGGCAATTATATAATTTGTTTGTATCTTTATGTATTGCATGCTTTGCATGCTGAAATGATCAAAATCTGTTTCAAATTCTGGTATTCCATCATGTATGTTATGAACCTGTGTTTGTGTGTGACCTCCTGCATCACAAATCACCATCACCACCAGTACCACCACCACCAACAAACAAACAAAAGTCACCAGACATTGATTTGGAATTATGGCTAGATTTTTAAAGGGCAGACTGTCTAGCTTTAAAATGATGCATAACTCATACATCAATACAAATGGATGTTCCTCACTCATCTTTTTTTTTCAAAGATAACATGCCCTGTGGAAAAGTACATGTAATTAACTTGGAAAAAAAGTAACATTTTGGTTTTATGATGCACAGTCAAGTTTGTATCAGTCAGTAAGTTTGAAAGCAAGACAAAAACTTTGAAATTTGTTTTTAAGATCAGTTTATTTCAAATTACATCAGTCTCAAGTGAAGTCTTGTCAATTATGTCATTCATCTATCAGACCCAAACTAGTACATAACCCTATTCAATGCCCCCCCCCCCCCCGATGTTTCAGGTGATTGATATTCCGCAACGCGTGATGCTTTCACCGCGACATTTTGTGACTTTTTTCTTTCAAGTATCACACAACTTTTGAGACCAAATTTGTCGCTCCTGGGCATACCGTTTTGAAGCCACGCCCCTTTGAAAAAAATTTGTAGACCCCAAAAATTGCTCAAAAACATGATTTTGTGTACAAATCCAATGCAAATTGTGTTTTTGCAATTAATTCATAAAAAAAAAATGTTTTTACTTTCAATTGGTGGTAATGATTTATTTTAGCCTGATTATGCTTTAAAAAGTTTCTGCGACAAATTTTGATGAAAAAACTCCACAAAAAGTAAAAAAACAAATAATTAGAAATTCAATATGAAATACATAGGAAATAATTATGAAGCCGAATTTTTGCTTCAAAAAAGTCTTGGAGCTTTATTTTTTTATTTATAGGCAAAAAAATATATATATTTGTTCATAAATTAGCATAAATTAATTAATATAAAGTACATAAATAAAAAATTTGAAAAATCTAACTACAAGTGTATACAGTCTTGTAGATTACATTGGCCTCTACCTTAGTGCAAATTTTTGTGAGGATCGCGCGATCCACGACCGAGATCTGAAGGGGGGCCAGAAAGGCTCCCCGGTGGTTTCAAGTCCCTCAAAAAACCTGGTGGGATTAGGGTTAAGAGGCTGAGTCTTTTTTTTTTTGTGTGTGTGTTTGTATATCTAAAGTTACTGTGGTTCATTAGTTTGTTATTGTAACACAGTTATATATTTGCTGTCTTGTTTTCATTTGGTTATACACAATGATGATTGATGCATACTAGAATTTGAATTTATATTGCCACTGTGTTAACATCTCATGCTTTACTGAATACTAGAAAATTGTGTACTGATGACACCGAGTTGTGTATTTCTGATCACTGCAAATTGGTTTAGGTGAAGGCTGAGGTAGAGAGGAGAAGAAATCTTGGCAGACAATGTCTGGACAGGACAGAGAAAATATCAGCTGGATACAAGTCTCTTCATCCCCAAATCTACACGCTAAGGGTGAGCTTCTTTCAAACAAACAGAAACTAACTGGGAGGAAAATGGTGTGCTGTATTAAAGCAAGATGGTAAAGGTCCAGTTTACCTTTGGGAGAAGTGATTTCAGAAATGTACAAGATATCACATTTGATGCATATGTGTCGGTCTGTTGTATCACAAAAGGGTAAAGCATTTATGGAGATATCGGTGTTTTTTGCAATAAACTAGCGGTTGTTTCCATCCCTAACTCACATTTTAGAACTATTTTAAAGCACTACTGCTATGTTTTTGTTTAATTTGCAAATGGTAAATTATGCCTTTAAATCTCATGTTTGGGTCTTGTTTCATGAAACAATAAAAACAACTTGAACTTGCAAAAATTGCATGCTTGCTCTACCCTGATAATATTTAGGCAATATTTCTTTAGCCTACTACATATCATTTGGCATTCTAGTAGCTGTGATTTTTCGGAAATTTACTATTATTCGGAATGATTTCTTCATTTAGTTGTTCAGCTTGATGTAGAAACAATATCAATCACATCTTTGTCCTGAAAGAAATACTGCTGATATCTTTCCAGTGCCAGCATTCTTCTGAATGACAACAGGTCCCTTCAAAACCTACTGATTATTTTTTTTTTTTGTTAATGATGGAAACGTCGACATTTTCTTTTTTGATGACAATGTAAACAGATTTATTCTTTGTTTAATTGACTTTGCACCTTGGAATGAAAGCTGATTGCTTGATGTTTGATCTCTGTTTCCAGGATTCCTACTTTTCTGGTGAGTTTTTGAAGATTGTAGATTACTGCAAGACCCATGGTGCCACAGCGGAAGGACTGGCTGAAAAGTTAACAAAAGAAGAAGGTTAGCTTCATTGTTATTTGAAAGAAAGGCATTTAGCCGGGCCTGCATATACATTGTACATGTATTCCAGCTGTGAATGGTGCAAGCAGAAATGATGTACAAGTCTGACTATTGAGACCAACCTTGAGTGAGAATTTGAAGTGAGACACTGCTGTGCAAGGGAGCAAAGTGACCGGGGGAGGGGGTTGTGGAAGGGTGTCTAACCCTAGCACATTCTTAACAAGTCCAAAGGTAGACCTGTGCACAAACTCTTCATAGCTTCAGTGTCTTTTGCACTTGTGTGTGCAGCGTGTACCCAAAGTCATGCCCTACAATAACCTTGTTACACTGCTCTCTGTGTATACCTCATTGTTTTTGTTTGTTTTTTTGTTTTTTTCCAAATGAAGATGAAATGTCTTCCTCCAGATACAGTATGTTTTAGCCACAGGAAAACTTTCAAATGGCCCACCATCATATTATCATGTTTGTCCAATTGCTGTCTGGTATATGACTAACCTATACATTTATGCTATGTGTGATATACAGAGGTAGAGTCTTCTAGTGAAGTGTTGATATATGACATGTAACATCTTTACATCTTGTCCCTTAGCTGAATGACTCTTATGCCTTCTTTCACTGTGTCTTTGTTTAGGGAGTAGAGTCTTCTCATTCCCAGTTTTCACCGGTGAGTTTTGTGACCTCTTTGTGGAGGAGATTGCCCACTTTGAAGCGTCCCCACTACCCAAAGGAAGACCAAACACCATGAACAATTATGGAGTGAGTTCAACCTCTCTGTTTTCCAGTCTGGTTAACATTGAGTTAATAGAAAACTCATTTGGTTTAATTTGTGCTGGTACAGCATGGTGCTGAAGGGTTAGAATATTGCATACCTGCAATTTTTCTCTTATCTAAGGAGAGTGAGTGCAGACATTGTTTACCTGGCCTTTTTGATTTGAAAGTTATATAGAAAACCTGGAGCATCTAAATACCTAATGTGAAGCACAAGTTTCATGTTTAGGAGTAAGAAAGAACGTAGCAGTCATATTTTCTGTAATTTTCTTTATGTGTTATGTGTTTTTCCTACATTGTATACACCAAGTGTAATACATTGACCTGTTTCATTTATTTCACACAATAAATTTCCATTTTGAGGTGCACCCAATCTAGTTTCTCCCATTTATGATGTTTCAACTAAGAAAGCTTCAAGCTTAATCCTTAATCTGCTGTTGATGCTGTGCTACTGTGAATGCCTGGTGCTACTTGATGTGATGATCATTGTACCAGGTGATGAGTGAAACCGTTGTATGTTTTGTGTGGTGCCAAAGCTTGCAAGGGATTAAATCATCTCATCTCATCTCATTTCAATCAGGTTCTCCTAAAGGAGCTTGGCTTTGATGAGAACTTCCTGGATCCCCTGAGGACGGAATACCTGTTGCCCCTGACGACCTTACTCTATCCGGATGTTGGGGGAGATGCGCTGGACTCTCATCGGGCCTTTGTCGTGAAGTACAAACTGGGAGAGGATGTGGACCTCAACTATCACTATGACAACGCAGAGGTGACAATCAATGTCAGTTTGGGGAAAGAGTTCAGTGATGGGGAGCTGTACTTTGGAGATATGAGACAGGTACAAACATGGATCATGCCTTTAATATGTAGCCAACACAATTCACGAACATACTCTAATGTCAAATAGTTCAGTGTTTTAATGCATTTACTGTATACGCCAAATATTTAGCGAGGTTTTTATTTTTGTGAATTTCACAAGTTAGGTGGTATTTGCAAATTTAGAAACACAGAATTATTCATTCTGATCCCTGATCTGAATTGATGTGCATGCATATATTTCTCTGTTCAGTACTGTACTCTATGATCTTGAATTTAACCAATCACAAAATTGTCAAGAAGTCCCAATTCTCAAAATATTAGACTCACTATTATATAGTGTATACAATAATTCATCAAAGGATGCATTTCCAGATTGATTATCCTTATGATTTCTCCCTGTGTAGATTATGTTTAAGATATGCGTATAAATCTGGTTTCACTCATTGCATGATGTCTCACCTATATGTATGAATTAAATTCCTAAGCTGACTGCTACAAGTAAGCTTACTGGTGCCTGCATTTGTTCAGTAACATGCTGTAAAAGTGGTTATTTTTGTGCGAGTAGTATTTTACGCTGGGCTGGGAAGATGAATTTCGCATGTTTGTAATTGTGCGAAGTCAGTAGAATAATTACTGGAACATATGGCATACAAAAATACTTGTGTGCTGTTATTTTGTGCTAGCTTCTGGAGCAGCAAAATGCGGGAAAATTTTCACTTTCACAGTCAATGCATTCATAAAACCACAGACAGTGTGTATTTGTGTGCATGTAAAACATGTTTTTTTATGCCTCCGCCACGAAGTGGTGCCGGAGGCATTATGTTTTCGGGTTGTCCGTCCGTCCGTCCGTCCTTCCGTCCGTCCTTCCGTCCGTCCGTCCGTCCTTCCGTCCGTCCGTCCGTCCTTCCGTCCGTCCGTAATGAATTTTGTGGACAAGGTAACTATCAAAACCTGTTGAGGTATCCTAATGAAACTTGGCATGTATGTGTATTAGGGGGTGAAGTTGTGCCTATCAACTTTTGGGTGCACATGCTCAATGTCAAAGGTCAAAAGGTCAAGGTCAAATACATAAAATTTCACTATTTCCACCACATCTATTGAATGCCTGAAGATATTTTCTTGAAACTTAGTGTATACATGTATTACCCAATTAAGATTCTCTGGTGAAAGTTTGGGTCATGAGGTCAAAGGTCAAAGGTCAAAAGGTCAGGGTCAAATACATAAAATTTCACTATTTCCACCATATCTATTGAATGTCTGAAGATATTCTCTTGAAACTTAGTGTATACATGTATTACCCAATTAAGATTCTCTGGTAAAAGTTTGGGTCATGAGGTCAAAGGTCAAAAGGTCAAGTAAAAATATTAAAACTTCTTTTTTTTTCTCCATACCTTGGAAAATTGTTCAAGGTATCTTCATGGAACAGAGTATATACATATACTGACTGGAAGTGATTATCTAGAGAATGTGGGGTTCATGAGGTCAAAGGTCAGGGGTCAAAGGTCAAGTGCAACACTTCAAAATTTTACTATTTCCCTCTTATCATGCAATGCCAGCAGGGTTATTTTTTTTTTACACTTGGTGTATACATGCATACATGTGTAACCTAATAGAAATTCTCTGGAAAGTTTTTTTTTTCTTCTTTTTTTGCCTCAAAGGTCAAAAGGTCAAAGATCAAGTGAAAGTGCTGAACTAACTTTTTCGTCCATATCTCGGAAGTGGCTCAAGTTATCTTGAAACTTAGTACATATTATGCATGTTCTACCTGAAAGTGATTATCTTATGAATTTTAGGGTCAAGGGCCAGATGAAAATGGTAACAATTTACTATTCAATTCAGAAATTGCACTTTTTCTCCACACCTGTACCTTGAAAATTACTCAATGCCTAAATGTATGAATGGGTCAAAGTCGAGTTAAAGTCCTTAAATCCCTAGTTACATGCTCTCCTATTCATCCAATTAAACCTAGGTCAAGGAAGGTGAACATTCAACACATTTGTGACAAACTTGTCATTTCAATATTTCGCCAATTTTGTGAAAATGTAATCACACATTGTCCACATGTACTATCTAGACCTATTGGGAAAATCATGCATTATGGCGGAGGCATACCAGTCGCCAAAGCGACATTTCTAGTTTAATGTCTCATAAGAGCAGATACAGATATCATTCATGCAAGACTAGTGTTATTTGGAGGGAATGATAAAATATGAGGATCATACAGTTGTATTTCAGAGATGAATATTACATGTATTTTCAATATCCAACAGAAAACTTGCTAGCCATCTTTCATTATTTGTTGACTGCATCTTACCCAATGTTGTAGATTCCCAGAGATGGTGTGAAGTACACAAGATTCCAGCACAAAAGGACCTTTGGTCTTCTGCACCGTGGCCAACACATGCATGGAGCAATGCCCATCAGTGACGGGGAGCGCTACAACCTCATTATATGGATGCGGTCGTCACGGCAACGGAATGCGCTTTGCCCCATGTGTGACGAGGAGCCTGAGCTGGTTGAGAGTATTGGGTATGGTGATGGGTTCACGTCTGATGGAAGGCCAGCCAGGAGATCAAGTCCAGAGACTGTTGACATGTGCGTGACTCTCTGACTGCTGTCAATCTTTACAAGCTGATGTGAGGCTGTGTTTAATGTGGCTTACTCAAAGTTGGCTGTTGGGCATTCGTTTAAGGCTGGCTAAGGCTGTGCAATCTTCATATATACTGTAAAAGTGGAAATTTTCGCACATTTCGCACCACCAGAAACTAGCGCGAAAATAAAAGCAAGCGAATATTTTTGCTTATCATATGTTCCAGTAGTTGAAGTCTTGATTTCGATGAATTAATAACAAATGAAACTCTATACCCTGCTGAGCGAGAAAACTTAGTCGTGAAAATATCAACTTTTACAGTGGGTGGTTACACAATACTGATACCGGTACCTCTTCCATGTTTGCTCCTGTGCTCCCCCATCTAGTGTGCTGTAGTGCACTGGAGAGTTAGGAGAGTTCAGAGCTTGCTGTTCACACAGCCTCTGGTTGGTGTGGTAATACAGTGGACTCCCGCTATAACGAAGTCCTTGGGACTGGCAGTTTTCTTTCATTATATCAAAATTGGATAGTGCTGCAGCCAGAATTTTTATTTCGTTGTAACCAGAATTTCATTATAACTGTGTTTGTTATTACGGGAGTGCACTGTACATTAAATACTGCCTATGAGTAATTCTTACTGCATTCTAAATGTGCAAGTTTGGTTAAACTTCTTTAAAGCTGGTTTCAATTTTCATGTTACTTCCCACATATTGTGGGGACAGCTAGAAGCAATCAGTGTGACTCATATTGCCTGTAAGAATGGTCTGTACTTGGAGCCCGAGTGATCTGATTTCTCATCAAAGCAAAGATTGCTATTGCTTATACAAGAAGTCATTAACTGGCCCATGTTAGGTCATGTATCATTGTCATAAAAATAAAGCTATGACCAAAAAACTCACATTTAAAGAAGAGTTTTTTGAATTTGCAATACATGTATCTGTATCCTTCCAGCACATAGACAAACACTTTAAAAAGGTCTCCTCCATGTATCAGTGAATTTGGGTACAGGAACTGATTATCAAAGTGCCAAAGGGCAGTTGTGGTATACAGTACAGTAGATATTAAATCGATTATATTTTCGATGAAACAACTCAGCTTTACTTCCGTGTCATTATCAGCTTTTGTACCATCCTTCTTTTTATTCCATATGTTCAAGTAACTCATTGTCACAATGCTAATTGCTCTTGTACAATTTTGTACTGGTAGTTAACATATAGTGTTAATATGTAGGGCCACTATTGCTACAGTTTCCTGTATTGTGGTTTATGTCAAGTTAATTCCATACCACAACAGATTTTCATTCTGGGGGTGTCAAAAAAATAAATGTGGATGGTTTACGATGCAACAAATACATATTTCAATCAAATCAGTTATCTGATACTGATATTTCCTATTGTTTTCAAGGATGGGATGTACTTTTAAAAGGTTTCAAGTAGTGGCAGTTAGCAGTATTTCAAAGAATCAAACACATTTATAAAGCAGCAAATTTTGATTAGTGTGAAGGAATTTTAGTTGATCTGCCTTCACTTCTGGTCATGGTTGAATATTGGCGAGCAGTGTGGTTCTGATTTAAATCCCTGAATTCTATCATCCTTGGCTTTGAATGCCAACTGTAGTCTCACAAGTAAAGACTGAGTTTCAGGGAAGCAAAAGATAATGTTCCAAAACTTTACATCACATTTCTTTCAGAATCATGTGAGGCAAGTCTTCCATTAAAATATGTGCAAATAGGGCATTGGTAAGAAAAAAAATATTTATAAAGGAAGTATGTGCATATATAAACTACATGGGCAGATCCAGGAATTCCGTAAAGGGGAGGCGCCTTTACAAAATTAAGGTTGGGGGGGCAAATGCCCACCCATTTTTTTCCTTTTCATTTCTTTTGTTTTAACCAAAACTAAAGAGGGCTTGCGCTTGGTGCACTCCCTCCGGATCCGCCACTGAAGTAAGTACTTAGTACATTGTATGTGTATTGTCTTTTATCACCAAATTATATTGTATAATGGCACTAGTCCCACATTCATGTTTGGCATGATCTTCATATTTTCATTTTGACTCTGCTGATTCATATTGTTAAGATTCACGAGAACTTTTGTGATGGAAAAAATGGAACAGTTGGTTTTCCTCAAATGAAACTTTTACATTTGTAGGGTTGATTAGCCTATGTAGCAATGTTTCTTTTCATGTTGGTAAATGTTTCGGAGAATATTGTAAAGTACAGCATAGTATCTATGTAAAAGATGTTGATATATAAAAGTAATATATATTTTCACAAATAATGGTATGAATTTTCTCTTACATGTATGTACTGAAAACTGCAATAACAATTTACTCGAAAGAATGATTGGGTAATGTGTGTTCAGTTTACCTGTTTGTTAGTGTGTGTGCATGTGTGTGTGTGCATGTGTATGTGCGTGTGTGTGTGTTTATTTGCAGAGTGGTCAGTTTGTCTGGAAATTCAATGCACTGTACTTAAAATCTTGATTACTACAAACAGGAATAAAAATCTTTTAGGAAAAACAGTCAGAAATGATTAGGTGGTTCGCCTGAAAATTCAAATATGTATGTCTGAACGTGCATTCAAATTAAAACAATAGTAAAGTGCAGGTATTTTTTAATACGTGTATGAACACTTGATAAACCCCCATAAAGCCCCTTGGAGGTTGCTTGTATGCTTCTGAGAATGTTTCACATCTGCATGCAAAGTCATTCACCAATGTCTCTTCTCTACTCACCTTTGACTCAATTTACACAATTTGTTCAGTTTGATATGTAACTTGAATAAAATACATGCACACTCTGAGCACTACAATGTACAAGTGACTCCTGTTATAATGAAGTCCTCAGGACTGGCAGTTTTCAATTGTTACAGTGAAACTTCATTATTATAACCGAACAAAGAAAGTAAATAAAGATATATAGATAATGAATTTGGGACCAAAAATTTTACTTTGCTGTAATGGGAGTTGCGTTACAATTCGTGTTGATTATAAGGGGAGTGCATCGTAGTACATGTACAATGCATACACCAGGAAAAACACACCACAGATTGCTCTCTATCACTGAAACTGAATTTGTAAATCACCAAGATACATGTATTCCTCTGATCATCCGTGTATCTGCTTTATTGCCACACTCAATACATACATGCCATTCCATTGTATGAAGTCTGCTGATTGATACATGTGACATGCAGTACTGTACTTACTTACTACAGAGCAAAAGCTAACTGCAATATGAGGTTCAAAAACCCATGGAAGTCATCCTCTCTACTGAATTGTTTTGAGACAGTCTTGGGTCCATAAGGCATATCAACAAAAGGCTTTCAACAGGCATCATTGAACCTTTCATACTTATTGTTCTTTTATTGAGTCCTACTGATCAATTTTTCACTATCAATCATTTTGCAGTTTAAACATTAACTGCCTTTTGCCACAGGCTTCACAAGCCTCCCAAAACTGTATAATAATTCCAGAATGAATTTTCGCTAAAAGGTGTCAACACTTGATAAGAAAATGGGGTTACAGACTGTATGAAAGATTCTGAACCCTTTCACACCGTAGCCAATTTGAAGATTTCCTAGCCATTCATACATTTGCTAAGCAATGCAGTAACAATCCCACACACACACACCTACAGTAACTGATGGGGTAAATTGTTCCAGCAGGTATGAAGTTCTATGAACACACACAAAAAGGCACATAGATATTTGTTTGTGATTCAATATGAAACTATTGGTAGGTTATATCTATCATTTGGTGCTCCCGCATGGCTCCTGGATACTGCTGTTAATGCCTTGTATTTTATATTAAAATGGGAAGCAAAGAATGTATTGTAAGTCAAAGCCTAGAGTTCTCCGCATTGCTACATTATGGTATACTAACAGTCCTTGACAAAGGAGAAAATAAAAAGACATTCGAGAAATGGCTAGAAGTTTTTTTTTGTGACCTGCTACAACAAAACTCAAAAGGATCCGAAAGTCGGGGAAGGTTTATCTTCTGAAAATGACATGGCATTACTTCCTTACTCTTCCACTTTAATTTCATATATAACACGACTCATAAAATGAATCAGTTGTGGAGATATCGATGATTTTATGAGAGCATGTTGAGTGGTCTGGAAAATCAGTGTTGCAAGAAAACCACCTTCAAAGTTTTCCTTCCAATGCAATAGTGATCTAAGGGAGGTATGACAATTTTCACCTCTTGACAATAGAAGGTACACTCCTAGCAACCTCCACAATGTTCATTCAAGCTTACGCCAGCGGTTTACGCATGACTAATCAGTAACCAGGATGCCACCCACTGAGCAATGAGATCACTCCCTCATTGCTAGGGGCGGAGTCTAAGAAAAATCGTGGCCCAGAAAAAGGCAAATTTTTTGCCTTTCCTTTGATCATTAAGATTCAAAATTTCAGTAGATGATAGACTACAAAATGCACAAGTAATGCCAAAACAGAAATTTGATGATTTTGATGGAATCTGATGATCTGACTTCAAACTCAATTTTCTCTGCTCAGCAGTCAGCAACTATTGGATCCTTTTGACATGGCGGGTCATATTTGTACATCTCTTCAGGTCTGAGCACAATCTAAGACACATAGAGCAGCAACCTGCTCATGGACTATCTATACCATGCTGTGTATGACAATGTTACTGACCTCTTTGTAGTTAAAAGGATGTACACAGCATGTGCTATTCTGATATAAAGATATCAACATGGCATCATGAGTATAGCCTCAAATCAATTTGCGTTTGAACACTGGTTTAGTGAGAGTTATACAGAATTGGACTGATATCACAGGATATGATTGCTTGCAAGCTAAACAATTTAACCAAATCAATATGGACATGTAAATGTACAAATATCTGTCGCTTTTTGATTCCAAGACAATGGGTGCAATGACAAAAGTTTCTTGATCGGAGGTATTGCACTTTGTGGTCAAAATCAGAACATTAAAATCTGACTCAATGCAGGGTGTCCTGAAAGCAGCTTTCATTTGCCACAGAAGTGTCACAATGATAACAGTTTTTCCTATCATTTTTTATTTCAATCTGCTATTTCATTTAAACATGGTTTATACTAGATGGAGATGCCAACATATTGAACACAGCAAATGGGAACCTCTTGGCTCCTGTAGTATAAGTCTATGAGATTGTAATATTCCCGCAGGGCAAGGGTTACTGGAAAAAAGGAATAGAAGCGTCTGCAGGTGTGGTTGAAGATTACATGCTGCAATCCGGACACCATCCCCTGGTACATGCATTCTCATGTGACACCATAATTAAAGGCAGCCGATCGCCATCCCTAATGGTACGTAAACTCCGAACGACCGAAGTTTGTGCGTGCAATTGCGCAATGGCAGACTCGGTGCTATATCCATAAACGTGTGGGACAATGCTACCACTGAGACAAGTGTGTGTGTGTGCGTGTGTGTGTACGCATCATACACAAACATTGTCACCGCGAGCTGCGGTGATTGGAGGAGAGAGGCCAGAAGACGCTGCGGCGTGTGTGTGTGTGTGTGTGTGTGTGTGCGTGTGTGTGTACGCATCATACACAAATATTGTCACCGCGAGCTGCGGTGATTGGAGGAGAGAGGCCAGAAGACGCGTGGCTCTTTTGGCCTCTCTTCATGCGCATGCGCACTGAGAGTGTGCGTCCATTCGGAAGCTCTCGGGACAGCCATTTTGGGTTAGGAGATAAGCACAGGGAGCTCTCTTGTAGCCTACCGTATTTTCGCTGACCCATTGAGCCAGCGCTATTCTCATTCGGGGGTCACTACATTTGATACAGAATGGGGGAGGCAGCGTGTTGCGTTCGTCTCCGTGCCGCACAAACCACTCGCCACGACTGAGTGTCTTTAAAGGGAAAGACCACCGGGTTGTTCATGGTGTAAATCATTAAAAATCAATGCAAATATCTCACTCCAGCATGAAAATCTGATTTTTTTTTTTCTTCTTCTAAACATAAATTTGCTTCAGCATCATATCGGGTAAAACCTACGACTAGCCTTCGACTGTTTAGAGACAATTACTGCCAACATGCCCTGTACGCTATGAGACTGGCTGCAAACCCTAAATTTAACTTTCTGAAGGGAACAAGATGATTTCATCTGATGCACAGTACATCTACCTCTCTGTCAGGCTCTAGTGAGTTCATAAAACTAGCTGACACAAATTAACTATGATCTTGTCACCTGCCAAGAGAGAAAGAGTATGGCATGCATGTGACAGGAAAACAACAAAAGTTTATGATCAAAGTCACTTCAGGTAATGTCTCCCTATGTGTGAGTCATCACATACAAGATTCACTCAACTAGAAATGTGATGTTTACTTGCTAGAAGTAGCCATAAGACTGGTGAATCTCCATGTCTGTTGATTTGCTGCAGGCAGCAGTAAAACTGCTTTACAATCTCATTGTACTGGTATACACGTTAGACGTAGCAATGAGACTGGTAAATCTCCATGTCTATGGGCGCGTTCGAGCGCTCTCCTAAAGTGAACTGTACCGTACCGTACCGCGCTAGAGGAGCGTTCGAACGCTCCTAAAGTGTACCGTACCGTACTGTACCGAGCCAAAAGTGGATCACTTCCCGATGTGCTCCAAAAGCGTACCAAAGCGTACCATAAGTTCGTTGTAAAGCATACGCGTATCATGTGCATACGTCACAATGCAAAAACATAATTCTCTTTGTTCGGGGCAGCTGTAAGTAGGTCAAGCGCAAGGTGAATGACCTTCTCGCTACAAACAAGCGTGACCTTTTCTAAAAATAACTCGAGAGGTACGCTTTCTCCACAGAGCTTTCGAACGCTCCCAAGCTGGCACAGTACGGTACGGTACGCTTTAGTTCAGTTCGCTTTGGTTCGCTTTAGAGCGCTCGAACGCACCCTATTAGTCAAGGATAGCAGTAACACTGGTGAATCACCTCCATCTATTTGTTAGGGATAGTAGTAAGACTGGTGAACCTTCATGTCTATTTGTCAAGGATAGCAATAAGACTGGTGAATCTCCAGATCTCTCTTGTTGTTGTACATCTTGTCACACTGATGGCAGATGTATGTGTCCACTGGTTCATAATGGCTGTTCCGAGACTGTGTGCCCTCTGACCTTTGACCTGGGTCAGGTGTTTTCCATGCAGTCTGATTTTTAGCAGGGGGTCTACTGCCTACAAAGAAATCAGGCCCTAAGAATCAAACAGACAAACAAGGAATGTAAAGGTAAGTCGATATCACTTCCATTGCTAAAATGATTCCTGAAAAATGGTAAGTTTCATATGATTGCTCCAAAGATAACTGACATTATGCAATCAGATGACCACTGTGCAAGCAATAATAGAGAGCAAAACTTTGTATCACAACAGCAGTATGAAATTACTGTGAATAAACATGGGCAAGGGTAATGCAGATGTGTACACACATTGATATTTCAAACAAAAGAGAAAATTAGAGAAGTTATACTGCTATGCACAATCAGAACACAATCAGAACACAATCTTGCGATGCAACTTGCCATACAAGGTGTGCACACTCGGGTGCTTGGGGTCATTGTTTGGGCAGGTGCAGTTTAGAGATTTAAAATGCATAGCTTGCAGCTGTATGACAGATTTTGGCCATGTGTAAAAGGGTGGTAAATGATACTGATTCCTGCAACATGATTCAACAACCAATAACTCTTGTGTGTGACATATGACACAAATTGAGACTTGTGTGAGAGGATATAACCTTGAATATTGCTTGTGGTATAAAGCCTGATGATCTACATGTATAACTGCCTCCCCCCCCCCCCACAAGAAAAAATAAATAAAATAAATGAATAAATTAATTAATAAATCCATCATGCAGAAGTGCTTTTCATCCTTGATACATGTCTACAAAATAGACTGCCTGTTCAAGCAAAATCTGAGCCTAAATCACTGGAAAGGGTATTCTACTCTATCATGATACAAGAAAGGAAATGACAAAAAGAAGTATTTGGGTAGAGGAATTTATTGTATCTGTCCTTTTTAATGACTGGAGCAAACCAACATCTTTCAAAATTATATATATTTCTGCTTTAATCTTTATTTGGGAGAAGAGCGTGCCAGATTCAAGATACATAGCTCAGCCTTGATTGACTTGCTGCTTGCTTCCTTTGACCACACCGAAGTGACCTGTTATAACATGGAAGTTGATACACTCTGCGTGTTGTGAGATAGAGAGAGAGAGAATTAATTGGAGAAGTGTCTGCGGCACGTGCTTACAGCAGACTGCTCATACAAATGCATTTCTGGAGAGTTATGGTGGTCCACTATGGAGACGCCTGTTTCTGTAATGAATATATATATTAAAAAAAAAAAAAATCTCTTCCTGGGGATCTAATAATGGTCGGTGGTTGAGGCCTGTGGTCAGACAGAAGTTACACAGGGTTTGGCCATGGCTAACCTGGCTATTATATAATATATGGCACACACCAGGAAAGAACTGCCTTGATGAGAGAGAAGAACTCACCATCCTTCTCCATCACAGCTGTCTGAGTTTTAATGGCACCACTGCTCTTCAGGATGCGGTAGGCATGAAGACTAGAGTTTGTTGGTCCAGTGAGGCGCCCAACGTTGACACCACTCTTACTTGAAGTTCGTTTTGCTGTACATCAGGAAAACAAAGACATGGTCATTTTCCATAAACGCTCAGATTTTATATTTTAAGTACAAAAATACTTCTTGCATCTCAGAACATTTCACAATAGCATGTCACAAAATGAAGAAAAGATACATGATTCTCACTAATCATGCTTTTGCACAATTTGATGGTGTAAAATTTCATAGGAGACCTCCGGATGATATTCTGACTTTCACATTTGAACCACTCTAAATTGGTTATACTGGGTACAGAGTTTCAGAATTTATAGTCATTGGAATGAGAAATAAGAATGGTTTCAAAATTTATCACATATCACAATGAACAAGGATGAGACATAGCAACCTCAGCATAAGAATACATGAGTGGGGGCTCACAGAAGCGGAACAAAATACAAAAGCACGCATAAATTCTACACTGGTTAACTTGTAATGAAATTACATTGCTACATTTCTGAAACATGTGAGCCTCCTATGTTATCATTATTACCTCCGCCAAGGGAGCAGGTTATGTTTTCGTTACCGTTGGTTTGTGTGTTTGTTTGTCTGTGTGCAAAGTAACTCAAAAAGTAGTTAACGGATTGGAATGGAACTTGCAGGAAAGGTTGAGAATGACACAAGTAACAAATGATTAACTTTTGGTAGTAATCCGAGAATTTTTTGGGAATTTATGAAGGATTTTTGATATTTTGGCAGGTAGGGTCAATGAACTTGGGAGTTCAGGCTGCGCGTATTTGAGGTTTGCATGCATGCACTAAAGTGCGTGCTCTAGTTTATGCTAGGGCGAGGCGCGCCATGCAGCTGAGGGTTTATGATGTAACAAAGGCTTCTATATCAGGAAATCGGGCGACTTTCAGCACACAATACGACGTATGGGTGGAAATCACTGATATCTCTATGGAAGAACAAGATCAGTGGTGGAAATGAGCTGCATGCTTGGCGGAGGTCTGCGCTCTGAGAGTGCTTTTTTAGTTGTTCAATGTAATTTGTTTTGGGTTTTTAGAATACTGCTTTCGCTGCTCAAGGACCACAATAGATTCTACAAATCTATAGGGCCTACATAGAGATGTTGATTTATGTATGACATGATGTGGAATTATGAATATCCTCTGGACTTCTCCTTTTAATGAAACATCAGTAAAATGTGGTAAATGAAAAGAAGGAAGACACCAACCTGACTTTGGTCTGGTCTTGTCCCTGACTCCTTTCCTAGATGGAGGTCTGGGAGGAATGTGGTAGTTTGAAGCCTCATCCGATGCTGGGCTGAATTGACGATTCTTCCCACCTTGACCCACATACTTTTTAATAACCTCCTCCTCACTGAGATGCTCACTGGAACCAGAGAAGAGATAACAAAACCATGGCAACCAGTTGACTTTGGGTATATTCCATCTCACCACTGTTCTCCTTACTCTTGCACTAGAAAACATCTATTGATACCATAGTTTTCTTAGGCATTAACTCACTACCTCTCTCTCTTCTAGATGTTCTCTCTCCCTCCCTATTAAGATTGAAACACATCACTGCGCACTTGTCAAGGAGTATATGACTAATATTGGATTACATTTTACTAACAATATTTCAAACAGCTAAATGCTGTTATGCTTCGAATGTTTGAGTCAAGACTGCTGACTCCTCTCTTTAACACGAAATACTTGATACACCATTGAATTAATGGTGTCATCATAATCAATCCTTTTCACATCTTTACTCTAATGTCTAACCGTATGGACCTACTAACAAATGGACTTTCTACAAATTCAAACGCTTTGAAGTAGGAGAGTACCTGTATGTACCTGCAAGTACCTGCATTTTGCCAATGACGATATCAGAGCAGTGAAATGCTGATACACGCCACAATTAAATTATTGCACATGTATTTTTTTTTATTTACGACAGTTATTATCTTCTGCACATTTGGTTTATAGAGTTTTCAAAGCAGCACCGTGTTTTGCTCTGGCTTGCCAGCGGCAGAGATCATAACATCAATGCAGGGAAGAATGTTAAAAAATGTTTTTGTGACACTCTTGACATAGACAGAGGCATGCATTAATTATTAATGAAATGATGAGAGTCCATATGTAGTAGGTCCATGGTCTAACTGACTTTTCATCAAAGACAAGAGACAGCCACCAATAATCTGAGTTGGCCACTCACTGCATGTTATAGTGACCATTGGAATGGACAGGTTCTGTTTGACCTCTTGGTGACCTTGGTGACCTGTGTGACCTCTTGTCCACATTGCTGTTGTTGTTACTGCTGGCTGCTTGCTTTGCATGCTGCAGTGAATCCTTCTGCCAGAGAGGGATTGCCGGACCAGACATCTGAAAAATCATTCAAAGTGGGGGTGGGGCATGGTGTGTTAACATTTTACAAAGGAAAATGAGAGAGAAGATAAAATTTTTATGACTTTAATAAACAAGGGATAATGCGCAAAGATTGTCATGAAAAAAAAAAGAAAAAGAAAAAAAATATGTATATTCATATATTACTTATTCTGCCTGGAAATGAGTGAACTTATACCATTTCATCACCATCCAAACATGGCACAAGCTATGAAGCATTATTTGTTTAACAACATAGAAATAGCTCCCATGATGTTAAAGGACAAGTTCACCTTCATAAACATAAGGATTGAGAGAATGTAGCAATATTAGTAGAACACATCATTGAAAGTTTGAGGAAAATCAGACAATCCGTTCAAAAGCTATGAATTTTTGAAGTTTTTGTGCAGTACCCGCTGGATGAGAAGACTACTGCAGTGTATGAATAACTTAGATGTCACATGCGTACAACAATATAAGGAAAATATAAAGAGAATTTCACAAAATTCCATCTTTTGAAAAAAGTACACATTCCCCTGACTCGTTACCGATAAATGTTATGGGTAATATTATTCCCCCTGCCTTTAGAAAGAGGCAAGTCAATTTCTCTTTTATTATGCGAAAAAAGTGAAAATATGTTGAATTTTCTTTTATATTTTCTTTATACTGTTGTACGCATATGACTCACAAGCTGTAGTAGTCTCCTCATCCAGCGGTTCCAACACAAAAATTTAAAAATTCATAACTTTTGCATCGATTGTCCAATTTTCCTCAAACTTTCACTGATGTGTTCTACTAATATTGTTGCATTTTCTCAATCCTTATGTTTATGAAGGTGAACTTGTCCTTTAAGTATGACAATGCAATCATTCTTTCATCTTTTACCAGTGATCAAATTCTAAAGGTGTTAATTGAGGAGCAGCTACTGTAAAAGTGGTTTCTTTCGCCTACAGAAACTTTCGCGGTTTCCATCGGTGCGGACTTTTTCGCGTGTGTTTAAATTCGCGGTCGGTAATGATATCGTTGTACAAGCGACGAGTTCAAAACATTTTCGCGTGCTGTTAAATTGCGGTTCAACCTCAAAGCGCGAAAAGCACGAAAATAAAACAACCGAGAAAGAAACCACCTTTACAGTAATACTAGAAAGTTCACACTCCATGCACCTATGTGTATCCTAAACACTGTGTAACACAGGTGCACACAAAGAATGAATAAGGTACATGCAGATGACATAACCGGTAATCAGGGAAGTTTGTATCTGAGATGCAGGTCAGGTTGCACAGTCGTTTTCTACCATAATATGATAAGGTCCTGATACAAACGAATTGTGCTTGCAATATTTGGATTTTATGAAGAAAAGATACATACTCTACGGAGATTCAAAGTAATCTTTTGAAACTATACAATTCCTAAATAAATAGACAATAGCAGGTGCAGAAAAAAAAATATTCTAAGTGAGTAAATACAATTTCCAGTTCCAAACTTTAATTCAAATTGAATGCATGTTCCTTTTCCCCTCTTTACAAGTAGCTTTGCAATGACTGTGATTATGGTAAAGTAATTTCACTGTACAACTGTGGAATGTACAAATCTCTGCCAAAGAGGAGGAATCAGATTCCTACATGTGTATGTATGTAATGTTCTGTCACAACCCATCCTATCTTGATTGTAATTATTGTTTCTCTATCACACAGAATGAGGGTAAATTAATATCAGCAGAGAAACTTTCTTTACACATCAGATTGATACCGGAACATACAAAGGTCTAAACTTGGCAGTTCATACATAAGTTAACTGCATTTAATGGAGCTCAATATAGTCAATTTACAAAACCTGCAACCAGGGGGGGATGGTTCATAAAGCTGTTCTAAAAGTTACAAACAACTTAAGAATGACTGGTATTCTTGTGCTAAATTGTTGCAGGAAGGTGACTCACCTCCCTGATTATTGAAATTCTGATAAGCATAGCACATAAAAACTGATCAACAGTCGTTCTTAAGTCGTTCGTAACTTTAAGAACAGCTTTGTGAAACACCCCTATGACGTCATGGACCTGCTACATCATTCTACCAAGCCGGTAGTTCCCCTCACCTCTTGGGCTGGTCCCTGGGGTGGGCCATCCAGAAGCTTGTCAATGTTCTTACGCAGGAGACCGTTTTGCTCCTCCAGGATCTGGATGCGGAGGTTATTGACCTGAACCTGCTGACCCAGGTCACTGGCGCTGTCTCCTGTGAGAGGTAGGATCCACGAACAGGAAACATGAATTCTTAACCCTTACATACCCAGAGATAAGACTATCAACAGAATAGAGCTTAGAATTCTGCTCCATGAGTGGAAAGAAGTACATTCTTTAGATCCACAATACTTGCAAAACCTTGTTTGAGGATAATTATCTACATTCCTGGAAGAAGCTTCCATAAAGTAAACAATTAACAGTCCAAAGAATGATCTAAACTCTTGGAGAAAAGGCTTTCATTTCAGCAGCCACATCTATCTGAAATGCTCTTTCACTTAGGGTCCGATTAGCAGAATCCATAGAAACACTTGAAGTGGTACATGTTGGCATCTTTTTTTTTCTTTCTTTCTCTCTCTGGTCTCTCTCTCTCTCTTACTTAAATATGTGTTAGAATTGTTTATTTTTTATAATTCTATCTCTCCCTCTTCCTTTTCCTCTTGGTTTTCTACCAAACTCTCTCAGTCTGGAAGGCATCAGGGGTTGCCAGCAGCAGCAGCAGCAAAAAAAAAATGAATAAATAAAATAGAAAAAAATAAAATTAAAGCAAAAATAAAGAAGAAGAGTGCACCCCTTTTAATTTTTGTTAAAGAACCAAGAAACCATCTTTGTGAGGAGATTGTAGTGGTACCAGAAAATCACTCAGGAGCCTTATTTTTTTTGTTTTTTTGGGGGGGGCTTGTCAGCTGATTAAACCCAGAGGCGCACAGATTTTATTATTTTTCTTTAATGTGGAAAATAAACGAACTAAAAGGTCCACTTTTTCTAATTCTGAACCCTCCCATAAGAATCCTAGTTCTGGCCTGAACAGGCCACTGATATTGTATGCAATCAAGTTACTGCTAGTAACAAGGTAGTTCATGTTGGTATTCCTGATTACCAACCACATGTGTGCTACGGGAAGGCTAACCCTACAATGTAAGATATTTTTGTCTTAAACTGATGTGAATCAAAATGAAGACATGTGATTGGGTGTTTCTAAGTTGAGTGTAAAAAGAAAGTTCACTGTTCCAGAATGGTTTGTGGTTCACTCACCGTCTGCTCTCTTCGTTGCAGGAACCAAACCAGGGTTGGAGTCTGGATAGATAACTAGTAGCCGCTCACGTTCCTTTGACTCATTCACCTGTTCTTCTAGAGCTAGAATCATGGTCTGAAGATCTCCAACTGAACTCTCCAGAAACTCCTTCTCTTCTTTGATGGATGTGACTAAATTCTGGAGGAAAAGTAGCATAATCACACATTGCATATGAGGACTGAAGAATTACAGAATTTTCACAGAAGCATATCACACGATCATTATCATTACTTTCACCATCCATTTTTTTTTTTTCTAAGTTTGAAACAGCTGCTTTAACATCAACCCATTCCCTAAATTCAAGCTATCTGGTACAACCATTATTACCACAACCACCGCAATTATGACAACTGTTCACAGTACAACAACAATCAATATCACTCTCTCAACTTTAGTCTCAAACCAGAACAGTATTTTATCTTTAAATCATGGCATCATATCCACTACCTCAACCACCACTTTTAACCCTTACTGTACTGGGCTATTTGGCTCCATGAAAATACTGGGGGGGGGGGGGGGGGGGGGGGGAGGGGGGGGGGCCTGGGAGGCCCCCCCATTGATCTCGGAAACGCAATGTCTGATGAACTTGAAAATTTGCATGCTGATAGATCTTTGCGTGCTGAATCTGATGGTGTAATTTATTTTAATCAATTATGCACATTTTTGCATAATTAGCTAATTAATCATTCATAATGCGTATTTTATGCATTTGGGGGATATTTTCATAATTTCAGCCTAAACAAGTACAAAATTACATGAAAACTGTGTAATAATGAAGAATAATGTTTCCCAAATGTGAAATAAATCAGAGAGAGAAAAAAAAAAAAACGAGAAAAAAAACCAACTTTTTTGTTATGTTTTGTATTGTTTCTATTCCTTATGTATATCATTGTTTCTAAACTTTGCCCAATTTATTTCAGAACAATATAGAAGCATGAACCAAGTGGGAAACCAGTTCCTGAGCAAAATTTATAAAGTAATGCAAGCCATGGTCTATTGACAGTATGTAACTGTACACAAATATATGCAGCGATTAGCCGTTTTAATGACACGTGCATACTAATTGGCCCATAACACCCCCTAGGTAGGTCTGATATGGACAAATGTGGTATCAAAATGTGCGCAAGACTTCAGGGGAAAAAGTCATGAAGCGAGAATCGGAAATTCCCAGCGGTCGCGATGCAATCGCCAAAAGTATGGAGGGGGGGGGGCCTCCGAGGCCCCCCCCCCCCCAGTGCAGTTAGGGTTGAGACTACTACCAAAATCACCACCACCTCAACCCAGCAATACTAAATCTATCACTTTAACAACACCCACCACCATCACCATCATTATCACCACAACTGCCTTAACCCGTTCCATGACATTTGCTCTTACAACAATCACTCCCATGAAATATGTACATGCTAACCCGAACATATATTCTACCTACAAACATAACCCTAACCCTAACCCTAATCCTCACATCAAATTAAACATAAAACCCTATCACAACCCTAACCCTCAGTCCTTGGAGAAAACATGACCGGAGCAATAGTCGCAGGAGTAAATGCTGTGCCACCCCCTCAACCATTAACCTAATATCGCTCTTCACACCCACACCATCATACCGTCTGTGTCTGCAGCTCTTCCTGCAACCCCTGCAACTCCTCCTGAGTTGCCTTGAGTTGCTCTACCACCTCCTCCTTGCCATCTTCAGCATCAGCCACAGCATCTCTCAGGTCCTGGCATTCTTGGTCCAGCTCATCGACCCGCTGCACCAGGGCATCATGCTTGCTCTGGAGGGCCTGAGAGGTGGAGGTACACAGGAGGATGACAACAGTGTAACATCTTTTGACTTCATTAACACACCGTTTGCTTCCAGTTTATACCAAACAATAATAATGTCAAAGGACAAACGTGTCAATGGTAATTATAGCTCTCAATATCTTCCTCCAACAGTAAAATTCATGATGGTCAATTAGACTGTAATAACATTAGTAATGATGTGATGTTCCACCCGATGAAATTTGGACTTTGGTCATGGGGGATTAAAACAAGTCATGGGCATCTCAAGAAATTTGATTAAGATTCAGCCACATCATCACAATTTAGGGAAATTGTGTTGTCAGAAATGTGCTACACACTACTGTGGTATCTACACTCATCCAATGACTGCTGTAGAAAAAAAAATGAGCATTACAAGCCTGCTTAAATACCTATGTTAACATTTAAGCTGCACTGTGCCAGTTGCAATTACTAAATCAAAGAACAAACAAGAAGAAATTCTCATGGTGCATATTCATTAACACAAAGAAACAGTAAAGGATATATCCACCTGGGGAGATACATAAGTAATAACAGGCCATCTACTACCATTAAAGATTGATATGGAATGATTTGTGAGAAAAAATCAGTGTGACGCCCTGTTCAAACTCACCTCTCCGTGTTTGTCAATGCTGCGGTTCTTGGCCTGCTCCTTGCCCAGCTGTCGGCTGGACTCGGTCAGTTGCTCCCGGGTCTCGGTCAGTTGCAGACTGAGCTGACCGACCTGACTCTCCAGCCGGGTGATGGCTGCTTGGTTGACCACACTCGTGTCCAGTGTCTGACTCAGCTCTTCTTTCACACCCTCTGGGTCAACAGTAATGTAACAGGCCAGTTTACTAATGTGTTAAACTTATCCATTTGTCCCTGTGAACTGCTTAACACATTAATTCCTGTGTCACTAAGACCTACATTTCAATATTTGGAACCCAGTTTGCATGCACTAGGTGCTGCTTTGTTTGGCAAGCCTTAGGTAGGCCCTGGACAGGCTTTCTGGTAGACATCCCTTGACAGAAAGATGTCCATAAAACGTTGAATACATTTACCAAATTACTAGATTGCACAAGGCAAATATTACATAAGCACACAATTGCTATGATAAAAATGTATTTTCAGATACACCATCTGATTTCTTCCTTGATATGTCGTCATGTAAAAAAACAAAGATCTCTAACATTCTGTGTTCTTTATAATCAAATATCAAATGTCGGAATTTCATTGAAAAATATTTACTTAACTATGTAAAAGTGAAGCAACACTAACAACATAGGATTTAAAGAAAATTTCACATACAATTGAAGATTGTTAGTACAGAACAACCCTCTACACTATATGACATTGATGCTGATTTTAAGAACCAGATCCCGTACAAAGAAGATGTGACATATGATCAAATGCTGTGATTGTACTTAAATCACATTAAAGGACAAGTTCACCTTCATAAAAATAAGGGTTGAGAAAATGCAGCAATATAAGTAGAGCACATCAGTGAAAGTTTGAGGAAAATTGGACAATCGATGCAAAAGTTATGAATTTTTAAGATTTTTGTGTTGGAACCGCTGGATGAGGAGACTACTACAGCCTGTGAGTCATATGCGTACAACAGTATAAAGAAAATATAAAGAAAATTCAACATATTTTCACTTTTTTCGTATAATAAAAGACCACTTGACTTGCCTCTTTCTAAAGGCAGGGGGAATAATATTACCCATAACATATGTCGGTAACGAGTCAAGGGAATGTGTACTTTTTTTCAAAAGATGAAATTTTGTGAAATTCTCTTTATATTTTCCTTGTATTGTTGTACGCATGTGACATCTAAGTTATTCATACACTGCAGTAGTCTTCTCATCCAGCGGTTACTACACAAAAACTTCAAAAATTCATAACTTTTGAAGGGATTGTCCGATTTTCCTCAAACTTTCAATGATGTGTTCTACTAATATTGCTACATTCTCTCAATCCTTATGTTTATGAAGGTGAACTTGTCCTTTAAACTGCTCAATAGCTGTACAGCTTTACCTAATTCCTTGAGTGCTGCGTATTGTCTCTGTAGCTCTCTCTTGAGTTTCACCAATTCATCATCAGCCTTCTTCTTCCCACTTCTCGTCTCCTCATAACTTCGTTTGACCACCATGATGGACTCGGCGTGCTGTCGCTCTATCTCCTTCAGCTTCGCCTCAAACTGTTTGATCTCTGATCCATGCGACATCCTGGCACTTTTGAGATCTCTTTCTCTGCTTGCCACATTCTCTGTCAGCTCCTGGCATCTATTCCTGGCTTCCTCAAACTCAGCCTTCAGTGGGTCTATCTGCATCATCAGGTTGGTGAGGTGGTCTTTGATCTTATCCAGATCCTTGCCCTGCTCTAGAGCCCACCTTGCAATGTCCGCAGCAGACATCACATCTCCTGGCAGCATCTTGCGGTGCCTAGCAACGGATGATGGCATGCCCTGTGAGCGGCACACCTCTGAGATGGTCTCACCTACTTCCTTCAAGCACAGCTGCACTCTGTCACAGGCCTCACATGGTACAAACGCTGTCTCATGTGTCTGTGAAGATACTGTCCTAGTGTCTATGGATATCGCTGGCTGTGGAGTGAGGACTGCAGCCTGTGATTTGGAGAGGGTTGATGTCTCAGGGGATAGTGACCCTGGTTCATCAGAGTCCCCATCTGGTAAAAAACCCACATGACTGCCAAGGAGGTGGTTAGACAGGTTAGCTGATTGCATCGTCCTGCGGACTTGGTCCTGTAACTCGGCATTGATGACTTCAAGCTTGTTGATGGTGCTCCCTTTTGATTTGCTCTGGAAAGAAAAATGTTACATCACTTTAAGAAACAGAATAAAGAAGACAGACATATGACGCAAAGAAAGATAATATTCATTCCCTGCAACACATGCACATCACACATTACTGCATCTCCAAGCAGTAAGTTGTACCTTACTTTTGTAACAAGTAATACAGACCATGTTGCAACTACTACAACATGTTGATTTCATTTTCACTTATGCGGTATTTTACAGCTTACAGACTCTGTTAAGTCGAGAAGTTAGTGAAGCTTTCTTCAAGACCACCATTCTTCCCCAGGACACATTCTTTATTCCCTCCTACATTGTAGATGTGCATACCTCAGTATGAAGCTTATGTGTGATGTTGTTCAGCTGCACAATTTTGTTCCAGAACTTCTTGACTACGAGGCCAATGGACATCTGTGAACCCATGGAGGTTGCTGTCGGTGGTCGCCCCACAGTGCCCTGTATCAATTGTTCCACAAACCGAGTGAAACTTTGCAACAGCAAGACCATCCTGGGGAGAAACAAAAATGAGATGGACAGACTTAAGACATCAGGTTTCTGAAGTCATGATGCTACATAACATAACTTTAGTACAAGTACTGGAAATATGAATTTCTGTGGGTATAAATGGAACTCAGTTGAATTTCACTGGATGATTCAATGACAAGAATATCACTGACCCTAAACTGCATGGCATCAGCTACAATCATTACACTGAGATTAACAAGAAAAAAGATTGACGATTCTGCATTAGTGGATTGCAAAACTGTGATTTTTTTCCCCATAATATAGCAATCAATTCTTTAAAGCATGTGCTCAAACAACAATTTAAATCAATGAAACCTATGCCTGCACAGAGCAAATTGTCTGTGAGAGCAAACACATATTGTCAACAGCTCTAGTTCTACTGTAAAATATTTTATCTAGGGACACTGTAGTTGATATCACAAATGTTTTCAATATGGGGCTCTTTCTCAAATTGACTGTGAAACTGACCTGTCAATGACCAGCTCAAAGAGGATGATATGGGAGACCTGATTGTCCTCTTCGTCCTCACAGAATGCGTGATCCTGCAGCAACTCCTCAATGTCCACTTCACTGGACACCTGTGACAGTGGACCAGAGAACAAGCATTGAGACTGGATTGCAATTGAATAATCATCATTAGTGTTGACATTTGTGACACACAGAATGTGATCTAAAAAGATTAAATGATTGTATAGTATATACAGCAAATGAAACTTTTGCTGGTTTGTACCATTTGCACGGCTGCCAACATGCACAAACTGAAATCATGGATATTCCAAGGAGCAGTCACAGAGATAAAAGTGTATCACATGTATCTCAATATGTGAAACTATAATAATAAATGAATAAATAAAATCATATTAAGGAGTCTTCATTAGTGTTTGATTAAAACTTTTCAAGGAGTCCCCTGAAAAATCAGAAAGACTTGGCAGCCCTCTCAGTGCAATGAGACTTTAATCTTGGCCATGTTTCCTTCATCATGCTATCCTGACTAGCCAAGCAATAGTTTACAATTATGTCTACACCATTGTACATGTACTGTAAAACATGATACATTCGTGGCATGAAATTTTCGTGAATCGCCACTGGCATTCTCAATGCATGTAGTGTAGACAAGAACTTTTGTGTGCTTTCTAATTTCGCGAATCCTGGCTCTCGCAAAATTCGCAAAATTAGAATGCACACGGACATTCCTCGTTTTATAGTATGATGTACAAAATACAAATACAGCGTTTCAGCAATGGTAGAAACACCTGACTTGAAGCCCATTTCACTGCAGCTGTTTGTTTTTATCTGCAGTTTGAGTAAATGAGAGACAAAAAGTGCCCTTCATTTGATATTGGCTAGACTACACGGAATATTGAAAAGCATGTAGCATCATGTCAATAATTCAACAAACAGCAAATCTGACAGTCAAGAGATTAATTTTACACATGACTCCCATACAATGTATATTTAAAACGTAGAGTTTGGGACCGGCAGTTTTCTTTCATAGATCAAATTTTGTAATAGCTGAACAATAAAGTATTTAAAGGTTTATCTTGAATCTTGAATGGGTAATCCCTGCTGCAGCAGCTCATAGAAAGCTAAACTGGGATTAGAAAATAATTGTGGGACCTGAACTTTTGCTTCGTTTTGCAAGTACTTGTAATGAATTTTGCTGCAACCCTATTCATTATAACTGGAGTGCAGAGTAGCGTTCTTCAAAAGACTAGACCTTCTACATCTCTTCTGTTTTTCTCACCTTGTCTGGAAATTTCCAAGAAGGATACCTGACAGGCCCCACCCTAGAGAGAGTGTCAGCCACAGCAGACTGAAGATCCATCACATCACTGTGGAGACTCTCCACACAGTACTTGCTGCCCAGCATGTGTGCCATGGTAAGCGTTCTGAAGTGAAGGGGGAAAAATATTCGCAGGGCATAAGAAAGAGAGTCAACTCATATGCCCCACTCTTAGAGTCTTACCTCAGTTTCCTTTGTTTGAAGTGATGGCATCAATTATTTGTGACATTCAACTACAGTAGCTCCAACACTAACAGTTACATTCTACTTCAGTATTTTACTGACATTCATAGCTTCACAAAGGAGGCAAACATTTTGTTAATCATACAAAATTCTAGGCATTTTTTTTTTAAATTTAATGATCCAATGGTGACATGATCCAAGTCTTCAAAATCATGAATGACTTCACCGACACCAACTGTTCCAAGCTTTTCAAAACAAAAAACAAGAAAGTTTATCTTCATGGCCACAACTTCATCAAGATCCAGAAACAACATGCACGTCTTAACATCAGGAAAAAGATAACTTCACTCATCACAGGGTAGTATCTCACTGGAATATGCTACCATTGTACCATAGTCAGCTGTGGAAGTAACTATACACAGCCCTGTCGGTGTACATTAGTGTATAAAGTCGCGACAGGGCTGGACAGTGTGGACACTACGTAATCTCAGGAATCCGGGGCGCCGACTCGATTTTGAATTTACTGCACCATATTTGTTACTAAGACTACATAAGCTGAAAACTTTATCTATTTAGCTGACATTTTCAGCTATTGACATTGACATACATAATTTACAACTTACCAAAAAATACACCTTTTTTAATCCTGCACGCCGCATAAATCGCATAAATCACAGAAATGATTCGAAATGTCGGCGCAGCACTGGGCAAAGAGGGTGCTGTCGACTGCACGGGTGTACATACTCTATAGCAGCGTAATTTTCATCGTTCAAAGAGCTCTGGGTAAGGTTCATTTTGAATGGCCCAGCGATGATCACAGCATTCCTGGTTAAGATTGGACTTTTTGCTCAGTGTATGTTGCATTACATGTAGGGCTCTCTATGGACTGAAATACCATGCTCATACTAGTCCAAGCATCTCAATTCACGTGAGCGATTCGCAAAATTTGTGATAAGAATGTAGAAATTTTCAACAGTTTTGTTGTTGTGTGGCCGTGTTCGAGGGGTTTAGTTTAGTAGATATGTGCATGGGGTTTCGTAGATATGTGTATCACACACCGTACAGCCCTGTCGACTTACACTTGTGTAGGGTTGTGTGTGTGTACAGTTACTGTGGAAGCGACTGCTCTACAGTTAACACTGAATAACAGATTCAATTCAGAAGTCATGCATTCCTGTCAAAGAAGTACTTTACAACAAATTCATAACAAATTCACATTTACATCATTTAAATTTACTAAAATTCACATTTACTCCGCAGAGGAAATTTCATTAAATCAATTATCTCAATAGTCAAATAGTAACGGTTAGCAGTCATCATGGTCATACTAACATTTAGTCTTAGCCTGCAATAAAGAAGACGAGGCAAAATACTCGTACGCTAAACCTGATGAAACATTCTCTATAAAACAAGATTACCCGGTATTCTATGAGACATGAAGCTGAAATGCAGTCATATACAAGTAGGGCCTAGCACGCAAATTTTACTATTCATAATCAGAGTCAATAAGAGTAGCCTAGCAAGGCAGCGGCAGAATCAAAGCTATTTCACCGTTTACTTCAATGGACAGCAACAAACGCCACGTATGGGACTAAGAAATCTGCATGCGCCATTCACTTACCCTAAACAAACAACTCAGTATCTCTCTATGTTCATTACTTGAAAACATTGCTACGTACATCGGCACCAGTACTTACGTTGTAAGACTACAGCAAAGTTAAATGTGACATTTGGGTGCTGGGACGGCTTCTACATTAACCTTTATTGCACCTCGGCCGTCGGACGGGTTGATCTTTGGTATCGTTGTGTACAATCTCCATAGGAATTTTTCTCACGGAGTAGTCTTTTGTTCCAGCCGTTAAAATCGAAAGCGGGTACTCTATCAGCTGGAATCGGAAGCGCTCCAGTCGTTTCATGCACCTGCCCCCTCCCTCTCTCCCTCTCTCTCTCCCTCTCTGTCTGTCTGTCTCTCTTGGTCAAAATCATAGAGCACATTAAATCTATTATCGTGTCTTTCAGAAAAATGGTATACTAGTAGCGCACTCCATTAAAGGACAAGTCCACCTTCATATACATTAGGATTGCAGAGAATGCAGCAATATTAGTAGAACACATCAGTGAAAGTTTGAGGAAAATCGGACAATCCGTTCAAAAGCTATGAATATTTAAAGTATCTGCGCAGTCACTACTGGATGAGAAGACTACTACAGTGTATGATGTCACATGCGTACAACTATATAAGAAAATAAAAAGAGAATTTCACAAATCTTTACTTTTTGAATAAAGTGCACATTTCTTCGACTTGCTACTGACGTATGTTAAGGGTAATATTATTCCCCCTGCCTTCTGAAAGAGAGAAGTCGAGTGTTCTTTTGTTATGCGAGAAAAATGGAAATATGTTGAATTTTCTTTATTCTTTCTTTATATCGCTGTACTCATGTGACATTGCAAGCTTACTTAGTCTTTTCATCCAGCCGTGACTGAGCAGAAACTTCAAAAATTCATAACTTTTGAACGGATTGTCCGATTTTCCTCAAACTCTCACTGATGTGTTCTACTAATATCAGGGGCGGATTCAGGGAGGACCGCAATTACCGGCGCACGCCCCCCCCCTTTATTTTTTTGTTGAAACAAAAGAAATAAAAAGAAAAAAATGGGGGGAGGGGTGCGTGCGCCCCCCCCTTTAATTTTGTAATTATACGCCCCCTCTTTATGGAATTCCTGGATCCGACCCTGTAATATTGCTGCATTCACTCAACCCACATGTCTATGAAGGTGAACTTGTCCTTTAACCCGTTGAGGACGAGTCCCGAGTATACTCGGGCAGGTGTCTATGGGAAATGCCTCTGTATTATTTGAATTGAAATTAACAAATATCATTGACAAAAGTGTGTGTGTGTGTGTGTGTGTGTGTGTGTGTGTGTGTGTGTGTGCCTGTTGGAAGCTGTAGGTTATCTAATGCATGAATCCATATGTCACTTTATTCTACCTGGGCCCCGTCTTATAAAGACTTGTGATTGATTCAAATCAATCACAACTTTACGATTGAATGCAAATCCATCTTATAAAAAAGTTATGACTGAAATTAAGATGGAGAACTACAATCAATCAATCACAGGTTGCGATTGATTGCAGCTTTCAAGAGATTTGTGATTGATTGATTTCTATCAGTTTTATAAGACAGGGCCCTGGGGGTGTTTCACAAAGAATTTAAGTCTAACTTAAAATTTAAGATTGACTAGAACTTATGGTATATGCTGTGTGTGTCTTCAATCTTGCTCAACGTTTTTAACAGAAATGAAGATTTTGGAGACTTTTTTTTTTACTGTAGACATTGATAATACAAGATAGAATATAATATATATCTAAAGAATCATTCTGTAAACATTAATGATAATTTGAAGTGGATGGTGATTAGGCTAATACATTGTAAAATTGAACAGGGAAACTACAATCACCACTGGCAGTGCCGTATACGGCACTGACCACTGGTATGCCGCACCCATGGTCATTGGCTGGAAGTTGTATGATTGCAGTACTTGAACAAAGGCAGTCGTTTCTGTTACACATCTACACATAATTACAACACTACATCACATGGTGAGCTCAGTGTGACACACTACACTACAAAATTAAAAAGCACAGTCAGTATTTCAAGGAGAATAAAACCCAAATATGCATGTGTGGATTGCCTGAATGTAGAAATATTACTGTAGAACACATTAGTGAAGTTTGAGGAAAATCAGACAATCCATTGAAAAGCTACACATTCTTTAAAGGGGATGGCTAGTAACTGATCAGTGGGAATCAGTGGGAATGCTGGGGGATGATTGTTCCAATCCTTGTGGGATTCATTTAAGAGTACTGTACATTATATATCTACTGTTGTGTGAAAATTATTTGCTTCAGAATGGTCTCATATTCAAGTACAGTTGAACCTCTCTTATCCGGCCTCCCTTTATCCGGATCTCTCTATTATACGGACGCAAACTCGCCGTGATTTTTCTCTTTTTTTTATAATTACGGGAGGAGAGGGGGATTCCCAACTCAATCTAACAATGGCGACATACAGTCGACTTTGCCGAGCCGTGATGATCGAATTTTGAAGCGTAGTATCGTTGACTCGTACTGTTTATTTTCAAGATCTACTTGATACATTTCTTAATAATTATTCAGGTAAATCATCCCAAGAATTTATAAAAGAAAATGATTTAATTCTTGCAAACACGAACCTCTATTTTGGGGCCGTTACTGAGTGTAACAATGAAAAGGTTGCAGTATACACATGTACTGATGTAGCCCATTGTAGTACCACATTGTGGTACTACATGGGCTACATCAGTACATGTGTATGTATATGTACATGTTTAAAGCATTGAGTCTCCCGTATCCGGCCAAATCCCTAATCCGGATGAACCCCGGTTCCGACTTGTCCGGATACGAGAGGTTCAACTGTACATTGTAATGTGCAGTTAAATGTTTCCAGGTTAGCATGCCTGTACAGAGTTGGGGCAATTGTTAATGGCCCGTTAACGATCGCCCCAACACTGTACAGGCATGCTAACATGGAAACATTTAACTGCACATTACTTGAATATGAGACCATTCTGAAGCAAATATTTTCACACAACAATAGATATATAATGTACTCTTAAATGAATCCCACAAGGATTGGAACAATCATCCCCCAGCATTCCCACTGATTCCCACTGATCAGTTACTAACCATCCCCTTTAAGGCACAGCACAGCCATCGCTGGATGAGAAGACAACTACTGTACAGTTTGTGCCATCACATACCTGTACAACACAAACAAAATATACACATAATTCACAAAAAAATGGTTCTTATGAAAAGTACATAAACTCTTCAAATTGTAACCAATATATGTTGAGCATAATATCATATTTTCCCTGTTTTCTGAAAGACATCATGGTCTAGTGCTCTTTCAGAGAGCTAAAAAAGTGAAAATATGTTGAATTTTCTTTATAGTTTCTTTATATGTTGTATTGTATACGTTGTACATATTGTACATACAATTTACTTGACATTACAAAGTGCTGTAGTCTTCTCATCCAGTGATGGCTGCACCATAACTTAAAAGATTCACAACTTCATGGATGTACTAAACATTTTGGTCCAATTTTCCTCAAGCTTCACTGAAGTGTTCTACTAATATTGCTGCATTCCCTCAATTTACACATATATGTGGGTTTCATTCTCCTTTAAATGTTGTTCAGACAACAAAGCATGGATGGGGTACAGCAGAATTTTGTACAGCTTTTATTACAAGTGTTTAATTCAACAGGCAAGTCAATGGATCCGTACACACTCTTCCCATGGAAGTACAAGTACAGAATTTTTTCGCATGATTATCATGTGTGCTACATTTGTACTTTGTGCTAAAAACTGACAACACATCTCATTATTATCATAAGAGGGGAAAAAATCAAATCCATGTCCTCAGCAAAGTGATCATGCCCTTCTGTTTCACTTCACTGCTGAGGTTACAAGGATTTTTCCCCCTTTTCTGTCTTTTTATTTAAATTCATTTCTACTTCAAGACTGGTACAGAACCCTCAGTAAGGCTCTAGACTGTTACCTCTGACTGACCACCAGAGGGCAGTACACAATGGAAACAAAGATCCTCGAAACAAGCCTCCTGTCAGTGTTAAAAATCAACAACACACAAACAAAATTAATCAAACAAACAAACAAACAAACAAACAAACATGCCTATACCTTCTTTGTACTGTATACACTGTACTAGGAAACATTCTTGTAAGCATAGTTGTACATGATCAATGATAAGCAGGGATGCATATAAATGTGAATAAATGTGAAATATTCTCAGACTGATGTACGGTAAATGTAGGTTATTTCTTATGCAGGAAACAATGAGAATGCAACATTCCTTATGAAACTGTATACCAATGAACACATCACTTTTTACAGTTAATGAAAGTACATGTACACTGTAAACTGTTTTGAAGTTCTTGTTCACTCCTCCCAAAGTGGAATGTGTTTGAAGTACCAGCAGTACAAATATCACCACATCATGCATTTAAGTACAATTGTAGCACAAACATCTCTATCTACTTACCATGACATTTATAACTTCAACTTTCATTGCAAAGGTTTGAGCTGTTTTTGGATTGTGATTCCTGCACTTAAAATCTGACTTTGACATATGTCCATGCATTTTATGAAGTAGAAATATATATCCACAACTCTCAAGGGCAACGGATGCTGACAGAATTAGTTAACTTATATAACATTTATCTTTGAGAGGGGTTTGTTACACAGTATATTCAAAACAAACAAACAAACAGTTCTTGGGTCTCTGAAGTTGCACTGCATATGTCCACAAACATCTGAAGGTCACTGAAAATCCTCTCCCCGTGAAGTATGTGAATCTCAATCTTCTTCAAAGAATAGACTAACAAGATCTTCTTTAGCGCATTCCTCCTCTACCAATTTTTTGGGCTGAAAGGCAAACAGACAGACAAACAAACAAATGTAATTGAACAACATTGTGAGTTAGTCCACAAAACAACAACAACAACAAAGATTCTGGCTCATGGCATTTGCAAATTATTCTACAATGAATGACAATTCTGAATATTTTTGGTTGAAGTTCTTGTTGATGCGGAAGTAATTTGAGCATTTTCCAGACTGTCTTCAAGAGCTTTAGAAATGTCATTAATCTAGCTGCAAACAAGAAATAATTGGTGGAAATTACAATGTGTTCTTGGTTGATGACTGATAAGAAATTATTGTATATCTGCAGGAAGGGTTTACAGCAAACTGTAAGTTTCAAATCTTTTAATTTTGTCTATTATGCCATCATAACACACAGACAATATATGCAAGTATCAATATATGAATACAGAAAGAGTAAATGACTCTACACTGTACTCTGAGTACATAATACATGTAGTAGAGTTAGGAAATAATGTTCACGGTTCCAATTAAGCCATCCTTAAAGCTGAATCAAATTACATTCTTGTAATTACATGTATACCTGAAAAGCACTTGTTTGAATCTGTGTACATGTGAGCAAATATCCTTAATGTTAAAATAACCCTATCAGGCCAACAAATACAGACTAGAACTTGACTGATTTCTCAGTAAATAAGATGACAGACAGAAATCGTTTACTCTCTTTGTTCACAAGATAAGAGGATTACATACTTGTTTTTTTTTAATACTTTTTAAAATACTTTTTTAAGCCATAAAAACAATATGAACTTGAAATCATTTATGAAGGAAATGTACAAATTCCAATCTCTGATTTTTGGTAATGGCAGAGATTCTGAGTTAGAGATAAAAAGGTTTACTTACAGTATTCCATTGAAGAAGAGTTGGTACACCTTTAAGCAACAACTTTGGATGTGTTCGGTATGAATTGTTTGGATCCTTCCAGCTAGAAACAAACAGTCAAATAAAGGAAGTTATGAGTTCTAAGCAAAACCCCGGATGTGGTTCATACAGCTTTGTCTACACATGAGAATTAAAACAGTGATAGTCATGTGTCATTACCTAATTTTTATCTGCTCTCCTTTTCCCATGTACAGCTTCTAATACTGTACACAATTCTCTTGCATCAAGATCAGCATCCTTTCTTCTTGTATCAACTTTTCATGTGCCCTCTGCATTTCAGTCAGCATCAGGCTATTACTGTATACGCCATATATTTCGCGAGTCTAAATTTTTGCGAATCGGGAACTCTCGATGATTTCGCGATCGGGGAGTCCTGTGCTGAACTGAGAAGTGTGCATGAGTACGTCACATTCACATCAGGATCAGAGTCAATATTTTCGCGCGTCTTTTATTTGGCGAATAGCACCTGACTCGCGAAATTCGCGAAAATAAAAACCTCGCAAAATATTTGGCGTATACACGGATTTTTTTTTTTTTAAATCATTGTCCTACTGTGACATTACAAACTGTAGTCATCTCATCCAGCACTGACAGCCATGACATTAGATTTTCAAAAATTAATTATTGAATGAATTGTTCAATTGTCCTCATAACTACAATTATGTCTTCCACTAATATTGGTGCATACACTTACAAAACATATCATTTGGGGATAGATTACCCTTAAATATGCTGGACCTTCTTGTTTTGTTTGACTTGGACAACATTTGAGCCTTTTTATTTTTCTTTTCTTTTATGTATCATAGATTTACATTCGTATCATGAGGGACTCTGCAGTGACAGTACTGAATTCCTTCTGATGTACATGCACAAGTATATTCTCTGTTATACATTCTCATTTCAGATAGCACCTAATGAGCTACACATACAGTTGTATTAGCCTCTCACCTGGATTCATAAGAAAACTGAGAAAGAAAAAAAAATGTCCTTCTTAACACTACAAATACTTAGGAACCATATATCAATGCTTACCTTGCTCTATCACCCACAGAGCAATAAATAAAGACAGCGTTTTCTGGTGCAGCTTCAAGGCATTTCATCACCACTGGCTCAGCTGCAACAACAATAATAATGGTATCAATGACAATGATAATGGTAATCAAGATAACTATAAGATAACAACAACAACAAACTTTTCTCTCTTTTTTTTTGTTGGGGGGGGGGGGGCAAAAATATCTACTTTTACAGTAGTTTTACAAATTAATAACCACACCCAGCATCCTACTACATGTAATACCAGAGAAGCATGTCACGAAGCATTTTGTTAGTTTTTTTTTTTTTTGACAAAATTGCTCTATGCCAATCAGATGCAAGAATTTCCATAGCTTACAGCAGTTTGTCAGAAAAAAAAATATCTGGCAGAGCGCTTCATGAAATGCCCACCTGATGCAGCTTTTGACTCAAACATTAAGGTATTCTACTGCTCTCCATGATCCAGGGAGTTGGACCATCTACTACTGTAGCAGGCCAGTGACAGCAGTCAATGGAAAAGGGGAAAACCAACATCACAATGAGCTACAATAGGAGGAGGAACTCCAGGACACTGTAACCAGTAACGCTTGACATGGAAAACACTCCTTTAAATACAGAAGTCAAGAAATAATCATGCAACTCTATAAGTCGCTGATTAGGTCCCATCTTGACTACAGTATCTAAGTGTGGAGACCACACCTATAAAAAAGGAAATCAACTATTAGAAGGAGTGCAAAGAAGAATTACCAAACTCATCCCAAGCATAAGACATCTTCCATATGAAGAAAGATTCCAGAAACTCCACCTCACTACACTAAAACATAGACACAGAAGAGCAGACTTAATCCAAACCTACAGAATTTTCAACATCATAGGCAAAATCAACCCAACAGAAATCTTCCAACTTGCTACACACCAGGGCACAAAGAGGACACCAACTCAAAATCCAGAAGCAACACATGAGATTTGATGCTAGGAAGTACTCATTCAGCCAAAGGGTCATCCAAGATTGGAATAATCTTGTTCCTCCATCAGCAGTTTATCCAGCATCGCTTAAGGGTTTTACTACAGTGTACATTCTACATTCTACATGGTACACTACCAACGGATGTGTGGCACTTGACAACTCGACAGTAAGTTAACTTAGTAACGAACGTGTTGAGGTCACTAGTTAGTGGAGAGCAGTTACAGTAGGATATAGGAGGGTGCTCTCTAGATCTTCAACAGAGATGTGCTACTAGGTGCAGCCTCCTGAAGGCTCTCACATATTAGTTTCACTTTACTGGCCTGGCATGGTTTTTGTTAACTATTAGACTGATATAACTGTACATCACAAAGTACATTGCATTGATCTGTGACAGTGTTTTGTCTGCACACTCTTTCTGCACTTCACGGTACTCTACTCCATTTCATGCCAGCTCTAACCCCGGTGCCGGGCCGGCGGCGCGGGGCGCTCCTTCGCAGTTACTGCAGCTCCGCAGGCGCCAGCTCCATAGACGTTAGACCATGCAACTACCGGTCGACGGTCTCACGTCACCCGTCACCGACACTTCAGTACCCTTTCTAGACCCCTAGTTTGGTTGAGGGCAAAGTCAAAGCTAAGAAGTAAAAGTACTAAAAAACATGATTTAGGTAAGGCCTGTAGTAAAAGTAGTAAATTTTGACTTTACCTACCTGTCACGCAGTCCGGACACCAACTCGCACCATCACTGTCCTTCGAACCACAAAACAGAATGTACTGCACCTTCTTATCCTTATGTTTCTCTAGGAGTTCGAACAAATTATCAATCCCTTCAGTTTTCTCTTGAATCACCATTTTGACTGGTCTTCTACACTCTCTTTTGGCAGTGATAAAGGCGAAACTCAACAGACTTGTTTCCTGTACATGTACGGACGGCGTGCAAATTACATGCATTCGGAGTCAGGAACGTCAGGTTAATCACGTGATCGAGTCAGGTGCACACTGGACCGTAGTCTTGTTGTTATTGTTGTTGAGTTTATTGGCGTTTTTCAGTCAGACTTGACTGTTTTTGCTACTCTGCACGGTGCGTTTGCAGCTGTGCTTGTACAGTGGCTAACTGACTGGGCTGAGGCTGGGGGTGTATGGGTTGCACAGAACTCTTGAGTTCTGTGATGGGTTGGCTTGTCGAGTCCTGGGGGGCATTTCATGAAGGAACTTGTCGGATAAAATATCTTACAAGTCAATTATATCCGACAAGTTTTGAGAAATTCTCTAGTCTGATTGGCTGATTTCTCTGAACTTGTCAGATATAACTGACTTGTCAGATATTTTATCCGACAAGACCTTTCATGAAATGCCCCCCTGGGGGGCATTTCATGAAGCAATTTGTCAGATATCTCGTCTGACAAACTGTTAAAAGCTAGTGAAATCCTTGCTTCTGATTGGCTGAGAGCAAATTTTGTCCGACAAGTTGTCGGACAAAATGCTTCATGAAATGCCCCCCTGGTTCGTGTCACGTGGTCACTGCTGGTTGAAGTCGTTTGATGGCGCTCTTTATTCTGTGTCCTTGCTGCGCAACAGCTCCCGGCAAATATTTTATTTCTTGTATTAGCATAAATAACTTTATTTTTGTGGTTAATTAAAACAAATTGCTGTCAACCTGAAACAGATTTTGGTTTTCAGGCATACACACCGGGCACTTTTATCATTATGCATGCTATTCCATAAACAACTAGTGTTAACATATCAATACAAACTATAATATCCAATATTTACCAGTGCATCTAACAAAACATATAATATATTTTTGTTGAGGATGATTCAATATATTACCTATAGTAAGATTACTTACTCCAAGATAACTTTGCAACTGATTTCTGTATTCTTTATAAACCGGACATTCTAGGAGGAAATGTTGCACCGTTTCTAATGTACCGCCCTGAGAATATTTACCATCAATATGTTTTCCTAATTTAAACAATGTTTCATTCAGTAAACAGCTTCCTACTCTTAATCTGTGAAGAATGTTTTCATCACGTCTGCAATACAGATTGCTTTTACATGTCTGCGTTGTGTTTGGTTGTATGTGAAATAAAAATCGACCTCTTTCCGAGTTTTCCCATTATAACAGCCACTGTTTCATATAATGATTGAATATAATAATATTCGTCTCACTTATGCTGCTACAGACTTCCGTTTCCCGAGTGTTTTTCAGCGCGTTTTTTGCTAACGTGTGGACTTTGTCATTCCCCCTGATGTCACAGTGGGAGGGGATCCATTCAAAATTGACTTTGATTTGTTGTTTTGTTAAGGCGTATAATTTCTGTCTAATCTCAATGGTAAAAGGGGATGTATTTGAATCTTTCAAGTCACACAAAACGCTCAAAGAATCACAAAAAAATAACTGAGTCGGTTATTTTGTTCTCTTCAATCCAATCTAATGCTAATATTATAGCTAATTGTTCGGCTCGGAATATTGAAATTGGTGAAAGTTTATGAGTGATTTTTACTTCGTGCTTTGGTATGTATACTGCTGCGCTGGTGTTCTGGTGTTGGTCTTTTGATCCATCTGTATAGATGTGGGTGTAGTCTAGCTAGACCGTATAGTCTAGCTTCTGGACTCTTTTTATACTACTCGTAGCGGTGTTTCAGCGTACGCAACTTGCCGTAAGAGGGCTTGACATCCAAGAGTTGGGATAAACCGAGAAATGCGATATTTCAATTCAGTTTTTCAATTCTAGTTCGATTTATTTTCACAAAACATTCACATGTAACACAGACCCCTTGTGGGGACAAATACATTGTTTTGTACAATAATAAAAAAGAGCTAGGTTGATGTTTACATGGAATGTTAAGTAGGCGTAATACACACATTGGTCATCAAAATGTCATATTATCATCAATCAACATAAAATGCAAGGAGGGGTTCTTTAAATCTTTGCTTGAATACAGATAAACTGGGACAGATTTAATATCAATTGGCAAATTGTTCCAGAGCTTAGGACCAGAATTAATAGCAGTGTTTTGTGCAAAGGTGGTGTGTGTACGAGGTATATGGAATACGTTTTGCTGACGAGTGGAGCAATTATGAACATGACTATTCTTCTTATACAAAACAGAAAGGGCAGTATGACATTCATTCACGTAGGTTTAATACATCAGATATCCAAGATGAAAAAGATACATATCACACATTTTCAGTATTTTTTTCCGAAAAACCCCATGTATTTGAAGAGTGTAAGCGGAAGTCCAAATTAAAAACAGTTCGAAGGGCCCAGCTCTTTATTATATCCTATCAATGCACAATCTTGGAGGTGACCCCCAAGCAAGCAGCCCATAATTTACATGTGACGCTATCAGTGTATTATAAAGCTTAAATAATAGATACTAGTATTGGATGGGATGAAATTTCAGTTTACGGATAATCCCAGCATTCCTTCATAATAACTTTGCCAAGGCATCAGTGTGTGTCTTCTAGGATGAATTCTTATCAATGATTATTTCAAGAAATCCGCGTTACATAGAGCAATCCACACGACGTCGACGTAGCGACAAGTCGGCTAAAAGTGGAGCGCACCTGGTCTTCAGTGGGTGGTGACTTTGCTCTATTCCTGTCTTCTAATGCCATTTCACATGAACCCACGTGGTCTGTGTCACTGTAATGTAAAACAGGAACTTTCTTCCACTCTTCTTCCCGTGGCGTCTTCAGAACCAGACCAACGGGTATGTGGTGTAAGAATAAACCACAGCAGCGCCCCCTTCAGGCCGTACGCTTGATGAAGTCCAGCCGTGAGCAGTGGGACCAGCATTCCTCCGAGTAGTTTCCTTATCATCGCAATCAAAATCAGTTTGTGTGTGTGTGTTTTTTTTCCAGAATTATTATTTTTTTCAGTATTACTTTCTCCGCTAGCACATTTTTTTTAAGGAAATGGAACAAATATTATTTTTCATTGATCTGGTAGATAAACGAGATAAAATCAACGGACGATTGGAGATAATTGTTTCGCTTTCCATGCGTAATTTCTGAACTTAAAATGACCTGGGTGAAAAGACTATTAAAGGGATAATACAGTATTGGTGGAAATGAGAATTGGGCTTTTAACTTTTTGCGAGACTTACCAAGAAAACACTTATGAAATAGTACAGAGCATACCTTTTTAAGAGAAATTCAAGGTTTATTTGTTTGTTTGTTTGTTTGTTTTATTTCATTTAATCACGGGGAAAAATGCCCTCGATCAGCCAGATGAGGCTGTTTTTCAGAGAGGCCGTGAGTACATGCAGTGTTACAGCAACAACAAAAACAACACAACAGTTAACAAATCAATCAAAGTAAATTAACAATTACAAAAAACATAAAAAACAACAAGCATAACATAATGAAATACATTACAATATAGCAGAAACTAGATACCAAGAACAAAAAAAGAAGAAGAAGAGGAATATAAACGTAACCACTAAACACACAGGGCTACAAAAGAGGGTGACACAAACAAGTTCACGTAAATTCAGACAAATGAACTCAAACATAGTTATGAAATCCACACTATAACACATACTCTAACATTCTTTCAAAAGCCTTCAAATTACTTAGTATTCTTACATTTTCGGGGAGGCTATTGAATATTTCAACACTGGAATAAATGCATCCAAATTTCATGAAATTTGTTCTGGGTTTTGGAAGTATGATGATATTACGTGAATTACGTAAATTATATTTATCTATTTTGATAACTACTTTTTTGCAGATAAATAATGGCAATAACTGGTGTAATAATTTAAAGATAAATATTGCCGAGTGTTTTTCCCAGCGATTCATAATTGCTTCTACGCCAGATAATTCATATAAGGCTCGACTACTGAAACGATTATCTATAAGAATGGTGCGGAGAGCCCTCTTCTGCAAAACACTTATTTGATTTACTAGACTTTTACTGGCGTTCCTCCACACAATTGAACAATAATCCAAATGGGGCTGAATTAACCCTTCGTATAAAATAAGGGCGGTGTCTTGCGGAATATAGGGCCTTATTCTCTTGAAGCAGTACAACGCAGAAGAGAGTTTGGCCTTTACATTGGCAATGTGATTGTTCCACGTCAGGGTGTCGTTTAAGGTCACACCTAAATACTTACAGGAGCTTATTTGATGAAGGTCGGGTTTGGAATAACTGAACCATCCAAAAACAAAGTAAAACAAAGCGATCGTAATAAACGGTGCATGGGTCCCACACTTTATTAGAATCGCTCTGTTTTGGATATCTCAGCCATTTTAAGACCGATTTTCATCAAATAAACGTTGAATTCCTCATGGAATTTACATACTCTTTCATATTTCATAAGATGTTTCTCATCATCTCGCAAAAAAAAAATATTAGAAACCTGAAATCAGGTCTCAACCAAAACTATACGATCCCTTTAAAGTCCTTAGTCATTGGACATGTTGGAGAGGCTAATAAAGCAGTGGTTCCGTGGTTGTTTTCGTAGAAGTATTAACAGCTCCTCAGCAGTCACGTACAATAAATGCAAACTCAAGTGAAAAGACCGGTTTACTATAATTTTATTGATTGAGTCCAAATCATGAGTGTTTGTTTTTCTGGGAGAGGACGTGATAACGAGGTATTCAGTTGATTCGTCAATATCGACTGCCAGTTACATTATGCCCTAGACCGATAAATCTGCCTTTTGTTCGGACTTACAGTCGGTAAAACGGTAGAGCCGACCGTATTCAGACCGGAAAGTTAGTTGACGAGAGGCCACCGACAGTCGAGCGAGAGGCAGATTTATCGGTCTAATGCCAGGGCAGATGCGGCAACCAAGACATGCAATTGTTGCCTTTTTCGTCGCATCCAACATCTACATGGATAGGTATACATATTTGGCCAGAGGACTTGGCACATCGCAGAGCCTAGTCTCAATCATTTGCAGCTATATCAGATAGTTTTGGCTACAAACTCTTTCTCATCAGTGCCAAGGCTATGCAGGGCTTTGGAGAAGGTGTGGTATAGCTTGAGGTACGTGTGCCACAGTCACAATTTATGTTTTCCTCAATTGAATATCCCCACTTTTTCATGCTAACTGTATTGTCTTTAAATCGACCCATCTCGATCTGTGCAAAGTCGGTTACGAGATCTCCATGTCTTCCAGCTATGCTTGTGCCCAAGGGGTAGCATGCTCCTTAGGAAGAGGTAGCTTAATGATTGTCATGATGATGGTTGCTGCTGCGTCTCTCCTCCCATAGTCTACATCTGACCACCTGTGGGGATTCAGTCAAGGGTTGGACCGAGTGAAGGAAGCTTTTCTTTGATTTGAGCCGTTTCTGGGCTGGTTAGGAGCCGTGGCATGGGTGGCGACAGTCCTGTCTGAGACCGAGGGATCGATCGAGGTGCTCCATCTCCTCAGGTGGGGCAGTGGCAGACAGACAACACATAACTTTTAGACTGTTGACCATTGTCTGCTCGAGACATCCAGGGATAATACCTGGAATTGTTGTTATTGCGCGTTACTTGATACCAAACTCTCCTAGCTGCGTTCCCACGTGATCATTGACAACATACCGGGTCTGGCGCTCACCTGAGTATCCTAAGTTACTTTCCTCGCATTCTTGCAAACTATAATAGCAAACTGGGTTAATTGTAAGGGCCTTTGTATACTGGGGGTCTTCAATAAAGGGCATGGTACTTGCTGTTGTCGCTTCTGACACACTAGTGAATACCTGCCAAATTTGTAGAAAATTTGACTACATTGTATGGTCGGGTTTTCAAACAGAAGATCGAAATGTGAAAAACTGACCCCCAATTGGAGCCTTCTATTCGGATGAGCCTAAGAGGGAATAAAAGAGAGGAATACAGTGAGAATTTAGCTGATCATCTCATTAGCATAGCTCATAGTACCCCATCACGTCTGAATGTTACTTTCTGTCCTCTTCCGGAGAGTTATAAAGTCCTCCATTAAGTTCATTCATTACTATCGGTCATTCTGGCCCATGTTATGATTAAGGCATAATGTAGAAAGATTTGAGCTGTATTAGATGCGACTCTCAATACTCCATGCCTTCATTGCTGGGTCCTTTAGGGCTCACACCTGTAAATATATGTCCCCGACCGCTTTACAAAATCTTTCCAAAGATACAAAAATAAATGAGAAAAAAAAAATCAAAAATCAGAAATGCAGTAAAAAAAAAGAATTGATAGCGGCAGAATTTGAATATAAATTCCTCTACAAACTGCACTTTGGTTGGAAGATGAAAGCTTTTCTCATGGAATTTGAAGGGACTATATACTTGACTGGGTGCATGTAAAGTGAAAAGAACTGGTAGTCTGGCTGTGCGAACCCTTGGACAGAGTTTGAGCCGAAGAAGCCCCCTTGGAAATTTGCTGGATGAAAGGGTATAATATCTCACTTATCGAGATTAGTGAAGATGAAACATCTTATTTCTCCCAGATATTTTACAGAATTTTTGAATTTTGAATTTTAACACACGTCTATATGAGGAAATATTTATCCGTGTGAGCCCTTATTCCCCTTCGCGTAAAAGAGTGTCTGTGTGTATTTTGGGCTATATAAAGACGATGTGCTAGCATTGGGGACTGCATCTCATTGGTAGTATATTGCTTAAAGAGAGTGCTATGTGTTTAATAGATGGAAAGGCACATGGAAAAGATAGATGGAAAAACAACAACAACAACAACAACACCAACAACAACAACAAAAAGCAACAAACCACTACTTCAGCTAGGGGTCGACATTGATGGCGTTGAGAATTTAACACAAAAGTACGGTATACATACTTGATGTATTCAAGGCCTGTTAATGGCCTCGTGATTAACTCTTTATTTTACATCGCACTCTCCTTTTCACACATTTTTCTCTGGCAAGCTCAGAGGCTTCCCTCAAAACCTTTTCAAGAGAATTTGAAGAGGTTATGTAAATTCTAAACTTTGATAGAAAGTGATTTACACATGCACCTCAGAAGGCACCTAAACAACACACATCTTAATAGAAGCCATTCTCAATACCAGAAAAATAGCTGGAGTGAGAATTCAAAAACCTCATTGTAAATGTATCTGCGTGGCCCCTCCAAACCACTCAGAACGGAAAACCCCACGCGTAAAGAGAGTCAAGCATTTTTCTTGTCTTCACTTATTAATCATATGGAATAAATCCACGTCCGCTAAGCATTGCTAAGTGTCTTTTGAAGTGCCTACAGCTGCAGACATTGACTTGTTACCCCCAGAATTAAGTAGCGATTGCTGTTTTCTGACGCTGTAATTTGTATTTAGCAGTGGAGATTACTGGTATTTGTTTTGTCTATACTGATAAAGAAATGCTGGTAGAGACTTTATAGAACGTACGTGTTTCCGCGATCATTCTCTCTCTTGTCCAATGGGAAAGAACCTTATGTACAATGATCAACATGACTGTGCAGGTGTGAAATTTTGTGCGCTTCGCACTGCGACGAAAAGGACGCCGGAGTCATTCACGCGGCGTGCTCTTGAGACGAGAAGTCATCTCCAGCAAGACATGGTAGATTCCGGCGAGGAAGCCGATGATCATTGTTGGTAAGAGACAGTGCTGTTATTTCCGCCAAGGAGGTTAGGTTTTTGCCGGCCTTGGTTTGTTTGTCTGATGTCTGTTTGTTTGTTTGTTTGCAACTACAACTCAAAAAATTATTCACGGATTTGAATGAAATTTCAAGAAAAACTTGATATTGATGCAAGAAACAGATGATCAAATTTTGATAGTATTCCGGATCACCGTCTTGATCCAGGATTTCGTTTATCAATTTGTTCATTATTGTTATTATTATCATTATTATTATTATTATTATTATTATCATTATTATTATCTTCATCATTAGTAGTAGTAGTAGTAGTAGTAATATCAATATATATTTTTTTGCTATCACAAAAAGGGTGGAAATATGAGCTGCTTGGAAGAAGTATGCGCTGATCTCCGAGCTCTGTATTCGATTTTGTTTTTTTATGAACTGCCAATATTAAGAGATGCAATTAAAACACGTTAAACTCAGATGAACAGTTTACTTCAATAGACAAGTGTAAAAACTTATTCTGATATTGTATTCAAACTACATGTACACCCGGCAAACAGCCAGAAAGCTTGTTCCACACTTGCTCAAAATATCAACAACTACAGTCATGTGCGTGCGACATGGCATCACGTACTGAAATGTAACAGGGCGTACTCTATATACGAGACAGGTGTACCGTCCGAAGCTCCTACAGTATAAAAGACCGATATAAACAAACATAAATGCATCACCTCTAATTTTGTTAACTTTAGTAAACTCTATCATTGGAGAAGTTATCGACATGGTAACTGTAAGCTATGTGATAAAAACCTAAAATGGCATTAAAGCATTTTAGGTTTTTATCTCATGTATATTCAGTTTTATATACCATGAATATACCATGTTAGGCTCTTTGAAGATTTTTCCCTGATCATGCATATTATGTCCATCTTTTGCTTTGTTTTAGAGGAAATTTGCGGGAATGTAATCTGTTGCCTATTGCACATAGTTATGATAACGTTATTAAGTTGGCGGAAATCTGCACGAGATTATTTTCTCAAGGACCTGTAAACAACCCGTTTACGTAGATGATCCAGTTTGAATGCATTAATGTATGGAGGGCACGATTTGTTTAAATTTTATTTATTTATTTACTTATTTATTCATTTATTTATCTATATTTACTCTTTTGGTGATGGGGGCATGGGGTGGTGATGCAGAAAGGGGTTTACATCTGGGACTAAACGCCAAAAGTTGGGTTTTCATAAGTTATAAGTTTGTTTTGCGGGTGGTTTGTTTTCATTCTTCAGTAAAAAATGAATATACTGAGTTTTTAGCCCAATATATCGTGTGTGTGTGTGTGTGTGTGTGTTATGTGTGGTCGTGTGTGTGTGTGTGTGTGCGAGTGTGTGCGTGTGTGTGTGTGTGTGTGTGTGTTCGGGGGAGGAGGTTCACTGCAAGTCTTCTCCCTTTTCCCCTTTCCGTTCGGCTACTCAGTTGTTATGTCGGGCGAAAGTCGGGCTTGGGCAATTATGATATTCTGATAATGAGAGACAACCTAAGACGTGCTCATAACGAATGTGAATTCAGAGAGCAAAAAGCTTATCACGTGTTTAGATAATGAGCCTGAGAGGATGTCCATGCATGAGTTGGAAAAGTGACCAGGGCCCCGTTGCATAAAAGTTACGATCAAACGTAAGTCCCAATCGCTCCATTCTGATTGGTTGAAATTCAAGTTGCATATGATTTTCTTGACTTAAGTTTGATCATAACTTTTATGTAACAGGGCCCACAAGCAAGTAATAGCAATCTTGTTGTAAGCAACCAATGAAGCAGAGTATTCCCCAAATCGTTGCTTTTGAATAGGGTTGGTTGAGTTTAAGGCAAGACTAGTTCTCATGTCTCCTCATGCCACACCACTTGCGTTAGGTATAACAATTATAAGGGAGGTGAGTCTCACCTCTCTGGTATAACATTAAGGGTAGCAGGTGGTGTAGAGTGGTGTGGCAAGATAAAAAGGGCGGCATGTGGAGGTCTTTCCAAGTCAAATGGTATTCCAGACGATTTTCATAAATTCACACCATGTACTATAGGACATAAATAGACAGCGCCATATACAGGGCCGGCGCAGTGTTTTCAAAAGTGAGCTAACAAGCAAAAAAAAAAAAAAAAAGAAAAAAGGTCCTCAGCTCATCTCTTCCCGTCCCCGTCCACTTCCGGGTTTCTTCAGCTGACAAGCAAAAAATAAAAAGGTCCTCAGCTCATTCTCTCCCCTCCCATTTCCGGGTGTTATAAAAAAAAAAGGTCTTCAGAGAAAACACTTAACCTTACCGCCGCCATTCTTCAAGATCTCTATCTATTTCTATTTTAGTGCCACTTACGTACTTCCGGGTTGAAAAAAGTGTGGGGGCCCAAAGTGATGACACCTTATGTATTCATTTGTATGGTGCACAAAAAGTGTTGGGGCCCGAGCCCCCACGGCCCCCACGGCTGCGCCGCCCCTGATGTATAGACTTGTGGAATATCATGTGGTCCTTGAGCAGAGAAACCAATACCAATGTGTGCTCTGAAAAATCGTAAATTACACTGAACAGTGTTGATGACATAATGAGCCTCACATATTTCAGAAATGTAGCAGTGTAATTCCATGACAATACCGCTTGGTTAACAAGTTCACCTGTGTAGAATCTGTGCATGCCTTCTCCTTTTGTTCTGCTTCCTTGAGCCCCAACTCATGCATTCTTATCAGCTTATGGTGAGGCTGCCATGTGATTGTCATCATCCTTGTTTATTGCAAGTAATTATAGATTTCGAGAACATTTTATTCTTGATTCATCCCGAACACAAATTCTGGAACTCATTACTCGGTATAACTAGTTAGTTGTTCAAGTATGTATAAGTCTGAAAGTCATCCGGAGGTCTCCTTTAAGGCAAGACTTTTTAATGTCTCTTCATACCCCACCACTTGTCAAATGTGTTTGAATGCGTGCATCCTTTGCGTAGGCTAACGACCGCGAGGGTAGGGTAGTGTTGAGAAATACGTGGCAAGATTAAGGGGTGCAAAAGGAAGTCTTTTCAAGTTTAAGTATATATAGGGCCTACTTATATTGTGATTATCAGTATAATCATTAATGACAGTGATGGGAAAAGCTATTTTCATTTTGATAAATGCTACTACAATCGAACCTGTCTATTGCGGCCATCCAAGGGAGACGAAAAGTGGCCATTGCAGACAGATGGCCGCTATAGACAGGTTATCTGACTTTTAATTGTGTACATTGCCTGCATTTACATATTATCGTTGTATACATCTATAGTTAAAAACTTACATGTACATGTATGTGGATACGTATGCACACTTGTGTTTCATGCATTGAACAATGCCGGTGTTTGTCAAGGCATGTGTACAGTCAACATGAAGAAAGCGGTACACTAGTGCATTATTATGACTGAATGAGTGATGACTGCAGCGGTGGCGATCACTTAACTTTGCCCATGAATGGCTGGTACGGCTACAAAGCAGAAAAACATGCTGAATTATCGGCTCGGCTACGGCTCCATGTGAGTCTGTGGCCGCTATAGACAGGTAAAGATCTACCGCGGGAAACAAAATTTGTGGCAGGTGGCCGCTATACACAGGGTCTTCAACAGGGGGGGGGGGATTTTCAGTGGCCGCATACGGCAGATGGCCGCTATAGGCAGATAACCGCTATAGGCAGGTGGCCGCTAAGGCAAGTTTGACTGTTTTAAGACTATCATTGTCATCATTATTAACATATCTACAAATTTTAGTTATGGTTTCGATTCCTGTATCATCATGATCATCCGGCTAACATGGTATCACTCACTCTACAGATTCTACCGACACGATGGCTTTGGGCAAAGAATCAAGGGACAAGTGGTGGATAGTGGTCATGATCGCCAACTTTGGGATAGAGTTCCTTCATCAGGGTTACCTGAAGTCTGTTGGTGTTCTCCTACCGTCGATCGTTCTCTATTTCGACTTGAGTTACTCCACAATGGGTTTCATTCTATCCCTCGAGTATTGCACGTATTCGCTAGCCGGTGAGTATCCTGCCATCGAAATTCATGCTAAGTCAGGATTGAAGTCTGGTAACTGGCCAACTGTTGGTGAGGATCAGTATCGGAACTTAAAGATTACAGATTGATATACTCTAGTGACGAGGGTGATGTCATGCTTCCAAGGCTTGGTCGTTGTCTTTTCCCCCTAAATTTCCTCCTTTGCCATTCATACATCATTTATATTTATTAAAAAAAAACAACCCAAAACATTTTTAACCACATATTTTAATGAAATATTTGACTCGATGATGAGTTATACGCATGTCTTATGACACGGTCATTTATACGTCTATACCCCTTATGGCCTTATCACCATTTCGAATAACGATGACAGATTAGAGATTCCAAATGGCAGCTGCTCTTAAGTATTGACAAAACTTCTCATTTGACTGGTTGTCACCCTTCTTACGCGAGAAGACAGAGAAGACAGCATAGAAACATCGCCCATAAATGCAATATTAAGTGGGTGGGGTTTAGGCATAGAAGCGGTTGTTTATTAAAAGGGGTATAATAGGCGTATTTACCCCAAACAGATAAATGTGTTCAGTGATAGCAGAAGAAAAAAAACTAACAAATCACTTGATATCGAGGAATTATGGTGTACCATCATGGCTGAATGGGAAGGCAACGAAAATACAAGCTACATGATAAAAAGGACATTCCTTAAGACATTACTTTGGGAAATGCACACTCCCTCGGCCTGCTGCTGACATACGTTTACGGTTTATAGTATTCTCCCTACATTATGAAGGGAGGTAAGTCAGTTTCTCTTTCACTCTTCTAGAAAATGTGTGAAATCATTTTATATTCTTACGTAATATTTTTACCGCATAGCTGCTATGGTGAGGTGATATCTTTAGCATGGATATTGTAATTTCTTCTTCAGCCCAAGCATTTTTTTTTGTCCATAGCAAATCTTAAGAAGATATTTCATAGAGACATCTGTACTTAGTTGTCTAAGCACTTTATATACGATTGATATTCCAAAGCAAATTGGTGAATGTTTGTATTGCTGCCAATAGATTATTAAAACGGGTACAATTCGTTATCACTATTATGGGAGATGGAAGACAAGCTATGCTTGATGTCACAGTTGTATCCATAAGCGCGGTATCTGAAGAATGCAATATCCTGAAAAAGTATACAATTTTCATATTGCTTACACATCTACACAGCAACATCAGTATGAATGAGGCTTCTGCTTTGTTATGCAGAATACTTTGATAAAAAGAAACGAAAGGTTTGGTGTCAACGTGGAATCAACAATAATATCCATCCATTATGTTCGTTTAAAACTTGAAGTCGTACGTTCAGGCATTGCCTAAATTGATATGTGAACGTCAATGACCGTATTTTAATATATAATGGTTTTATACATGTACATCATTCAATTTACTGCTAGCACATCTAATGTTTGAAGTTCCGCAAAGTAAACCAAACACTATTCCTCAAAAGGACCGCTTGTGATAAGCAGTTGTTTTCATGAGCTGTCATATTGTTTCCCGCCTTCAACCAAAAATGCAATATCTTATATCTATACACACTCGACAAACTAATCACTGCAACGTCGTACGAGTTCAAGCAGGTTATCATTCCCATAAAACATAAATATCAGCTTTTAATTCAAACAGAGAAACATATATCCAAGCATTGCTGTAAAGAAGGGGGAAGAGAGAGGGGGAAACAGAGATAGAGAACAAAGATGGGTAAATAAATTGGATGAACCCTTGGATGCAAAGTACGGTCCTGTACGTGCTGTAAGCACAACATATTCATAAGCATATATTACGCCGTACCAAGGAGGTATATCACCTTCTTGGCCGTTACACTAAGATAATTAACAGCGTGCATTTTGCACAAACAATTCAACCTTACGAGTTTGTTTCTTTGACTGTGCATGTAAAAATATCATTGCTTTTTTAAAATGCAAATAGATAAGCTGTTGATGTATGAACCCCTATCACTCCCTACTTCTCGCACCCTTCTGTTCCTTCTTTGAATTGCCTTTCTTCCTCGATGCGAGTCATCTCGTCGAAATCTTATTTATTTTCTTCTTATTGAATCAAATAAGCTAAGATATTCCCCCATCTCTCTCTTATTATTTATCATTGCCGAAGACAGCAATTTGTTTTGAAAGATAATAAGTGAAAGACATCTTTCACATGTTTCAATGATTCTATGCACCTGCGATAGCTCCAATATGGCGGATTCTGTCCAAGAGGATCAATCCTCGTTTCCTAGCAACCGTTGGTGGGACTGGAACAGGACTTGCCATCGTGGCTACTTATTTCTGCGACTCTCCCTCAGCATTTGCAGTCATGTTCTTTCTGTCTGGTGAGTAGCTGTAGGACCTTGTGTCAACTTAGATATGTCTTTTTTCACAAAGAAATTTTATTCACTTATCAACATTCGGCTACAAATAATGTCACATCATAATATGATTCATAAATCAAATGATACAATTTGACAGGCAGCTATAGCTACAAACAGTCTGAATAATATGAATACGATATCAATTGATACTGGATACGAAACTTTTAGTTTTTCAGACATTTATTCATCTACTTTCTTCGCAAGCTTTCAAAGATGACAGAATTGGCAAAAATCTAATGATTTCTTTTTATTTCTGGCAGAAAAAAATAAAGTACTTTGCATACAAATTACCACTTTGTTACACCTTAGGTGTTCTGTATAGAACCAAGTATAAAAGTACCTCTAGTAATTTGAGTTGGAATCTGTAACATAATTTTCTATATTTGAGAAATAAATCTTTGTGTAACATTGGATTCCCAAAACAAATGAGTAATTGTTTCTGTGGAGCTCAAACAAAGGTCTGTGTTAGAGATTCCCATTGCAAAAAGTAATTTATTGACACCAGCATTTCTGTGCAGAATTTTGTATTGAAAATAACGAAGTCTTTGATTCAGGTTGGATCTAAGGAACATTGTACATTATTGATTCAGTATTTCTTTCCATTTCCTTTCCGATTTTGGTGGTTGAAATATTTTGTTGCATAATTTTCGGTGTATATATCGACATACTTTGGTTCTTTAAACAAATGTAGATATCATATCACCTTGTTGCGTCTATATCTGTATATTTCGCTATCATACTCTGATTTCCTTTCAATATGTTTTTTTTTTCACTGAAAGGGGATTGCAATCGAAAAAAGAATCTTAAAAAATACAAGTTCTACGGATAAATTAGGGGCCACCTATATTCACACCAAGCCTTAAGAATTTCATCAATCTTCTTTTCAGTACCGACCATATTACAAAACCAAATCATATAACCCCTTGAATCATCTAAATAATGTTAAAAAATTAAATTTTTCTCCGTTTTGATCATTCGTTGATAATCTTTTCATCCAAGTGATTTTAAGTCCAGAAGTAAAGGATGGAAAATGAAACATCTTTAAGACTCCCTGACAATAATGTTCAATTGTTCGTCGGTTAATTTTATCTGGTTTGTCATCCTAGAAAAAAGAGAATACTACATGTATTTGTTCTATTTCTTTCACAAAATGTGCTGGTGGAGAAGGTTATTCTGAAAAAAAAAAATAATTTGGAAATGGCCAATGATAGATAGTCTTATCTGTCCAAATCAATTTCTTTAATTCCTGCATGAAACATTATTTGTAAAAATAAACTCATACTTCAAAAATGCGATGATAGTTGATATTGAAAGTTGAAATAGAAAAAGACAATCGGCATTCATTTTGTTCTTCGTAAAACTCTTGTCTATTACAAAGGTTTCTTTGGTGCGGCTGTGTTCCAAGTTGCGTTCGTCACCCTACAGCAGCACTGTAAGGAGAAATTCGGAGCTGCCAACGCTTTTGCAATGATGGGCACACTACTCGGAGGAATGCTGGTTCCACTGCTCACGGCTGGGCTTCATCAAGCGTACGGCCTGAAGGGGGCGCTGCTGTTTCTCGGTGGTTTGTTCTTACACCACATACCCATTGGTCTGGTTCTGAAGGCGCCACGGGGAGAAGAGTGGAAGAAAGTTCCTGTTTTACATTACAGTGACACAGACCATGTGGGTTCATGTGAAATGGCATTAGAAGATAGGAATAGAGCAAAGTCGCCACCCAATGAAGCCCAGGTGGTTTCCACTTATAATACTAGTAGCCGACTTGTCGCCACGTGTATCCGGATTGCTCGAACGCTCTCAGATATTCTTGACCTCGGCATTTTGTGGGAGGAGCGGATCTTCACCTTCACGCTACTACCTGTAAAGATGATTCTGGAGGTAGTCTATGTGGGATGGGCCATGTATACAGTATCTTACGCTATGTCTGTGGGTGTACCCGAAAATCGGGCAGTGTATCTGCCAGTGACAGGCGCGGCTGCAGGACTACTTTTACGTTTGGTTCATGTACTCATTTTCAACTACCATATCGAGTGGGTGGTGCATGTTTTCGCCATCAATCAATTACTCATTATCGGATCATATTTTGCATACACCGTCAGTTCGAGTTACCTTGTCCTGCTGATATGCTCATTTATCGCTGGTTCGGGAGTCTTTTCAGTCACACCATGTTTCTACGCCCTGATGTCCACAGCAGTGTCCGGCGAGAACTTTGCTGCCGTGTTGACCAGTGTCCTGTTTGCATCTGGGATGGGAGCCGTGGTGGCCGGGATGTTTGCCGGTGAGGAGCATGTGGTGTAAACCCTACTGTGATCAGTAGGCCTATATTAGCATACTGACTTCGGTTAAGATTCAAATGACAATCGTGTGTGCTGGAGCTTAACAACACCAACAACAACACTAACAACCACAACAACAACTACAACAACAACAACGCACGCAATACCATGATGCACTTTAAATAGACTTCTGAAAACGAAACCATGAAACTGAGGGGGGGGGGGATTCTGCACTTTGCTAGCGAAAAATTATTTCTTTCATATAGGCTAAACACAATACAGGCTCTGTTACATTTGTGATTGTTCCTATATCAATACGTCAATACAATCAGTCATGTAATAGCTCCATCATACCGTCGTTTCTTTCCCGCCCCCCCCCCCCATTGCCTCGAAACTGTGTTTTGAAACAGTAGGCCTATATGCAACTTAATTACTACCCCACCTAACTTCCACTTGTACGTTTATTTATAGGCCCGTGAATAACTACGTCTTATTCTTGGTTGTATAGTCTTGTGCTAAGATGATATGTTGAAAATGTCCGCTGTTTTTGCTTCACACGGGAGGAGTAAGTGTAAATCGCTTGAGGGTGATAGGTGCTGTAATCATCTATAACCAGTTTTTTGTTTTGTTTTGTTTTTTTACATTTTGTCATATATTACGTGTTAAATAAAGATCAGTTTTCCCTGTGCCTTACATAACTTAATGTTTATCATCATTCTATAACGTTAGGTACAAGTATTTCTCACTTAGACAGTAATTGCTTGGAATCAATAAATGAAGTAAAAAGTAGGCCTATATCAGTGTACACTCCCGTGCCATATATATTGCAACATGGTGAATTAAGTTTCTGGCGAATGACTTTTATTTGATGAAGCGGTGATTTGCTCTAAGTCATAGAACGTTGACCAACACTCTGGTATAAAAGAATGGTGCCCATTGTTAATTTTGTCATTCAGGGCTACTGAGTCCCTCAAGCATACACCATGGTTAAAGGGATGGTATCGTTTGGTTGAGATGGAGCTTCAGGTTTCGAACATTTTTTTAAGGATGATTTTTTAGACAATGAGAAACCTTGAGATAAGAAAAAAAAACAGTTCTGAGAGTATTTCAAAAATTGTTTGATGAAAATTGGTTTTTAAATGGCTGAGATGTCCAAAACAAAGAAATCCTTATAAAAGGAGGGACCCATCTTTTATTAGGATCGCTTTGTTTTACTTTGTTTTGGATATCTCGGCCAATTCAATACCGACTGTCATCAAATAAACTTTGAATTCGTCAGAGGGTTGTATGCTCTATTAGGCCTACATTTCATAAAGTTCTTTCTGAGTATCTCGCAGAAAGTTAAAATCTGAATCCTCACCTGAACCAATACTATACCATCGCTTTAAGACAGCCGAGCTATCTAACGAGCGACGCCGACAAATCGTCACCCCGATGGAGGAGGAGGTTTCCGTGGCTCAGATTGCTGAACGCTTTCAGGTATGCCTTCAAACAAGGTACAGAGTGTGTAAACGCCACGGGGGAAACAGACAATTCTGATCGGTACCTCATGCATCAGGCCTGTGAACCGATTCGAATGTGCACAAACTTTGGCAGCTTACTGCACAGGACTGAATGGTTTGATAAGAGAATCTCGAAGACGACGACCCAAAGACGCACGTATACTCTCCCAATCATCTTGCCCGCATTACAAGTATATGAAGATTGTCATATCTTGTGTCAGTCACCACAAACACGTTAGAGGCGGGCCACCTTGCAGAGTGAGGGTTGGACATTGGAGGACAATTGGAGTCATCTTGACTTCCTACCACAATATTTTTTGTCTTTCTTCCAACGATAGAAGAGAGTGTCTGGAGCAATCTCAACATCTCACATTATCCAAGGAACACGAGCTACACTCAAGAGATTTCAGTTTCAGTCATGGTTTGTAGCTGGAGGTATCGGCATCTGTTGAGTCGGTAATTTTGTTGTGAATAGTATTGGGGATACCGCAAACTTAGGGAGCTTGAACTGGACTCTCATTAGCTTCTACATCATTAGGTATTTTCCAGGATGGCATGCGCACTGGCGCACAAGACTGTCCAGATGAGTCAATGGCACTACGAAAATAGCGTCAACCGGATGCAATGGCCTGCGCAGTGACCAGAATACAATGATAACCTGATAGAGAAATCGTTTTATGATCGACATCAAGAAAAGTATAACCAAGGACGACCAACCACCAGGGAGGGAGAGGCTCGGGCAGCATCACCCAAGGAAAAACTGTATGGTCTCAACTTGACACTGCCAAGTAGGGTGCAACAGACAGCGCGGTACCCAACAAAATACTAGAACGTCATGAAGTTTACATTAAAAAGAACTCTCGACATGTTGATAAAATGTACCTGTTATTAGAATTTTGAATCATGTGCTATCGATCTATTAAAACAGCATATATTTTTATGTCATTAAAAGTTCCTCCTGTGTAAAACATGTGTCTGTGTTGCAATACTTTCGGCACGGGAACATACACTGATCGGATCATTTGATAATACAAACACTTGTAAAGGGTTTTTTTTTGTGTGTGTGTGTGTTTCTTTTTTTCAACATCCAGGTTGTCATACGTGAATATTTCTCATCTTTTTTGTTTGTTCTAACATGCAGGTAAACTGTACGACATCACAGGGTCCTTTGTGGCTGCATTTCGAGTCCTTGGTGCCTTGATGGGCGTTGGATTGGCGCTTACTGGAATATTTGCCTATCTCACCAAAATTCGGCCGAACACAAACTCAACGCGTGCTGAAGCAAGACAAGCTCAACAATCACACGAGGATTAATCAAAAGAAATAGTGACCATTCACCTTAGGTCACAAGACAAAAGGTGTATCATTCAGATCAACACAACCATTAGGTTCATATCTCTTTTGATGAACTACCGAATGTCTTTTGTTCACCTGATCCATTTAGTCCATCCTCACAAGAAGGGTCCTACGGATGGGATACGTCAACAGAACTTACAACAAAAAGCAGTCACAATACTAAGACTAACCTAGCTTTCACACCTACCTAGATTGCTAAATTTGAAACACGATTGTAATGAAACATCACTAGAATCGTGTTTCAAATTAAGCTTTCTCGCCGTGTGAGTGCAAACTGGAATCGCGGAGGGTAATTTGAAAGGTAAATCCAATTGTGAAATTCTTTACGTCGATGTAGGGCAATTTGTCAATCAGTTGCAATAATTCCTATCGTTTTTCAAATGACGGTCCGAAGGTGTTTTTCAATCACGTTTCATCAGAATTAAGCGACAGAAGGTGTGAACGAAAGCGAACTCCAATCGTGTTTTGGGGGCGGAGATTACGGTGACCTTCCAATCATGATAGGAACATGGAATGAAGCCAAACCTACTCTCCTTGCTCTGAAATTCAAAACCGCGGAATCCGTGAGGCCTTCCTCAGTCGTGTGAACGATGATTCGAATCGTAATTGGATCGTGTTGTAATTCACCATTCAAATCAAGCACTATCGGTACGTGTAAAACACGGATCGAGCCACTTCGCGGTTAGAAAGGGAAGACCTTCCTCTATAAAGGCAGGGAGGTTCCTTCCACCTCCCTGATAAAGGTTGGTGTTGTGACTTGAGCGTCAGCTTTTTAGATGGACTCACTAGTTGCAAGAGTAACTGCTACTTTCTTGGCTTCCCGGGAGATAAAAGACCGCCAAAAGAACTGCTCGGCTCGCCTAAGGTATCTCAGCTTAGATTTGGCAATTTCCTTGAAGAGGAAAATTACTTGATGGGAGAGCCATTTGATAGACCCAATGTCAGGGTCCAGACGATTTCTTTGTCTTACCTGTAACAATCTATCAGCATTACTGTAGACAAACTGTTTGCAAGTGCAAAGAAATGGCATCACATGCTTTACGTCTATTACGGTTACCTTCCTTATCGGGTTTCCATCCATTAAATATCCCCCATAGACACAGAATCTCATCGGTAGCGCTTACTAATAATCTGATTGCTTCTCATAGAGTCGAGAAAAGACTTACAAGGCGCTAGAGAGGAAAAACAACAACAGACATATACAAAAGTGTAGAGTGAAGGAAGACTATAATAACATTTCATTTTCTTCATTCAAAGAACCATAATGTACGTCAAATGGTGATTTTTGTTACACAAGAGATCACAACGTGCAATGTATGGGTCTTAATTACTGGACATGATGGAGGAAACCGGCTTTAAAAGCATTGTATTGAAATTCACAAACTAGTTGAAATTAGATGTATGATTTTGACACCTGAAATCTGCAGAAAGGTGGCAATTACATTAAAAGCGGCATCTTGAGTGGAAAGTAAAAGGAGTGCTTTGGTTGTCATCAAATTGCACTGCTATTATTGCTTTATTGGCATCTTACTTTCTTCATCTGATTCTGTATCTTTGCTTTCCTTTGTAACCTATAGCTCCATGTTATCTGTGAATACTTTTTTTACACCCTGTATTGTCATGATATCAGGAAATCAAATTGAATCTATAAAGAAATATTCTCTGCTTAGCCTCTTGTCATTTTGTTTTATTTTTTCTTTCTTGGTCGCTGTTTCAATCGATGAAAATACTGAATAAATATAATTCAATACCCTTCTTTTGCTTTGTAATAGTTGATCTCAATAAAACAAATGTACTTGACTAATTTTGAGTTTCTGATTAAAACTATAAACAGGTATATGGAAGCGCCTCCAGGGGCCTGATGCATTTAAACGTTTAACCTGAGATTTTAAAGAAAATGATAAAAGATTATATCATGCCAAGACTGGAAAGAAGACTATCTGACTAGAGACACAAGGGAGATAAAGCACAGGATTCTTCATACAGTTAGTTTTCATTCCATCACTCAGACAAAATGAAGTCCTCAACATCACTCTTAAAAGCTCTATTCACTGGAGTGTGATACAGGCCAATATCATCCATCCACCAAAACATAAATTTGTTACATCATTTAATTGGAATGCAATTTATGTTAGTCAAGAATTTCATACCAATATTTGGGACACACAGTGTACAAAACAGATACAAGACAGGTTTATTGAGCAAGACATCTTGGGACAGCAAAATCAGGAATTCTCATTCCCTTGTGGATGTAATGACATGTCGAGTAGGAGTTTGGAAACAAAATCAGAGAAAAAAGGCACTTGTGTAACCAGCTTAACTCTCAAATATCTCCTGTTTGTCTACCCGATTTGGATATGACGTATTCCTTTCAATTCATTCTATTGATAGGTTCAGGTAGAACTCAAAACTTCAAATCATACACATTGCTTTTGTTATGCTTTACAAGTCATCTTTAAAACAATGTTCAGATATTGAAACAATGGTATCATGTAAACCCCAGAGTATTGGCCATGTGTCTTGACTAACGTCAGGACACGTGTCATTATGGACTGTGTTTATGGTGACAAGAATTATGACTCAACATTATAATATACACATTGCAACCCTTCTGAGGTATGTTTTTGATTGGTGAGGGATCATACAGTATGAAGTACTGGCAATAAATCCGTTGCAAAACTAATCAAACATGAATTACTAAATTATGAGATGGAATGTTTGGCAGCATGACACAGGTGTTCATTGATTAAAATTGAGTGGAATAAACTTGGAAAAAAAAGACTAACATGTGAGGGCTGCCTTCTAAAGTTCTGACTCATCTAGATATTACTTTGTACATTACACACACTTTGGATGGGCTCATATGAAAAAAAAAAGAATAAGTATTTTTGAAAGAAAGATATTATTCAGAGTGGTGAAGGTTCAGGTGTGAGTTTCTTAAATGTGTCTCCCTCTACAAATTAAATTTGTTAAGATCGCAACTGCTGATGGAGGAAAGGAACCAGTGGGACTCGAACCTGTCATCTACGGCTTTCAGGGCAGCGACACTACCACCAGACAGTCTCTGTTTGCCGGCATTGAAACGATGATCATCGAACAAATACCTAAGCTCCTGTAGATGACAGGTTCGAGTCCCACTGGTTCATTTTTCCAACATGTTTGTTGATTTACAGATCAGCAGTTGCGATCTTAACACAGTTAATTTGTAGAGGAAGACAAATTGAAGAAACTCAAATCTAAAGAAGTATTTTTCGCAGGATATAAAATCTACACTTAACATCTAAAAGACTGGCCTATGCATCCTCGCATGTTTTGACAATTATCATTCCTGAACTTTCACCAGATTTAGATAAAAATCAAATAAAAATCTTGACCAGGTCATTAAATATTTTGATACAGAAGTGACTAGCCTAGGTACACTTCCAGAATTCCTTCATAATTTGCTTGAACAAGATATGCATGGTTATTCTATAGTTCTAGTAGTAATACCGGTACCATGAAAATACCACAGAAATCATGGTTATTCTATAGTACAAGTATCAATACTGTGCTCGTGCTATGGTATAATGGTTATAACATGGTGTCCCAAAGTTACTCTATGGTGCCTGTATATAGTAATACCATGGAAATAGCAGAGATGCCATGTTTATTCTAAGTAGTAATGCCGTGGTCATGCTATGGTAAAAATGGTTATAACATGGTATCACCATGGTTATTCTATGGTATTTGTTGTAATGCCTTGGCCATACAATAGATAATAATTATGATTATACTGTGGTTATTCTGGTTTTTTTTTAATGGTAATAGCATGAAAACTATGGTGTAACCATGGTTCATATTAGAATGGGATGGGCTGGAAGTGTGATCTTTTTTTGTGCTAAATTATGCCATGCTCTCTGTTCTTATCAATAGATACAGTACTATGATGAGCTGCATACATTCTGATAAGCAAAGACACACTAAAAATGAGAGAGTGAAACACCCTGAAAAAAACTCTTCCTAAATATTACCACATGCATAAAAGAAGCGTATCACAAATTAGTAACTTAGAAACATGTCTTGAAATGGTAAATGAACAGACTAAGAAACAGCCTACTCCTTCTCTCTTGCCTTCTTATAGCAGCATCAAAAGATCCAAAAAGAGTGATGAATGGACTCAACTGTATTTGTAATTACTTGTGACCTTTTTCCTATTTGTCTTCTTGCATAAATCGTATGAAGCTTATAGCGGAGAATACAAGCACATATTCTTGCAGCAATAATAGATAAATATTTCCTGAACACCCTTTGCATAAGCGAATATAAAACCTCTGATATGAAGTATGATACAGTATATTTAAACATAGTGTCATTTCACTGTACAATTACTGCTGCATACACTCCTTTCACTAACAGACACCACATTTTGTTCACTCTTTACCAAAGGAAATCTTCTAAGTCCGATATTCATTTCACATGTTCAGAATATGATCATTTCATTTTACAGGTAAACAATATGACTGTGAAATATGAGGTACACAATTTGAAGAATCTCCAATCAATTGAGTAAACTAATTTGCACTTATACTCGACTTTTGATTAGTTATAGCCTGTATATGGCTTATAAGGAAGTTAGGTACATAACTGCACATCATTTTCTTGAAATACAATATTCCACTAAAGCCTGCATATTATGAAGGCACATGTGTTTAAAGTGGTAGGCATTATTTGCTGTCCGTAGCCAAATTTCACTTCATGTCTTCTTCCGGTATAGGTGAAGAAGTAACTCACAAATTCTCACGAAAGAGACACTCGCTTGCAAAGTATCTGAGGAGTTAATATTTTAAGGAATATCTCGATCCATTCAACTGACAAAATACATAATACATACACACAACTAGAAATAATGGAGTAAGTTGTATACATAATTTCAGCATTCCATCAAATGGAGATGTATATCATGGAATGAAAGAGAGTCGTTAGTATACGTACATGGCACTACAGTATACAGAAAGTTCACACAAACATTATTTGTGCATTCAAACATGATGATGATCTCAGCCAAAAGGCAGAGAAAAGAGGAAACATTCTACATTCCTCACAGCAAACTCTCTCGCAATACCACCTGGAAATCATGTATATAGTTCTCTATATTATGTTACACATTATAAGTTTTGATAAAGATGATTTGTCTGAGAAATACATGATGAGATATTCACTGCATTGTGAGCATTTTGTTACTGAAATATTCATCATGTGTATTTCCTCATCACCTCCTTCACCACTGGAAAGAAGTGATGATCAATGAGCAGCAGACAATGTTTCAAAGAGCAATCTTCAGGTCTCAGAATCCAGCAGGTCTTCCTCCCTTACGGCTGTCACAGTGAGCCTCCAGCCAGTCATCTTCCAGTCGTTTGATAGCTTGGACGAAACCAATCTTGGATCTCTCCTTGGCCTCGTGACCTTTCACCTCCAGACCTTCCATTATGTCCTACAGGTTTTGATTTTGATTAAATTTGATTTTATTGTTCCACATCTCAAACACAAATAACATGATACAATCGATTGAACATAAGACTGGACATAGCGTCGTAATGACAAAGAAATACAAGAGAAGACAATTTGCAAACATGAAAAGTAGGGGACCTACTAAAAAGCAGAGCTTGTAATGTATAGAGTTTGTAATATATAGGTGACACAATAAATATGACATCCTCTCAATCAGTAGGATGTCGGACCAGGAAAACAAAATCTCTTTACAAAACAATCAAGATGGGACGAAATATCAACCTTGCTATTTAATACTCCACACTTTGTAATATCAGTATAAACAATACTGACAAACATTTACGTGCATGTGAATCTATGTGCACTGTTTGAACTAAAGTGATACGTTTCTTGTTAGTGTAAAGATCATGGAGCATTTTTTATCTCACATTTCACAGATAATTTACATCATTACAGTTCATATCTCATTAAACCTATCCAGGGTTTTTTTTTAAGTAGCATTAAAAGAAGTGGAATTCTATGGAGGAAAATTTGGGCTTTAATAGCTTGATATAGCAAAAATATTACTGAGTGAGCTTGCCCTGCACTCCTCACATTCTCTACTAACCCCTAACAAGGCTTACCCTCTTTTTCCTCCATATCAAACCAGGTGAAGCTAAATCCCCAAGTGAGCGTAAAGGGTGTGTACAGTTCTGGTCGAGGTGAGGATTTAGCTTTAAACGTTTTGCGAGATATTCAGAAACCACTCTATGAGATGTCAAAGAGCATGCAATTCTAAGGGGTATCAACAGTTTATTTGATGAAAATCTGTTTTGAAATGGCTGAGATATCCAAAAACAAGGTGAAACAAACAGATCCTAATAAAAGGCGTGGCCTGTCACCTTTTATTATTATCACTTTTTTGGATATCTCAGCCATTTGACAACCAATTTTCATCAAATAAACGTTGAATCCTTCATAAAATTGCATGCTCTTTCATATTTCATAAGAGGCTTCTCATTATCTCACTTAGGAATGTTCAAAACATGAATCCCCACCTCAACCAGTACTGTACAGTCCCTTTAATCTACCCTGTCTCCCTATGACTCATTTTTACTCCATATCATCTTTCTCTCTCTCCCATCTTGCCCAAAACTGTATTCTGTCAGTAAAGCAAGTAAATTCACATATTACCTGAATGTCACTTTTGCCATAGCCTTCCCTCTACACAGCACATACTCTCCCTTTAATTAATCATCCCACATCATGTTCCTTGCCTACACCAAAACATAAATGGTTGATTCACGCTTATAACAATGCATACTCACACTAGGAAATGTGGGCTCATAATTGAAGTACTGTGGAACGAGTTGATGGTGGACCCTTTTTCTTTCTACAGCATCAACCAGAGAAGACCCGAACCAAAGCGTCTCCATGGATACCTATGACAACAGAGCAGTGAGGTCATGATGACGTCATAATGAGTGAGGTTACATTCAATCGAACTGAGTGCAAAAATCCAGTCTTGATATCCGTACATGACTAGATTGAATTCGAGGTTTCATTGGTATCATCATGTTACCTATTAATTACACCATCATTGTTTAAAAAGAAATTAAAAATGCTGTTACCACACAATTACATCGTAAAGTTCTGTATCATGTGTGTCATGCATTTTATTAATTATGCAATTACTGAATGGCGTCAGATTTAAGATCACTACTTCCGCATTGGATAAGACACCTACATGATTAAAGTTGACTTCTTTCGCCATCTTAATATGACTGGTTTTACCATTTCACGACCATACCGTCAATGCATCACTAATCCACAATTCCAGTCAATATAGAAAAATAACAGAAATCATGAAAGTTAACTATTTTGCACATTAGCCAGAATTACTTTGATCATATCTTCTGTGTTCACAATGAAATTGAGTTTATGCAAGAGATATTCGATGCCTTATATCCACAAAATGAGATTAGAAAAAATTAGTAGTGATTGTTTTAAAGAGCTTGATCAAAACGATTGTCGTACAATGGATTACGACTTATGAAAAAAAAAATATTCTGTTCATCACCTACCAAACTTGTTGCTGTGGTGATTCTTGTACCTCCTGATGCTCCAACAACAAAGCGCACATGGCCATTACCATCAACAATGATTACAGGAGCCATGGACGACAGAGGGCGCTTTCCAGGCACTATGAAATTTGCCTCAGAAGGTGGTACACCAAAATAGTTGTTTTCTCCGGGCTTAGAGAAGTCATCCATTTCATTGTTGAAGATAATACCCGTAATATTCCCTCGGACCTTTGATCCAAAACTTGATAAGAATGGTGCACAGAAATGTGTTTGCATAGAACACAACATTTCAAGTAATTTGATGTAATTACAGATGGGTAATGGTATAATGACCAAACCCTATATAGAGGGGAAAAGTATATAGATATTCGTTTCCAAGCAACTACGTGTATTCCCAGGTGGTCAAGCTATAGGGGATGTAAAGGATTCTATTGCGTTGCATCATCCAGATTAAGATTCACCGTAGTGGAAATGATTATGGTAAAACCATCAACTGATTTTTTTATCATTTTCATCACCATTCATTAGGAAATACCCAAAATAGAATTTCGGTTTTTGGTGACCATTTTGGATGCGTCAAAACCCTTTGGGATGCAAGAGTTGTCTCACCTAGATTTCATTTCAGCCCCCTCGGAACAGGGTAAGACCATCAAATCTTTTCATTTTTTAAACCATCTATGAGGAAGTATAAGGAAATTTCAATTTTTGGCAGCCTTCTTGAACATCTAAATATCCTGATGGATGCAAGAGTTGCATCATCAAGATTCGGAATCAGCAGCACCATCCAAATAATGTCATCCTTATTTTTGTTTGCAACTTTCTATTATCAAAGAAATATATAGAAATGGCATATTTTGGCGGCCATTTTGGCGGCCATTTTGGCGGCCATTTTGGCGTCCATCTTGAATATTTCAAACCCTTAAGGATGTTAGAGTTGCATCATTCAGATTCAGATTCAAATTCAGCACCCTCAATATAGGGTAAAACCATCAAATGATATTGGGCGAACGTCAAAACAAGGTTCAGCATCCGGCACGCAGACTACCAGGTGTTAAAAGGTAGGAGACTGAGGTAAACTCACATAGGTGTTTAAAGATGAGAGGGGTAAACTCACTAGGTGTTAAAGGGTGGGAGAGGTAAACACACTAGGTGTTAAAAGTAGGAGAGGTAAACTCACTAGGTGTTAAAAAGTAGGAGAGGTAAACTCACTAGGTGTTAAAAGGTGGGAGAGGTAAACTCATTAGGTGTTAAAAGGTGGGAGAGGTAAACTCACTAGGCGTTAAAAGGTGGGAATGGTAAAGTCACTAGGTGTTAAAAGGTAGGAGAGGTAAACTCACTAGGTGTTAAAAAGTAGGAGAGGTAAAGTCACTAGGAGTTAAAAGGTGGGAGATGTAAACTCACTAGGTGCTAAAAGGTATATAGGAGAGGTAAACTCACTAGGTGTTAAAAGGTGGGAGAGGAAAACTCACTTAGTGTTAAAAGGTGGGAGAGGTAAACTCACCAGGCGTTAAAGGTAGGAGCGGTAAACTCACTAGGTGTTAAAAGGTGGGAGAGGTAAACTCACTAGGTGTTAAAAGGTAGGAGAGGTAAACTCACTTAGTGTTAAAAGGTGGGAGAGGTAAACTCACTGGGCGTTAAAGGTAGGAGAGGTAAACTCACTAGGTGTTAAAAGGTGGGAGAGGTAAACTCACTTAGTGTTAAAAGGAGGGAGAGGTAAACTCACTAGGCGTTAAAAGTAGGAGAGGTAAACTCACTAGGTGTTAAAAGGTGGGAGAGGTAAATTTATTAGGTGTTAAAAGGTGGGAGAGGTCAACTCACTAGGTGTTAAAAGGTGGGAGAGGTAAACTCACTAGGTGTTAAAAGGTGGGAGAGGTAAACTCACTTAGTGTTAAAAGGTGGGAGAGGTAAACTCACAAGGTGTCAAAAGGTGGGAGAGGTAAACTGACTAGGTGTTAAAAGGTAGGAGAGGTAAACTCACTGGGTGTTTATGGTACTTGTGACTGAAGCGGCATTGCCTTCCTGGTCTACAATAGAAATGTGCGATGTTCCCCCATCGTTGACAATTTGGAACTCGGGGTCATAGTATGTGTAGTTGTATGTCCTGTCATCGTTGATTCTAGCTCTCAGACCATCTGCGTATGTTTGAGATGTCATATTCGCCACCAACTGCAGATTCAATAGCACACACACACACACACACACACACACATACACACAAATGAAATCAAATAAGATTATGGCTTGTTGTGAATAAAGCAGAAAATGTAACTGGGAATATAGTTTTACCTAAATCTGATGCATGTTAATCTGATGCCATTTTGCATTATCAGATCAAAATAAGGCCTACAGTATAAACACCTTGTTCGTCAATAATTACTTGAATTATTAGTATGCCTCTTTTCAAAATTAACATACTTTCTGTATACAGTAGTCCCCCCTCAGACATAATCTGACAAATTTCGAAATGAAGACTATTTGATATTAACAAAAAAAAGTGACATACACAATTCTACAATACCAGTAAGTCCTATAGCAAACAAGAAAGAGAAACATCATCTCTCTGGGATGTGCAACAAAGGTAACATGGTTATTGACATAAAAAAGTGCCAGTGCTTGACGACAGTCAATGCACCAATGTTTGGAAGCCAAATGGGAACTTTAATTTGACTTGGTAGGATATTGACATTTTTTTTTTTTTTTTGGGGGGGGGGGGAGGGGTTTAATGAGGAAAAGTGACGTTGGGGCTTATTTACGAATATTTCACAGTAAATTTCTGCTTGACTACAAAAGTGATACCTATTATCTGTCAAGGTGATAAATACAAACATCTGAAACTATCCATGAATTAAATCCACAGATCTCAAGATTCCTCTCATTACTTTATGGCCCGAATTCACGAAGGTGGTACAATTGAAACCATTGTTTAAACTATGGACAAAAGCCATGGAGCGCCAAGTGTCGCATGGAATGTTTCGTTACGAAATCGGTCATATCGTCGACGAAAGGATTATTTTGTTACGAAATGACAACATTTTGTAACTAAATGAACATTTCGTCCACGAAATGATAGTTTCGTTAAGGAAACGGTCATTTTGTAGACGAAATGACCAATGTCGTAACGAAACATTTCATGCGACACTCGCGCGCCCCATGGTTTTTGTCCATGGTTTAAACCATGGTTTCATTTTATTGTACCACCTTCGTGAATTCGGGCCTATATGTATATAGTATCGTATTGAATAGTAGCTTTAGATTTTGATACTCGATGACGCAACCTATAAAAAGTAAAATGGCGCCCCATAATATAATCAGTGCATCTAGTAGCTCTTTGCGTCGTGAATTGAGCAGACGCAAAAAAAAAAAAGATGGCATAAAACGCGCTTAACGACGCAAGATCGATTTTGATTTTGATTTTGTGTTTTTGTTTTGTTTTTGTTTTGTTTTTTCTTCTGAACGTCCGCATTGCAAAAATCTAAAGCTCCCTATATCCAGCACTGATCGAACGTACATCTGTGTTTCATACGCGACACACAAACCGATCCTGACAAATCACCTCTCTACAACCTTTTATTATGGTCAACTTATATTCAAAAGAGGATTGCTGATTGCAAACACCGGTTATACACGCAGCTTTTTAGCTCTGACGTCTGTGACCTGACAATTATTTTGGGTTTGTGAACTTGCCACACTCAACTACAGCTAATTCCTCTACCAGTTACTGATTCATTCAATGGTATCAAGAGTACATTACCTCTGTGATATTGACAAAACTTTCGTCTCCAAGGGCGCTTCTCTTGGCATAGGCAAACTTAAAGGCCTCAATGATGCGGTGGTACGTAAGAACTTTGTTACTGAGAGACCCAATACTATCAGGAGTAAAATCATATCCTGTAAAATGGACACAGAAGCCACATACAATAAATATTAGGAATTCATCACAAAAGGATCACACAGTGAGAATGACAGTAAATTACACTGACTGGAATCATAAGACCAGAATGACCCTCAAGTATAGATTCAGTGTATTGTTAAACCCTGGTCACGCTTGTTCTGTATTTAACACTAACATTCGGACTACAAGTACTAAACATCAGCCCTGACTTTAAGTGACCTGCCATGGAATATCAAATTGTTTTGAATGAAGGCAGAAAAATAAATAATGAACCATCAATGAAATATTTCCATTTAAAACAAGATGATCCCATATGGCGTCGGCGATAATTGTTAAACGAAGAAATCAAGATATCAATAATGCCGATAGCCACGATGGACACGGCCATTTAAATCGCTACAAAGCAATCTATTTCTTTGTTTCTTCTCAGGCACACTTCTCTTACCTTCAAGGATGTTGAGTATTAAGGCATAGACAGCTCCACTGCATGGTGGCCTGCCAGAGTACACAGTCATATCATTGACTCGGAAGCTCAGTGGTGTTCTCTTTTCTACACTGTAAGCCGCCAGATCTTCAACTGTGATTATTCCACCTGACCAGAAATAACAAACATACTCTTTGCAGTAACATCTCATTTTTCTGTGCCTTATATCTAAAGTTTGTTTGTTTCAGAAATTCATCACGCACAAATACATTTTGGATTATTCCTTTATAAACCAAAAATAAGAATACTACACAAACACGACAAATACACGCTGATATCCACTGATATCTGGAGCCTCAGACTAACTTTTGGAAACCACCAGCGAGAATGTCACTATACAAAACTTTGTTCTTTGCTTGATATCAGACTCAAATCAAAGGACGAGTAAAATGACACACACAAGGCTAGATATAACTTATAAGGAGTTAAGTATATTTTTCCCAATTACATTACTGCGTTGTCATTTTGCACTAAAATAATTGTAATAGAAATAAATTCAGAGTTCCAAGTATATATGATACTTACAGAACATATCAACTGGTATGTTTCATGAGTATTTCAAGTTCAATTTCTCATACAACGAAGAATATGTGATTTTTGTACGTTCAACCTTATATCACTATTGGAATGATTGTATACATGTATAGCTTAGTGACTATTTCTAGAGACACAGTCACATTACTGAAAGTGTTGCGAGCCATTAGATGAAAGAAGTGGCAAGATAATAAGATATCAACGGGTTTGATTTTCAAGAAGCACATATTTATCATGACAGAACCACAAAACAAAACATAGTTCCATCCAAACTACGAGAACGATGACTTCAGAATGCCACCCAAGCAGAGTCAAGGGGAGTCCCCATCAGCCGCAGTGACTCACCTCTATTCTGCACCTCAGCTGCAATGGTTTCAGCAATCGACCCATTGTAGAATTCACTCGCTCCATTATCTGCAATCTTGCGCAGTGTGTTGCCTAGCTTCCTTTGGTACAAGGTGTCTCCAGCTGCAAGAAGGTTCCCATTACCATCAGTAAAGACCTCTCTGCAATAGATACACAATAAAAAAAAATACATCCACTCAATAGAGAGACTGCATGACCATCACTGGGGGCGCTGTGGCATAGTGGATAAGACTCCCGACTCCCGATCGGAGGACCCGAGTTCGAATCCCGCCCAGTGATTACGTCCTTGGACAAGATGCTAGATACCCACCATGTCCCTCTCGACCCAGGTGTATAAAATAAATGGGTACCTGGCAACGCTAGGGTACTTAGTAATACATGATAATGGCAGGGCTCTCTGGTAGAACAGTGGTAACAGTGAAGAGACTACCCTGGGTAAGTAAGACTTTATTATTATTATCATTATAATTATTATTATTATTATTATAATTATTATTATCATCATTGCTATTATTACTATTATTATTGTTATCATCATTATTATCACTACCATACTAATCCTTTGCTGACTTAAAAATGGAGTGAATGTATATTGAACATGTAGTCTATAAGGAGATGATACAATGTATGGAGCATCATCATGTGGTGACTCTTACAGACAACCGAAGTTCAAATCACAAATGTTTCTTTTTTAACATGCAGGATGCTTTGTTTGTTTGTGTTTTTTTTGTGTGTGTGGAGAAACTAGGTGAAGCAACTGATGATTCTCTTTATAGACTGTTAATCTTCACAGGTATGCTGAAAACAGCGGATAACATTGAGCTCAAATACATGTTCTAGCACTGTTACAATATAATCTGTTTCTACCATGATCTACTTCAATATATCTTACCACGATGTGAAAAGAAAAATGTACTGCATATACAGTGATAATATGGTAATTAGCTTATTCCTTTATGGTATGTAACTGACATCATCACCATGGTAACAGTCATCATGGCTGTCTATAGAAGATGTTTTGGTGAGTCTTATTTTACCCTTTATAGTGAGTATTTAATTTATCATGTTTAACAATCATAATCATATGAATCTATGTTAGCAACACTTATCCCCACATAACACACTCACAGTGTGATACCAAGCTTTAATACCTTAGACTCTCATCCGACAGCATTATCTCTGACTTTCTGCTGATGGCGTATTCAAGTTCGGGGCTGACAATCAGGCCATTCTCTGCTAGCTCGATGGATGGTTCGAACAGCCGTCTCCATGGCAACTTGCCAAACATTTGGTGGGCTTCCCAGTAGCCCTTGATCTCTCCGGGCACCCCAATAGCCAGGCCACCTGGGCAGGGCACAAATATATGTATTATATACACACACATACAATTACATATTACCATTTCATAGGGCAGTATCTTCAACACAAATATTGGGATATATAGGGATACACAATACAACTGGTGAAAATCTTATTTTCCGTTATTGAGTTATTGGGAGATAACATGAGATTTACCTTATTTCATGTCTCTGATGACCTCAATGACATGTTACCTTTGACGTCATGACCCTAAATTCATTTCTATCTTTTTTACCTTATTATGAACACACCCTACAAATTTGGTGATTCGTTAACTCTGTTCTCTAGTTATCTTTTACACTAACAGGCAGACACAAAGGCTGCAGAACAACAAAGGCAGACAAATTAAAATTGCGGAACCGAAAACATAGCCTCCGCCGGGAGTAAGTTTCTGATGCACATTTTGGGTACAATACTAGTATATGGACGAGATTCTATGCCCAAAAAAAAGAACAAAAAAGAAAAATAGTAAGTCTACCACTCATAAATACACACACACACACACACACACATATCATATACATATGTAATATAATATACATGGACATCAATTGTATAATTGTAGATACAGAAAAATCATATATCGTAGGGGGAGACTTTGTGAGCTGAGGCGATGCAAAACTCCCTTACCCCCCCCCCCCCCCCCCCCCAATCCACGCCCCGCCCCTGCCTGGCACTCAGGGAAATAAACCTTTGAGCAGGGAGGTTCCTGTCACCTCCCTGCTTTGATGTATAGTTTAGTTTCCAAGAATGAAAATGAAGTCAAAGTTCTTGCTTCAAATAGCAGGAATTAGACTCCTGTAAAAACGACAGATTGTTACACATTCGATTTATTCTCATGGCAGAAGCTTCTTTCAACAGTCCAAGGCAGAATGAAAAATCCCCCTACCTACTGTTGAGGCGTCTTCTGATTTGTTGAAGTACATATCTCTGTGGGCTGCAAGCGGCGCCTTTTCACGGGAATCCCAAAAGTGCGCAGTCCCCTCATGTTTATCGTAGTAGAGGGTGAAGCTCCCCCCACCAATTCCTGCACTGTGAGGATTGTACAGTCCCACACATAGCAAACCAGCTATAGCTGCATCTATTGCACCACCTCCATCAGTAAGAACATCTCTGTTTTAGTATTATGGTGACAGGTGAAAGTATAGACAGTTACACAATCATGATGATAACCACTATAGCACATCTCTTGACTAGAAAGCAATCAGCAGTTTTCAATAACCCATCACTGACTGAACACAAAATTCTTGAATAAAAAGCAGATTGTGAAAGTAAAGTAGGCATATCAGACACATCAAAAGTTTATAACCTTTGGATGTTTGAGTTTCTTTCAAATCATTGAGTTCAGCAAATTTTGAATATTTGCTCATCATCAACTGGTCCACCAACATTTGATGGGGCATTCAATAGTCATCTGACTTGGATGACTTGACTGTGCCAACTCAAAGGGGGTGTTTCATCAGGGAGGTGGACCACCTCCCTGGTTTCATCAAGTTAGTCAGCGCTAACAATTTCATTGATTTTAATTGGCTGAGATGCTCTGGTTACTAACTGTTACTATGGTAATTGCCAGAGATTGACAACTTGTCAGCGCTGACTAACTTGATGAACAGGGATGCCAAGTTCAAAAAAATTTTATGAGTGAGATTTTCATGACTTGGCATTTCGGCATGCGAATATGCGCGCTTTCGAGCGAGGGTGTGGGAGGGGTTTTCCCCCCTGTGGCCTCCCACGGTAGGGAGCTTTTTCAATTTTTGCGATCAGGTGCATAGTTTTAAGTGACTATTTTTTACTTATTTTGAAAGACGAAAGGGAAATATACCTTCATTTGCAACTATCACTTTAATCTTTTGAGCTATACTTGTATAGGCCCAAGTTGCAGACTTGGCCCGATGGGTGATGCGTGAGAAAAATGGGTGTCATGCGTGAGATGGTGAGATTGCCCCTAAGTTCTTGAGTCTCACGCAGAATGCATGAGACTTGGTAGCTCTGGATGAAACACCCCCTGATCCAGGGGCGGATCCAGGAATTCTGTAAAGGGGGGGGGGGCGTGACTAATATTTCTGGTGCCACTTCCGGGTTTCATTCCATTTTTTTTCTTTTTATTTTCTTTGTTTTTAACGAAAATTAAAGGGGGCGTGCGCCGGTTGCGCCCCCCTCTGAATCCGCCACTGTGATCCAAGCAGAGGAACTAGTTCTCAGTGAATTATGTAGACCCTTAGATGAAGAACCGTTGATGGTAACTGTCTGAATGGAACCTTCCTGACAGAAAACTCTAGATTCAGAGGACATTAAGCTAGGCCACGTACACCATAGAAGTCCAGTCGAAGACGGACTAACGATGGGAATCCTTAAATGCCTCTATCAACTGAGTAACGAGAAGCCACAGGTCGTGCCATTACAAATCCTACTGTTAGCCTGTTTGTCAGTTTTAAACTTTCCTGCACAAACCTTGAATTATTTGTGCTTTGTGTATACATTTTATGGATATGGCCACTGGTGTCAGAATGTCAGTAACATCTTTATGAGATGATCAGTGGTTTGCAGTGGGCATTTAATGATAGAGGAAAAAGTGACATCTTTTCTTACTCTCTTGATTCTTGATCGGCGAGTATGAAAAACCAAAAAACGAAAAATTCATTTCCAACCTGTTTAATGTGCTCAAAAACAAACATACAAACACACTCTGTGAGTGTTTCTCTGTCATTTTTTCCTAATGTGAAGGGTCACCAATGAAAGTTTATCTTTTGATCACATGACCCCCCTAACCCACTACACTGTAAAATAAGGCCTCTTCATTAATCAGTCACCTTCCAATTTCGGAGCAGCCAGCCGCGTCTGCTGCTACAGCTGCCCTCTGGTAGACAAAATCTCGACTGGGCTCACTCTGGCTTGGTCTGCAGTAGATGATGCCAAGTGCTATACCTCCCCCGATGAACGCTGCCAAGATGACAGTAATTCCCAGACCTGCAAGGATTCTGAAGAGAAAAGACAAAGGGGGAACAAGGATATTCGTTGACATGAATGGATGGTATAAAGTGTAGAATATGCTATATATACACTCTAAATAAGAAGTGGTGTTCCAGTGCATGCTATTAGCGGCATTGGTGCTGTTAGGATCAACATCATTTTGTTCATCTACAAGAAATATGGGGCATTGGTCACTTGCTGCCTTTTGTCAGAAAGGGATTGTACTGAGGGACCGATTTGATAGTGCATTAGTACAATAAGATGAGTATTTCTTCCCCAGGGACATTGGGACGTGAACTTAACTACAGTATATTTAGATAATAGATGACATCCATTTCAAGCTTAATTGCTTACGATGGTGGTCTCCTGCATTCAATGATCTTTGTTGTTTACTGAAAAATACTGTATATCTTATTTCATGTTTCTGTGTACCTACTCTTAAAAAAAAATAGAGTGAAAATATTCACTCTTAAAAGAGTGAATACAAAAAAGAGTGAATTTAGAGTGAAATTGGAGTGAATTTTAAGTGAAAATGTTCATTTTCACTCATTTTGGAGTGACCTCAGGGATCACTAGAAGATTTTGGAGTAATCCCTGAGGTCACTCTAAAACGAGTGAAAATGTACATTTTCACTCAAAATTCTCTCCAATTTCACTCTAAATTCACTCTTTTTTGTATTCACTCTTTTAAGAGTGAATATTTTCACTCTATTTTTTTAGAGAGTACATTGCTCAATGCAATCACCTATGTGTATCTATTTGTGTACTGTTATTGATTTATTTCACTGCACTTGGTATTCTTTGTACTTTTTGAAATTTGTATTCAAATTGTATCCGATTGAATGCAGAAATAAAAACAAACAAACAATAACGACTTTATTTCAGAAGATATAACTGTGTATCCACAGAGTCGGGAAATTATTTAAGAAAGGAAATCATCACATACACCTGTCACAAAGTGTTTAATTCTTTCTTACTTGTAACTCGTCGGCGTCTTTTTCTGTGACTTGCTTTTCTCCTCCACAGCCAAGGCGGTGGTCAAGTTGTAACTCATGATGTAGAGAAGTAAAATGCGTGGTGACGAAGGATCCAACTCAACTTACTGTACCCCTTGGCGGCTATTCAAGCACTGCGATAAGTTAGTTGTTAATAAAGCTCAAACAGCGAAGATGGTCTATTTGCGATGAGTTCCACGATTGCAAAGCAAACTTGGTGTACTGATGAATGGGGTATACCCGCGGGCGTCCTCGTGGAAAGATGGCTTGAAGAACTGATTTATGTTGACTGCACGCGAGACAAAAAGGATTCCTGAATGAATGTGTGATAAGTCCTTAAGGTCCTTAAGGTCGTTAAAACTTTTTTTTCCCCAAACATCGTCAGTCCTCTTTGATGACAGAGTGATATGACGTTACTTCCATATTTAGGTCAGAAGTGAAATAGAACACCTATAGATTTGTGGATCTTTAATCCAATTGTTGTAAATATTGAAACATAAATTTTGGAATGAAGAGAGACCTGGCGGCCATACGAACTTGTGATTGAACCTGTATAGCTGTTGAAATATGCCCTGTTTCTCCTTCATGACAGATATAATCTGAAATCACAGTTTGCAAAGGTCAACAGCTACTTTAGATCTTAAATGAATCTTATTGAAATTTAATGCTTTTTTTCTGAATAAAGGATCTTGAAATTACTACACATTATCTTAACATCTCAGTCAAAACTGTACTATGTTTTGATTTTCGTTGATTGGAAATAAACTATGATTGAATTGAACTGAATTGAGTTGAAAACTTTTTCTATCAAGTTAATAACGCCAGTCTTCTGTAATCTTCCTCTATATTTTACGGTCATTGCATATATCTTATACCGAATTGGAAGTCAGATCTAAATGCTAACATATCATAGTTTGGAGTTCCAGGATGTCGAAACTTTAAACAGAATGTATCCATATTTGGATGTTTTACGAACAGTAAGAAATCAAAGTGCTCCTTGCTGGAGGAAATCGTCTTCGAAACAGTTACCATGATTCTATTGAAATTTTCTGGATATCCACATCGAAATCCCATTCAACATTATAATGCATAACAAGATCCTCCACTCAGCATATCATACCTGACTATCATAATTATAGTTTGCACAAAACTGGAAAGGTGTGCTGTAACAGAAAGTGACAAAGATCAACGCAAGTACAAACTAAGAAGCCCCGGGTTTGTTTGTTTGTTTGTTTGTTTGTTTGTTTTTTTTTTTTGACATCAACGACTATATAATCCTTTCACGTTGTTCATGATCCTGGAGAGGAGTGGCTTGTACAGTATTTGCCAGTTCTTCCTATATATCCCCTCTTCTCAACTCTTTTACGATCTTTCAATTTTCATGAGAAGTTATGTTTCATTCGATCAAGATAAGATATTGATTGGTAGATATATAGTTTGCACCACTCTATTCTATAATAGTACTACAGAGCATCAAATTTTCAGTTAATCATTCACAATTTGTTTATGGCGAAAATTAGATTCACACTATGAGTGCACTCGGTCTTATTGGGCGCAAACATCTCACAGTTTAGTTCTTATTTTACAGCAATAGCGATTCATTCTGTTGCCACGTTTTATGTTTTGTATATTTGGCTGAAAAACAGTTTTAATTTTTTTTCCTATTGAGAGTCTACCACATCCTGCTGTTTGTCGAATAGTTTACAGGTCATGGTAACCACCCATCACCGTGTATCAATGCACCTGTTGCACCATGCACCCAATTACCATGAACTCGATAATATATCCAGTGTGAGAAAAACTCATGGCCAATCAAGAATCAGATCCATTTATTGCTATCAAACGGAAAACATGATCGAGTTTGTACCAATTGAATAAAGCTATAGCTGCAATCAGTGCTTCCCAACTCAAGGTTTGAAACTGATAATCGAACGGATGTGGTCTTGAAATCAAAGTGAGCGCGGGGGATGGGGGGGGGGGGGGGAGATGGGGGAGGGAGGTTGGCCTATTTTGGAAAGGAAACCGTATAATGATTTGTGTACAGTCCAATATGATGACGATGAACAAGAGGGTGCCTACCGCCCCCCCTAAAAAAAGCACTTACTTATACATTGCTATTACTATTCTATTTTATTTCATTTTATCTTATCTTATTTTATTTCAACATATTTTGACAGGATAACAAGATCAGCAAGTGAATGCTGTTTTACATCAAGGTCCTGTACAATCCAACTATATAAATATAAAAAAAAAACTATACATGTCCACATAGGCGTACCCAGGATTTTTTAGAGGGGGGTGTTCAGTGGCGTACCGTGGGTCAAGACATTGGGGGGGGGGGGCACACCTCATGGAAGCAACATCAGAATTGCATAACTGTACAATTAAATGTGAGCGAGCGGAGCGAGCGAGCTTGAAAATTTTGACATTTTACCGTCCAAAAACTGTCGTTTGTAGCTACATGTATATTTTTTTCGCATTGGAGGGAGGGGGCCCCCGGTGCGCCCCCTGGATCCGCCACTGGTAGTCAAGGGTGTCGGTTTATGTTCATGATTGGGGGAGGTATGACCAGCGAGGGGGCGTCGAAGTGACCAAGCGGGAGAAGGATGTCCAAAATCTGCACTTTATATAGAGCATCCCCTAATTGTTTGTGTTTGTGAGTGTGTGTGTTTCATATAGATGGAAAAGTTAAGAAATGGCCACGGTCAAGTCTTATTATTGGCAATGCAAGGCATTTTAATATAGACTAGTATGTAAAGCAACACTGCAAAATCAATGATCAAGCTTTGATAGCAATTTTTAATGTGTACAACTATCAAACATTGCGCAACATTGCAGCGACTCTTTTTGCCATTCCGATATTCTGAGTACACTGCGCACATCCTGCTTGTATTCAAAATGCCAACCAGGAATCACGCTGAATCACAATCTTTTGTCGTCTCCGGGCTTTTTGAACAATGTTATACCTCTTTAATTATATGGTTAAAAGAAATCTTAGAAAAATATCTTTTTTTCTTGATCATCGTTTCATGTCGATTTCAAAAGCAGTTTACTAACCCTTGAATTACCATTTTCGTAGGTTTTTTTTCTTTCTTTTTTCTTTTTTTTTTCTTTTTTTCTTTTTTTTTAAATCAGCGGATTGGGGGGGGGGGGGCACGTGCCCCCCCCCCACCCCCATGCCCCCGTAGTAACGCCACTGTTCCTAGACCTAGATATCTAATGAATTTTAGGCGCAATAAAGTCATCCAACCACAATTTGTAGACTCACACTCAGTTATTTTTCAGTTTTAACTTTCAGTCATTGAAAAAATTCATATCTATACAATTACTAAAGATTACCAAGTCCATGTGCTATTACTAATTACATTGAGTAGCAAGTAACTTGCTACTCCCAGAGCTTCCAGAGCTTTTTTTTTTTTTTTGTATTTCAGCTTACAAAACATGGAATTCTTGTCATTTTTGGTTATTAAATCTTCGAATGACAATTCTAATCAAGATATACACTGATATAGTGACGGTCTTATAGATAACGATTTATACCAACAGTGTTCAACCCCAATCCTATCCCGGTATAGGGACTTTAAAAAAGTCCACTTGATATGCTTTTCGAGGACTTAAAAGGTTTTTTTTTTGAAGGTGATATAAAATCTGATAAATTTTGATAAATTTTGGCGAGCGAGCGCAGCGAGCGAGCCGACAATTTTTGTATTTCACCTTACAAAACATGGAATTCTTGTCAATTTTTGGTTATTAAATCTTACAATTCTAATCAAGATATAGTGACGGCTTCATAGATAACGATTTATGCCAACAAACTAAGGACTTGGAAAAATACTCTTAATTACTACGAGTGAGTGAGCCGAAATTTTTATATTTCCACGTCATCATTACGTTTTGTTCTTCTTATTTTTTTTTGATAAATTTTGGCGAGCGGGCGCAGCGAGCGAGACGAAAATTTGTATATTTCAGCGTTACAAAACATGGAATTCATGGAATTCATGTTTTGTTTTTATCTTGTTTGATTTGGTTTTCTGTTTGCGCGTCAGCTTCGCGCTCGGTGCAGTAACGTAGTATTAACACGTACTGTACACGAGTTCTTTAGTGCGTATGATATTATGTAACTCTATAATGTATCATCATCCACACAAACATTAAAACAAGGAAGAGAGAGAGAGAGAGAGAGAAAATGAACGCAAAAGAAAGGAAAGGCGGAATTCAAAACGGAAATAAAAGCGGTAAAGACAGCTTTTGTTTCATTTGTCAACATCTAAGCATTGCTGAAGAGGGGTGTTGAATAGCTCAAACACCTCCCTTTTGCCCAAGGGGGGTGTTTGAACACCTTAAACACCCCCCTTTTGGCAAAGGGGGGTGTTTGAACACCCAAAACACCCCCTCGGTACGCCCTTGCATGTCCACGATATAGATGTGGAAACTAAACCGCGCCCTCATTTCTTATTATCTGCACTCCCATATCAAAATGATTTCGATTGGATCGATTTCATTAAAATCACCACACCGACGTATTGGCAGGCGGATCAAGGGTTGGATTAATAAAGGGAAAATTTTACAACAGGTGTATAATAATTCATGAACTTCAACAAGACCCAATGATTACTATTCACAGAGTATTGCCGAAGAAAGCGTAATGATAACATTACAATTTTTTTCGACATGTTCAACATCCTTAAAAAGAAATCTAGCTAAAAAGTATTTGAAGATATAATTATTGGTCATAAAGCCACCTGCAAAAGTAAAGAGAGTTTTACATGTCGATATCAACATTTTACAGGTTTCCACTAACCACTGGGATAAGAATCGTTTGACTCTCATGATTATTTACAGAAAACGAGTATATTATCCACTTAAAATGGTTGCATATTCGCAGTCTGATTCTGCAGACAAACAATCATGCATGTTCTTAGACTTGGTTAGCAACATTTTTTTTAATTTTTTTTTTTTTTTTTTGGGGGGGGGAATGATGTTGGTTCATATTTCAGCTTTGCATCACAACAAATTTAAACCGCTATTTATGTCACATCAATATCAATAGAATTATAGCGATTGTGGGGGGGGGGGGGGGGGGGGGACTCCCCTTGTACCGAGCACGGCCTTTTTAAAGGGAAGGTATAGTTTTAGTTGTGGTCCGAATAAAAGGCGGGACTCACCTTTTATTAGAACCACTTTGTTTTGGGATATCTTAGTCATTATTTTCAAAACTGATATTCATCAAACCAAATATAAATTATGAAAGATCATTACAATTTTAAGAGGAATTCAAAGTTCAAATGATGAAAATCTATTCTTAAATGGCGGAGACATAAAAACAAAAACAAAGTGGTCCTAATAAAAGGTGCCTGGGACCCACCTTTTATTAGGACCACAACCAAAACTATACCATCCCCTTAACCACTTTCTTCGACCCCACCCCGTCACACCCACCACAGAGAACCTTTTGTAGGACTGTAGGCAGATGATATCCACTTTTCTTTCTAGATATGCTGCCCCTCAGCCCACCCAGCTATTGGTATTATGCTGGCGAAGTAACCTTTCAGAGACGAATTCCATTTCAGATTTGACAGCTTAAGATGTAATCTGGCTTTAATCAATTCTGATTCTAATCATCTATCAGCGATAGTAGGAAAACAAAAATTTTGCCATAATTTAGAGGTTCGTACTCACCGATTCAGATCTCAACTCAGAGTGTGAACACACATAACCATTGGAAACTTCAGTATACCAGTTTCATTGATGTATAATGTAAGACTTCAACACGCAGTTCAGAAACTGTAGGTTGCAGGGCTGTTTGAGCATGATCACTCTGCAAAACATTATAACGCTTAATGATACTAGTCCCGGGATACTAGTATTCTGGTTTGCTCATCATGATCAAATGAAAAAAAAAAATATCGAAAAAACGCGGAGTCACCAGTTTACGTTGACCTTCCTACTTTCCTGGTGAAAGTGCTTGTTTGTTTGCTTGTTTGTTTTTGTATGTTATTATACAGATAGTTTTTTGTGTTAATTAGTCTTTTTTTTTCTTTTTTTTTTTGGGGGGGGGGGGGGTGGGAGGCTCCGACATAGGGAATGAGATGGGTGAGTGTTCGTGGTTGTTGGGTCAAGGGTTATGTCCCCCCCCCCCCCCCCACATTCTTTAAAATTCAACAAATTCTCACTTCCTGGCAGAGTAGTGAAAGGGCAATTGACTTGCTCATTTAGGAAGGAACAAACTGTGACAATGACAATGATAATGACAATGAATGACAATGAATTTTATTTCTTAAAACGGCCCATCCCGGGGCATGGAAAAAATACAATGAGTATAAAACACACAATAAAAAAAAGATTAAATCTTTGGCAGTCACAACACATAAATACATGTAACATAATATCGGCAAGATTTAACAACAAATAGAGCACACTGTGTCAACTGACACACTTCACAGTTTTGGCACTACTAAAAATGATTCTAGTCAAACTTCGACATATAAATAAATATCTACAATTAGCAATAGGCAGCTTGTGGTTCCCACAACGAAATTTACACAGAGTTACTGTAGTAATTAATCTTCTCATCCAGCGATGGTTGCATCAAAATTGCAAAATTTCTTAATTCTTAAACGGATTGTCTGAATTTTCCTCAAAATTTCAGTGATGTAGGCCCTAATATCGTTGCGTTCACTCAATCCACATATCTCTATCTCATGGCCATCACGGGGGGGGGGGGAGGTGCGTTGGGTGCCAACGCACCCCTTTTCAGACCTTTAAAAAAAGTTTGACATATCACCACTTCAGTCTGCAAGTGACCCCACCCCGGACCGGGGGGGGGGGGGGGGAGGTAAACATGTAATCTTGTTCTCCAATAATTCCCGAGATGAGGACAATTTTCTTGCTTTTTTGATAGAATACTGTCCAAATATTTTTCCCAAAATGTGCACCAGATTGCAGAATTTCAATTCTGAAAATGCAAAATCTGCTCTCTCGCGTGGGACAAAATGTTTCATCTAAAATTTGCACCAGGTCGTTAACTTCAGTTTAAAAGAAGCAAAAGTTCCGTCGGGTATGGCAGGGGATATCTTCTCTCAGTGAACCCTTCCCCCGTTTTGTTTCCCTTTAAAACTTTAGTACACTTTGGGGATTGACAGCTTCCTGATTCTATCAAAAATATGTTAATGAGATATTTTTATTTGGAATTCTAAGAATTCAAAAGCTCCTTCGTATGCATGGGCATCAATCCCAGAGAACAAAGGGTACAAACATGTAATCTAGTCCCCTCCCCCATATTGCCCGAAATGAGGAAATTTTCTTGCCTTTTTTGATAGAAACTGTCCAAATATTTCATCCAAAGTGTGCACCAGATTGCTGAATATCGATTCTGTAAAAGCAAAATCTCTCTCGCGTGGGAGGGGATAGCCCCTCCCGCACCCTCCCCCTTTTCCTATAGACTTAGTACTCTTAATTGTAGATAGATTTAGATTTCCAAATGTTTCATCTATAGAGTGTGCACCAGATCTATCATTTCAATTGTAATAAATCTAAAAACCCCTCATCCTCCTTTAATTTACCTTTCTTCAGCTCGGTTCCTATCCATTCACTCTGCACACTTTGGGGATTAACAATTTTCAAAATATTCCACAAAAATGTGCATCAGATCGTTCAATGTCAATCCTAAAAATACAAATGCTCAGTCGTGGGGGAGGGACTACTCCTTCCTACACCCTCCCCCTTCCCTGACAACTTCCGTATCTCACCGTACGCCACTAATCGAATGTGTGTGTGTGTGTGTGTGTGTGTGTGTGTGTGTGTGTGTGTGTATGTACGTGTGTTTAATTAAACCATGGCTGATTTTCAGTTCAGTACATAAAGTACATGTAAATTTCCTGTGACAATTAGTACCCAAAATTAAATTGAATACAAAAGTAATGTCTCTTAAAGTATAATGTTAAAATACTCTATCAAGTATGCACCAGATCGCAAAATTTCACACCCCAAAACAAACTATACATTAAAAAGATATGGTCTCATGGGGGGGGGGGGGGCACCCGCTCGCTCATGTTACGGGCTCGGTCGCTCCGCTCCCTCGCAGGTTATAGTGGGTTACAGTACATTATTTAGTGTCAAAACGCACCCCCTTGAAAAAAAAAAGCTGGTGACAGCCATGGTTTCTACACAAATCTCAAGCTAAAAATGAATAAAAAATAGTGAACAAGAATAACCTCACGTTACGTCAGTTTTGGGAGCATGAGAGTGTGTGTTTGTGTGTGTGGGATATGAGTAGGCCTACAAGTTATTGTGTATGTTTTGTTTGTGGATTTAGAAATCTACATCTAATGTGAATGATGAAACACATTTCTTACTTTCCAGGATCTTTTGGAAATCGAAGTAATGGTGAAACTGTTAATGGTTTGGTGTAGCCGTTGGTGCAGTTTAAAGGGGAAATCCAGTCCAAAAATGACTTAGTCTGATATAAAGAGAGTAAAACCTTAGGAGTTCAACAGTAAAAATTTGACTGAAGATGACAAAAAAAGGAAGTTATGAAATTTTGAAGTTTTACTAATTTCTGTAAAACAGTTCTTGTACAGTGAATACGAATATACAAATGAGTGAGCTGACCATGTCATACCCTCTCAGTTTTCCATTGATCGTGTACAAAGAATGATGAAAATTCAATGTTTCTGTCAATGAAGTCTCAAACATGATGTTATTCCCGGTTGAAACTTCAGAATAGTGATTAGTTACATATATTAGGTTTTGAGCCTCGGGCATAATTGCGTTTGAATGAAAATCTGGAAATTTCAAAATTTAATGAATAAACTATAGGGCCTATGGCAAGTTGTGAGGGAATGACATGCTCACTTTGCCATTTGCATATTCATATTGACTATTCAAGAACTGTTTCCTCAATCAGAACTTCAAAATGTCATAACTTCCTTATTTTTCATCCGATTTCGATCAAAATTTTACCGTTGAACTCGTAATATTTTACTCTTTCTTATCAGACTAACTTATATTTGGACTGGATTTCCCCTTTAATGCACTGCACCAATTCCTAGATTTACTCATGATTCTTTAGATCTACATGTATTCCTTCTTTCTTCTCTTAGCCTGTCTTGATCTCACACATAGTAATGTATCGGGAAAGTACCTGGAAACGTTACCCGCTCAACGCTAGTTGGCGCATTCCCCGGCAGCGTTTCACTTTTGGTTTTCTTATGTTATGGTAATTTATGTGCATTCTCCCGTCACACTCGGTGCAGCGGAGTCGAGCCAAGAGGTAATATTTTTGCGTTTGATTAAACCTATGTTTCATTAAATTTATTAGGCCGGATATTGTGCAATATAAAATGTAGAATGTTGCCGGAATGTTAAACGTCGAGCGGGTAGATATTTGCGCTTCATTTCAATTTAAGTGATGTGGGCTCTGCTGTGGCCTGCGCTGGCCTGTGCTCCAGCAATAACGTAATACGTATGCTGTAGTCCCACCTCCTTCATTTTGAGTTAGCTAAGAATCCCACGTCATGTTTGTTTATTAAAATCCTTGTCACCTGATATAGACGTCTGTACTCTAATAGCTCGTGAGTCATGTATGATGTAAATTGAGCTGAGCGATAGCTTGTGTGACAGTATCATATTTTCTATGTGTGTGTGTGTGTGTGTGTATGAAGCGCTTTTGCAGAATGAAAGTGGATAGACGCTTTCACTTTCACTATTCAGCATGTTCAGGAATGAATGTAAACTTAAGCTGTATTCAAGAATCGGCTTCAGACAGCCCTTTGTTTGCTGTACACAAGCTAGAATCTAAGTCACAATGGCCCAAATTTGCGAAGGTGGTACAAATGAAGCCATGGTTTAAACCATGGCCAAAAACCATGGAGCACCAAGTGTCATTTCGTCGACAAAATGACCGTTTCGTTAATGAAATTATCATTTCGTGGACGAAATGTTCATTTAGTTACAAAATGTTGTCATTTCATTACAAAATAATCATTCCATTGACGAAATGACTGATTTCGTAAAGAAATATTCCATATGCGACACTTGGCGCTCCATGGTTTTTGTACATGGTTTAAACCATGGTTTCATTTGTACCACCTTCGCTTCGTGAATTCAGGCCTAAGTGTCGCAACAGGCTTCGCATGGCATCTGGTCGAGCTACTAGATTTAGGGCTGTTAGGCCTACTAGTTGTTATAGATAATAAATGTATTAATCATTATTTATACTTCTATATATTCTATTTAAACTTTTTTTACCCTTGCAGTTTTGAATCCCTTTCAGCAACTCATTGATGGTGAAAATTGTGTATATACATAGTGAGCAAGAGGGCGGTGGCACAGCCCTGGTGACAAAACAATTGTAGATCTCATTTTATGATTTATTCAATTGTTGTATTCAAACCTCGGCCAAACCTAAAGGCAGATACATGTGTGTCCTGATTTTACATTCAGAATCATTCAAATAGGCATAATTTTGGCATTTCTGGTAGCTAAAACTAATTAAAGCTTTGTATAGGGGTGCATTTGTTTCCACCTCCATGACCATGATGACCATGCCTGAATACCCTGAGTTCAACCTCAGCTGCAGCAGTGGCAGCAGAGAGTCCATTGTTAGAACACTGTGTACAGTAATACGTATGAGCATGACGCGTGGTGTATTGTGTAAGATCAGTGCCAGTGTGCAGTAATTTAGTTGCACAGAGAATAACTTTGAATCTTGCTCATTGCTATGTCCTGAAACAAATGTTTTACTTGATATTAAATGTCTCCCTGATCCAGGTGATGAGACCATTTTTGTAATTTATTACAATTTATGGATTTCTCTTTTCCTATAGCCAACAAGTATCAGTAGTTCATTCATGTGGTCCCTCCCATTGAGTTCCATAGCCAGGAATTCACTAAGTTGTTGCTACACGTACAAATTGTAGGTAGGGCAAGTGTCTTGCAAGCTTTGTGGTTATTATGGGCAACTTTTGTGAGCAAAGCATGCATAATAGTACCTTGGAATACATTACAGAACCAGTTTATTGGAGACATGGCTGTGGTAGTGGGGTGATGGTTGTACATGTAAAGGCATGGCCCTCTCACAGACATTTGGTGATGGCATATATACCCATCACATGTTCGTGTAAAACATACTGCAACATTTTTCTTGGTCTCTGTGTTCTTGTTTTGTTTTGTTTTGATTTCTTTTCTTTTTAAGGACAGTATCTCATCTTCTATGTTCTCATTTCATAGAGTCCAGTGACAGTGTAAGTTGTGCTCTCTCTGACTGATGATGCTGACTGACACTGATGTGTTTATGGGAAATTGCATCAATTTGAATTGAAAATCCATCCATCCACCTTTGACTGACTTTGAGTACGGTACCCATATTCATAAAAGGTATGATCGTTTTCTTCAACATCGTCAGAGTTATCATAAAGTAAACTTCAAATAGTTCCATGATAGCATGAAAGTTATACAGTATCATTCCCATGCTAATTATCATTGTAAAATATACACGTGTATGTACAATGTATCATGCTTCCATATTGCCAGTGCTCAAACTAATTACTGTTTAAGTTATCAGACCATAAAAGTTGTTAATATCAGTGCTTCTACTGAGACAAAATAGAGATTCAGTAATCTATTCAAAATATGTGGTAGTATGACCTTGCAATTTTGATATTATTGTCCCATCCACAAATTTAGTTGCATGAAGATTGTGGTCACTATCTTTCAAAGATTGCATAATTTTATCCTTTATTCACAGCCATTCAAATGTGCATACTGAAAAAAAAAATCTGTTGCATTGATCAGTTGCATACTGTGAGCTAATGATAAAACTTACTTCTTCCAACACATTTGTGATTTGAGAAAAATACATCGTAACACTACAATTACGAAACAACTGCATACCAGTCTGCTTCCAGAAGGAAAAGCCCTACAACATACTTTGTCTGAAGCTTCTGTAAAAACCTTCAGAAATGAAAAATTATCTTTTCTTGATTGTTTTTTTTTTTACTTATTCAACAATATAATTGTTTGTAGTGTCTAATATTAGTTCTTAATTTGTTCAGGCGCATTAATCCAGGCTAACAAAACATTATGCCCCTGAAGGAATGGTGAAGCAGTATCTTTTTTTTTTCCTTAAATAGAAATCTGTCAGTATGGCTTGCTGAGTAAAGCAACAGTGAAATGCTTCATCCAGCTCTATCTTGTTCTTCTCGTATTTCACTTTAGATCAGACTTTCAACAGCCACATTGCAGTATGGTCAAATTTCGTCGTGGAGGTGGTCAGCCTGCCAGTAGTGGGGGTGAGAATGATTCCCCATCAAGGGCCAGTGCTGGTGGAGGGAGCATGGACGAGGTGGACCTTGGATGGGGTGCAGGGCTTGGGGCACTGGGGGGAGACAGTCCACTCCGTAAAGGATTTGGATCCTTTGATGAGCAGGCTGAAGCTTCAGCGAGAGGGGAATGTGAAGGTGAGGTCATCAGCAGAAGGCTCTTCTCTCCATCCTGCCGTTTCCTCTCCTTACATTGCTTTAATTGATATTGGGTTTACTAGTGGAGATATCGCTTTTCTGTTTTTATGGTTACGTGTAACAGGAATAGAGATTTCATCAAGATAAAAAAGCAAATTCTCATTATATTGTGAGTGTAGTTATTAGAAAAAAAAAATCATTAGTTATCTACAACCACTAAAGAACCATTTCAAGTGTCTTAAAACTGTTCACTATATTTCAAGGATACTGTCATGTATTGATCGAGTCTTGCAATTGTGTTTACAAAGAATGCATATCAAACAGTACATCGTTAGATTTTGAGATCACAAATATAATTGTAAATACTAGACTTATTCAGACAGTAAATATGATGGTTTGACTGCTTCAGTACTTAACACATTTAACCCTATTTTAACTGGGCTATTTGAGACCAAGTTTTTTACTGGGGGGGGGGGACCCCCCCCCACTTTCAGATCTCGGCCTCCGATTGCACGATCGCCACAAAATTTTGCCTAAAGATAGAGCCGGATGTCAATTACACGATTATATGGTCATACAATAGAAAAATATTGGCTTTCTATTTTTGATAAATGAATTATGCAACTTTATGCATGAAATCATATTTTCACCTATAACTCCATTAAAAAGACTGAAGGATTGCTAAATTTTAGTGTCAGAGCTCCTCAAGACACATCAAACAATTTTCTTGTAAAAAAATAGCACAATCAAAATCAATTTCTTTTGTTTTGTATTGTTTTGTAAATTTCTTATGTATTTCATTGTTTTTCGACCTTTTGTTTTCTATTGTTTTTTTTTGCCAAAACTTGTCGCAGGCACTTTTTCAAGCTTATCTACACTAGAATTTATTAATTTCAATGGTTAAAAGTTGAAATAATCTGATTTATATCAATTTAACCAAAAAACACAATTTGCACACGATATCATAAATTTGAGCTGTTTTCGGGTTGATCTGCATATGCGAAACATTACGTAACTTCAGAACGGTGTACCCGGACGTCCCAAATTTGGTCTCAAAATATGCGGGAGACTTCAATGAACAAAGTCATGAAACGACGCGGCAAAATCTTTGCGCGTTGCGGAATCGTGGCGCAAAATGCCCCCCCCCCCCCCCCCAGTTCAAATAGGGTTAAACCCAATGCTTGGGAGAAGTGGATGTGACATGATTAAAGCCTTTGTGTGCTATGTGTGCCAAATGGCATAGGAAACCAAAGTCCCTGGCACAGAAAGTGTTCAGCCTGGAGGGATTTTCAATACTTGAAGGAGAAAGGTTGTGTCTCTTTAATGCTCTATTGCTGCTGTTTTGATCTTACTAGCTATTCTAATCTTCTCTACATGTGAATATTGTATGCTATGATATCATCAAAGGGTGCGTTCTAGCGCTCTAAAGCGAACCAAAGCGAACTGAACTAAAGCGTACCGTACCGTACCATGCCAATTTTGGTGCGTTCGAGCGCTCTGTGGAGAAAGCGTACCTCACGAGTTATTTTTAGAAAAGGTCACGCTTGTTTACAGCAAGAATGTCATTCACCTCTCGCTTGAACTACTTACAGCTGTCCCGAACAAAGGGAATGATGTTTTTGCATTGTGACGTATGCGCTTGATACGTGCATGCTTTACAACGAACTTTTGCTACGCTTTGGTACGCTTTTGGAGCACATCGGGAAGTGGTCCACTTTTGGCTCGGTACAGTACGGTACGGTACACTTTAGGAGCGTTCGAACGCTCCTCTGGCGCGGGTACGTTACGGTACAGTTCGCTTTAGGTGAGCGCTCGAACGCACCCTTAGAATTAATCCTTTGATCCAGAAGAAGTTTAGAATAGATACACCATACTGCTTTCTTAAATGACATTTGATTTCCACCTTGTCACCCCAGATGAATTCTCTGTGGAACAAGCAGTTGAGGCAATAGGATTTGGATGGTTCCAGTTAAAGATATCTGGACTCACAGGATTTTGCTGGGTGAGTATGACACACCTTATAATGATAAACTGTATTCATTGTTTGTTTTGTCATGTTCTGGATAAATAATATTTACATATTTTGCTACTCATCCTTAATATGCACTCTGCCAATCAACAAAAAGAGTGTGAAGTTAAAAATCTGATGCAGTGGTTACTTTGAGTGCTTGAAATGTCATCTTTCTTGGATCCATCAGATGGCTGATGCAATGGAGATGATGATTCTGTCCATTCTCTCACCCATCCTGAGATGTGAGTGGCACCTGTCATCCTGGGAGGAGGCTCTCATCACTACTGTCGTCTTTATTGGAATGTTCCTCAGCTCCACTGTGTGGGGTATGATCTGTGATAAGTTTGGCAGACGAACGGTGAGTGCATCTCCCCGCGTACCGAAAGTAACCATGCAAACTTTCCAATGATTTGCATACATTATTATGTGTACCAAAATCCAAAAATGAATTGAAATGTTACTGTAGTCTTAATTCAAAAGGAAAATAATGATATTATCACTGTCAGGTTTGCTTCTTGAGTGGATGTGACTTGATTATTGTGCGAGAAGATTTTTCTTCTCTTTTACTGTAGAACAAAATGACTTACTAACTCTGTGACTATGCTTCTTTTTTTTTTTTACAGGGTCTCATAATTTCTGGCTGTTGGATTTTTTACTTTGGGATTGTGAGCAGTTTTTCGCCGACATATGGTTGGATCCTCATGATGCGAGGGATGGTTGGCATTGGAGTAGGAGGAGTCCCTCAGGCGTAAGTTTTCTCCTCTTTTCTTGTCTTCATCTTATGTTTGTGGAATTAATTAGTCCCATGGGATGTTTCATGAGTATATGGGGATCTTCATTTGTTTCATTGGTTTGAAACATTTTGTTTAAAATGTCATCATATTCAATATCATATCTGTTCAGATGATAATAAATTTTTGCTTTCTTTTAAATCATATGAATTGCATGCTGATTCTGCTCTCCTTACCTGTGAAGCTTGACTTGTGCAGACTCTGAATATATCATATTTACTCCAAGGCTCAGCTTAGCAAATTCTAACTGTACAAATAAGTTTCTTTCTTGTGGCACACTATTAATATTTCTCGAACATGTCACAAGCCGAGCAAATTTTTTTACTGCGACCTGTCTATGTCTGCTCAAATTGTAATAGTTAGTCAGGTGCCAATTCTGCAACATAGTGCTTAAATCCACAAACATCTGTCTCCATGTGGTACCGAAGAGATATTCCACACTGGATCGCCTGGCTCAATTTTGGTTGCACACTTTTGTTTCATCTCCCCATACTCGGTTTATAAATAACAGAAGCTATAGAATGCAGAAGCTCACATTGCTACTTTGACTACTCAAAGACACAGGGTCTCTATTATCCTAATTTTGCAATCTCTGCATTGGATTAGTTTTAGAGTTTCATTGCTTGGTTTCCGCTGCATTCAAGGTTCAGCTCCTCAGTGTAAAATTTCTTTAGTAAGGCCTGATATACATGTATACCTGCCCAAAAATTATGCTTATCAAATTCTTGTGGCCTTCTCATTCTAGAATTGAGTGAAATGAGCCTGTGCATGTGCCTATGGAACAGCCTTTGTGAAGACATATAGACATGTAAATCATCTGACTCCTTCAAAAATCACTGTAAAATGCAGTTTTTTACTCTGTAATTAATTGTGTCAATCCTGTATGTAACTTGATTCATTCATTGTTGACTGTGCCTTGAGCATTATGCAGAGTAGATTTGGCTCTGTAAGTTACATGAGTAAGGAAGCTATTATTATTAAAAAGAAGTAGGTTCTCTTTAAATTTAGTATTCATGTCAGCTTGTTAAGTATGTAGGTTGCCTAAGGCATCTTGTGATTGGCTAGCTTGTGATTTCATGCTGCAGTGATTCTATTCAAGGATTATTGGTAGTTTTCTAGAGACTTAGAGATTAGTTCCATGTGACTGGATGGTACATTCATTGCAGTCATATGATGGCGTAACCCTAAAAGAGGGAGGGGGGGCGGAATCCGAATCTGCCCCGCTATGTTTTGTGCTATAATTCTGTAACTCGAGAAGGCCTCGTCGCGAGGCTTATTGACTTTCTTTATTCAAGTCTCACGCAACTTTAGAGACCAAATTTGCAATGTTTGTGCATACTCTTATGAAGCCACACCCATTTTTGTAATGGCATGTTGCCCCAAAACAGGCACAATTTTGTGGATTTTATGTACATTTCCTATGGAAAACAGTGCTATGTCATGAAAGTCATAAAAACCTGATTATTTTTACAATTAATCACTTTCATTGATTAATTTTATGCTAATTATGGTAGAAAAGTGGTCAGTGACAATTTCCAATAAAAACGAGAGAAAAAAACAAAAGTTGAAAAACAAAGAAATACATGGGAAATTCCAAAAACAATATAATACATAAGAATTGAAATGACTTTTGAAAGTTTTTATGATGTACAATTGTTGAATTATATGCTATAAAAGATATGCAAACCAAGCATGGGTAAATTATTGAAAGGGCTTCAGTCTGTGCAACCATTTTTATAGCAAAGGATGCACAGAATGTCTATGAAATATATAAAACAAATACATTGTTTTTTAATATATGTACATTTGTATCCTCCTGGTTATCTTAGTTGTGTATTTCCTTGTCAGCGCTGCATTTAAACTTCATACCGCTATCGAAAGTGCCAAAACAAATTTTCTTTTTATATTCTTTCACATACAGCGAATGATGTACATCTGTCCTGTCTTACATCTGCTCTAGTGCAGTGTACATACTGTATGCTAGTCTTGCTAATTGTTAATATTATTGATCTGGTGTTAATTTCAATCTGATTTTGTCCTGTTTATCGTGTGATTACGTTTTTGCTGTCTTTCTACAATGACCTGACACCTCTGATGTGAATCTGAGAAAAGTTCAGTTATTTGTGGATTTTCTATTGATTTCCCACATCACAGTGTCACCTTGTATTCAGAATTCCTGCCGTCAAAGGTCAGAGGCCTGTGTGTGACGTGTATTGAGGTGAGGATTTTCACACCCTACCTACCTACAGACATTCAAAATGCTAGCTACACAAGACCTGCTAGTCGTTTTATGATGACATTCAAAATGCTAGCTGCATGAGACATGCTAGTTGTTCTGTAATGCAAGCAATATCATTGATAAACATGACATGTATGTCTTCTTTCAAATACATGTATGTATAATGTGGGATAATTAGAATCCTGGTTGCAATCGGATAATTGATAGAAAAAGAAACAATAGTTGAGTAGGGCAATGAATTGGACAGTCTCAGAAATATTGAATGAAGTGAAACATTTTCATTGTTTTCAGCACAACATTTTTGCCTCTTATGCAGTTTTAAATATCTATTTGTGAAGATTACTGATAAGGATAAACGATTGTAAAGAGAGGAGTGAATGAACATTTAGTTTCAGAACGGAATTGTAGAATCTGATACCATTTTTTTTTTATTACGATAAATATAGATCAATGTGTTGATTCTGTTGTACTTGTAAGTATTTGCAACCAGGGGCACACATACTCACACACACGTGTGTGTGTATGTGTGTGTTTCTTTTAATTCACAGTCAGGCAGGAAAGCATTGGTATTTCTCTCAGAAATGTGTCACTGTTGCTTAATATTCTTTATCAGAATGTACAAACACATATCTCTACAAATATCTGGAGGGCAGTTTTTCTTCATTCCTTCACATATTTGAGAGGACACCATACCTACGTATGTAGTCTTTTTGTCTTTTAATTTTGTAGTCTGATTTTATCAAGCTTTTTCAAGATTGTTTGTTCATTTCTTGAACCATGTTCATAATGTCCATCATGTTCTCAATTTATGAAGATATTTTGGGCTCTTGGTACCATCCTGGAGGTGTGTCTTGCTTTGGTTGTCGTGCCAACCCTAGGATGGCAGTACCTTCTCATCTTCTCCGCCATTCCTATGTTGATCTTCATTCTCATGTGTAAGGTAAGAATACACTCCATGGTCACACATGGCCTGGTGGATTGATGAATTCAAACCACATTTTTTTTTTTTTTAACCCAGGGGATCTAGTAACACATTGCTCACTTGACCTGCTTAGTCTACATACTTGTAAGTTGTACTTAGTTGTAACCCTAGCATTGTGGGAGCCGGGTACCTTTAAATGTTTCTACAAATGAATGGGGCTATATAAATGCTATTTCATTATCATCATCATCATCATCATCATCACTTCAACCCTTGTGTAGATCTTATCAAGAAAAGCTGTGTCCAAAAAAAATATATGTATAGATTTCACTCTGAATAGTTGATAATGCAGATTTCAAACATTTTAGAGTGTATGGACAAGGTTAATGTCAGCAGATAGTAAAAGTTGTTGCAAACTCTTAAACACTTTCGACTGCATGTACGGATATGGGTACTTGGATGAGCAACTTTTATTGTGATTATATTTCAGTGATGAGACCTGTTTATATCTCTTCTTAATCAAAAAGTTGATATTCATACAGGTTTCAGGCATTCACAGTACCAACTTACAATTGTACATATCATATGAGAACCTTTTCGTTTCACAACATGAATGCCATATAAACAGAGCATGGCCTTGATTTGATTTTATTTCCTTCTTTTTTCTGATGGGTGTTATACGAAGGCTTTAATCCGAAGGTTATTCACTATGAATATAACATATCTCTTGCATTTTCGCTATCAAACCTGTGTATGGGTGAGAAGATGTAAAACAGCTTGAGATGGATGATGTTACGTTTGTCTTACAGTGGTTGCCAGAGAGTGCTCGGTATCAGGTTGCCTGTGGCAACCAGGCTAAAGCTCATGAAATCCTGAAGAGTGTTGCTCTAAGTAACAACAAACCCATGCCACTGGGCAAGCTGAAGTGTGAGGATACACAGGTGAGTATGGATGGGACTACTGCAGTCTGGATGAAGACAAAAAGACATTATGTAATCTAGATACATGCATGTACATAAGTACACTCCCTATCTATGGTAATCTTTATATCCTCTTTCTCTCTCTCTCTGTAACATTATATGTGAGAGCTTGGTACTAACATTTTTCTAGGATTGCCCATTTGGGCCACTACACTCTTTGAATTTGAAGTTACATTACATGATTATACATGTTTGTATGCACACAGAATTTGCCTGATCACAGTCCTAACCACTGATAGGATATTGGCAGTGTGGATTCCTCATCAGGATATTTTTGTATAATTTATTATACTCACAGATGTAAAAGTTAGCAAATCGTACAAGTTGTCATTTTCTAGTGCAAAGAATCTTTTGTAATAACGGTATAGATCAGTGGGAAGCTTGAAGCATTATTTGAAAGACATGATACACAGAGAAGATTGAATGACATGTAGACATGCTCATGGTTGACTCTCTTTTTCTGTGTTATGTTCCCAGAAACGTGGTTCCTATCAAGACCTGTTTAGTTCCAGAGAATTAGGAATCACAACGGCACTCCTGCTCTTTATTTGGTGAGTTCACCAATTTGGAGTGATCCTTGTACAGTGCACTCCTGTTATAACAAACACGGTTATAACAAAATTCTGGTTACAATGAAGTAAAACAGGCCGCAGCACTATCGGCTCTATGTTTTTTTATTATTTATTTGTTCATTTATAACGAAATTTAGAAACAAAGAAAGAAAACTGCCGGTCCCGAGGACTTCGCTATAATGGGAGTCCACTATAGTACATTACTGCCAAATAGGAGAAGGAATTTATTATGCTTCCATGTCACAGTTGCTTTTTTACAAGGGGAAATATTAGGTATGGCATGTATGATCATTGTACGTTATTAAAAAATGCATTTTAGAACCACTCGTAGCTCAACATTGCAGATTTTGATAAGTCATTTGACCTATCCTATATGTAATGATATGATATTACATTAAATAAACCTCTGAATACAAATAATACCAGGCTATTAAAATTCAATCATAGGATAATGTTGGGTCTGTTGCCAGACAATTACCAAGGTACAATTGTATGAGAGTTTGCTTTACCGGAATGTTATAAAGAAATTCAGAACATTTCTACAATGAAATGTGTTAGCATTTTTCCAAAAGGAATGGTTTTGTAATTAATCAATTTTCATTTCTCTCAACAGGTTTGCCAATGCTTTCTCTTACTATGGTTTGGTTCTACTCAGCACTGAGCTCTTTGCCTACGGGGATTCTTGCTCAGGTTTGTCACTCATGACTATTTTATGTGGTGCTAGTGATAAGCATGTCTTTCTTTTCTCTGGATTATTATCATTGTCATCATTAAAAGTAGTCCAAGCAATTTTTCATCATTTGACTCATTCTCACATCAAAGTTCTTGGGCAGATTTACAGCTCTGTGTTATCATACTTGTTTTGGTATAGGATTTGTTAGCTTGTTTATATCATTTCTATCCCTCCCTTTTCCTTTCCACTTTAATATGTAGAACTGATTGTTATCCACTCTATAGACCGATTCTGTGACGCGCTATGTGTATTTTTGGCATGGGCAACGCCATTAACGCGGCGTCTTAGCCGACCCTCCCTCCTCTCTCCCCCACTCCATTCCGCACGCGGAATGAAAAACTGATGCATGGTCGTTTTAGCCAATAGGCGTCTCGTACTGAGTGCGCGAATGCTTGCTTAGTGCGCGAACCTTTGTTACAAGTGCGCAAACCTTTGTTACAAGTGCGCGATAAACATGTTGCCCGGGGGTGGGGAAGAGGAGGGGGGGTCGGCTAAGACACCTCCAAATGAGCTCATGGCTGCGCCCAGTGCCACAAATTGTCTGCTGCCCTCAACGAACCCGAATCGGTCTATACGTTCCTCTGCACCTCTGAATAGGTCACTGAGATATATGTTGCATTACAAATGCTGAATTTATTATTATTAGTTTAATATGTATGACAATTGAATGCTATAAAGTGTGAAGTAAGACACGGGAGATTCCAAGGGATGATTTGAATAGACTGATCACTGTATGGGTCCTGCTTACAGGTAACAGTGGCAAGAGTAATGCAGGAGATGACTTTAGCTGCTTTGATGAATGCAAGACTTTGACCAAAGGTGATTACGTCTCACTGCTGTGGACTACAATGGCTGAATTCCCAGGTGAGGATCATAATGAATAATACAACAAAGTGCATTCAGTGTACACTGAATGAGGTTTTATTCCATTTCTTTCAGTAAGACCAGCATGATCTCCCAAAGTGGAGTATACTTGGTAGTGAGAGACACACTATACATCTACTCTCCTGTGGTATCCTAGTAGCCAAGCAATTCAAGAACACTTTCATCCCTCAGAAAGTATATCATTGTTGGTTGAATCTGCATCTTGCAAATATATGTTTGATTCTACTTTTCTTATTTGTGCCTTCATCTCTATCAGAAAGACAATTAACTGTGACTGTGGTTCATGCTGTACAATCAATTCCTCTTCATCTTGTAATTATTTTGTCATCATCATTATTAGTATTATTAGTCTTGTTGTAATTGTCACAAAACTATGACAGTGATCACTGTCCATGTGAGGGTGTGTTTCCAGTGAGCATTCCTTTACCAAGCAAAGCATAAAAAAAAAGAAACCCAACAGCCTGAAGCCTTCCTGCCCACCTGTCATGGTGGGGTCTCCACATCCCAACAAATTCTTCCGTGACAAGTATTACGTCCACAGGCAGCCTCCTGCATACATCCCACTCTGACGCATAATCATTGAGAGGCATGTGTGGAAGCAAAAAACACAAAAACAAAACAAAACACACCAAAACACACAACAACAACAACAACAACAACAACAACAACAACAACAACAACAACAACAACAACAACAACAACAAACAAACAAAACAAAATAAAAAGACCAATAGAGCACTGAAGTGATGATATCACAGTCTTTTGTTTAACTTAGTGAAGGTTCCACCCGATACCCTTACAAATGGCTTCGGGCAGTGAGTGGGTTGGAACCAGGTTTAAAGTATGACAAGCAACTGTTTTCTTCACAGATGTTCAGGTTGTTTGAGGTTGTTTCCATGGCAATGGATGGCTAGGACATCTCACTTCAGTACTCTATTTCAAACAAACAAAAGTTAACCTTTTCAGAGACCATGTCGAATGTGTGACCTTTCACACTAGGTAATGATGAATCTCTTTCTTTTTACTCAGGTCTTATCATCACATTCATATTCATTGAGGTCTTGGGAAGAAAAAAGACCATGGCCATCGAGTTCGCCTGTTTCTCCATCTTTGCATTCCTTCTCTTTCTCTGCACAACAAGGTAAGGAAATGAGAGTAGAATTTTACTTCTCGACAGTATGATGTGAAGCTAGAAATATCAAATGGATTGCATCGCAATCGTTCACATTTTGAAGTAGATTATATCCATACCTGACAGAAATTTCATGAGCATATTTTTTTTTTTTCAGCATTGGTGAATGAGATTTAGCTTTTATAATCACATTTGGAGTAAGTCTTTCTTTTTACTGCTGTTGTGATGATCTCACAGATCCAGAATAACTTTGGTTCAATGGTCACTCAGAACTTTTCCTGATAGGAGTAAATTCTGTGTACATATTTTGATTATGTTGTACATTTTCATACATGTTTATTGCTGACTCTTTTTATGCCTCTGCCATGAAGTGTTGCCGAAGGCATTACACTTTTGGGTTGTCTGTCGGTCTGTCGGTTCGTCTTTTCTGTCAGTTCATAATCAATTTTGTTAACAGCCTTACTTAAAACAAATGAAGCTTTACATACATTGTATATATGTGTGAGTGAACAAAGCTGCACTTATCAACTGTTGGCACACACACACACACACACACACTCACTCAAGGTCAAAGGTCAAGGTCAAATCTAAAATTTTTACCTCCCCCCATATCTCTACCATGTCTGATGGTATCTTTATGAAGATTGTGTATTTATGACCAAGTGATGATTTTCTAGAGAAAGTTCTAGGCCATTGGGGTCAAAGGTCAAAAGTCAAGTGAAAAGGCTAATTTTTTATGTTTTTCTCCATATCCCGGAAATAGCTCAAGGTATCGTCATGAAACTTTAATAGTGCACGTACATGTACTGCTTGGCAATGATTCTCTTGAGAAGTTTTGGGTCATGAGGTCAAAGGTCAGGTCAGAATGCTAGAATCACACTACTTACCGCTGAAATTGTAATATTTCAATACAGCTTAATGTACATTAGAAATGACTCAATGTATACCATTGATTAACAAGGTACATACAATACATACATTATACTGCACAATAATTTTGTAGAAAAGGATGTAGCTCATGTGGTCCAAGGTTAAGAGAAAATGATCAAGTTTCAGTACTCAAAAGTATTTTCATGAAGATTTGTATATTCAATACCAGATAGTGATTATTTGCAACGGGAGCATGCCAGTTGCCAAAGCAGTATGTTTCGTTTCATTATCGAATCGTTAATTGAGTTCAGATGTTGATATCATGAAAGATGGTTACATGTACAGTGTAAGTACATGAAAATTAGAGTGTGTGTTAGGTTGCTGATTGTACAGTTATTGTTGTTTCCATGCTTCTTTACAAGTTGTGATGATTTATCTTTCCTCCTCTAGAACTGTGCTGACTATTTTCCTCTTTGTGGCTCGGGCGTTCATTTCAGGCGGTTTCCAGGCAACCTATGTCTACACTCCAGAGGTATGCCTCATTAACTTTGTCTCATTTTGGTTTTCAGACGTTGAGAAAGAGACACACATTATTCACAGGAATCTGCACTGTACAGATCCAGATCCCGATATCTTCTCATATCTTTTTTACAACTTTCTAAATTTCCATTAGTAACACATTGAGAGAAGTGCAAAAGATTTTTTATGAGGAGTGTGAATAAGCCAGTTCGTAATTCCACTTTGCGCATGAGCAGAAAAAGGTCATTTGTACCAACAGACATTTTGGTTTATTAATTTACTCAGATAAGCATGTGTGATGTGATGACTATTCATGTGATCCTTATCTAAATAGTGCTTGCCAGCACATCCACCTGACAGCAAGCCTGATATTTGGCAATATCAAAAGAAAAGGTTGTTATTGCATTCGATACGAAACAATGAATTAGACACCTGCTAAAGTGTCAACTGACGGACTATTCTGGTCACCTGGTCTAAACTCAAGTTCATACTTTGTTTGAACACAAATTCCATAAATTGTTATGTCGGGCAAGCTTATGCATTACACCGCTTTGAAAACGAGTTAAGTGCCTAACCAACTGAGAAAAAAGAAAGGTCATTTGTACCAAGGTGTACATGAGCTAATTACGAACTGGCTTATTGTCTATTTTTAACTTAAATGTTAGACAACATCATCACTACAAAGCAAGGCATGCATGTTTTAAGTTGAAAACTCACAACCAAAGTACATTTTTTTTCCTATGCATGGTGGGAAAATCATTCCTTCACTCATTCACACATTCATTCATTTATTTTCCATCTCCAAAAAAACATGTAAATATATATATATATATATATATATATATATATGCATTGTATATATATTTTAACTGGAGATTGGTGCATATATTGACATTACAAAGTATAATAAGTGAAATTTATACATATGTCATTAATAAGGAAGGTAAAACGAAAAATGACCAAAAAAAATCAACAATAATAGGCTGTAAGGCAAAACAATATAAGTAAAAAAAAAAAAAGACTGATTGATAAAATTATGTTACATATTTTCACACAAGACACAAAAATGTGTTGCTTATCTGATACTTGTTTACTCCCCTAGGTATATCCCACAGCCATGAGGGCAGTAGGTCTTGGGAGCTGTAGTGCTGCAGCTCGCATTGGTGCCATCATTACACCATTTGTAGCCCAGGTAGGTATCCAAATAGATTAATAATCTGTAGTTTAGCTGATTTTGTTCTCTAGTATTACCAGTGAATTTGCCAGACAAGACTTTGATAGTCTTCTCTCGTATGATGCAATCCTCTGTACTACTTTGATGTACATTATTTTGATATTTTATATATTTTGTATGTGTTTTTTATAACATCCGGAAATGAATACAAACATACAAACAAACAAACAACGTGGCGAGTGAGGGGTTATAGACTCATAAGTTGATATCTAAGCTGTGGGTCCAGTTCAGGGCTGCATCACTTGCTTGAGCAAATTCTTCAAACCAGCCTGGGAACTTCCACAGGTGGCAGTCTTCCACGATGTTACGTAGGGTTTGGTCAGGATGGCTGCAGTCACACTCTGGGCTAGCCGAGAACCCCCATTTGTTTAGACGGTGGCCTGTCCCAAAAAGCAAAAATGCCACTACACAGTGTTCAATATAACATGTGCAATGAGCCATTGAATAGTAACATAAATGTGTATTGAACCATTGTGTTGCAGATAAAAATGTACCCGGTATTAACATTGCTGGTAAACTGCCCATTAATCAATTGGGTTGTATTCACTTTGAATTGTATGTAGAAAGGAAAGTATGTTACATGGTTTGATTTGGGAATCAATGATTTTTTCCTGAGATGAATTGAAGAGATTTGATAGTGTATCCTTCTGTCTCGTGTTTCAAATAGGTAACATTCGTGCTTCATGAGAGACGCTAACTGTATTCAGTTTGTTGAAAGGATGAAAATTACTTGAAAACCACAGCACATTTTAGCTGTTCAGATTTATGATGTCTTTGTTATTCTTTCTTGCAAAAGGTATTGTTGCCCATCTCCAAGAACCTAACAGTGGGTGTGTATGGTGCTGTGTGTTTAGTGGCTGCCGTTGCCTGCCTGCTTCTTCCTATTGAGACCAAAGGACGTGCCATGCAGGTAAATTCTTCATTCCTGTCTGACCAGATTCAAGATGAATTGAGCAAATTACTCCATTTACTATTTCTTGCTCATATGCACACACACACACACATGCACACACACACACACACACACACACACACACACACAATATATATATATATACAGTGGAAACTCGATATAACGAGATGGTCGGGACCGAGTCATTTTCCTCGTTATAGCCGATATCTCGTTATATCAGTAGGCATAAAAGAAGGCATAAAATAAAGACATTAATTTGCACATGTGGGACTACCCATCATATTTCAATCAATACTGATAACTTGATATTGTGTGTGAGGGAATTACTCACCTTTATGGGTAAGAAGATGTTTTTCGCCAAGGAAATCCAATATCAAGAATATGTTTCTTATTAATTGTAGATGTTTGAATTTGTAAATTTATATAGCTTGCGATTGTATCAAGATCGTCTGTGGATTGGTATGTGGTTATCGTATGGGTGTGTGTTGTGTGGAAAGCTTGAATATGGTCTGCACAATGCTGTGTGTGTATGTGACACATTCTGTATGTACATTATGACTGCGTGTGTGTGAAGACGGGGAATTCCCTAAGTAGAAGGCCAATCACAGCATCCGATTGCCTCACACCTGCTAAACGTCATGATGATGTCATGTATACATATGGCCGTCCCACCTCATTTTCTGCATGTATCAGTGTGCTTGCACACACACACTTCACACGTACAACATGCAGTGCTAGCTGGAGTGCACTGAAGAAAATGATTATGTGTGTACAAGACAGTTTTTGGCGCATCAAGCTTTACAATCTCGGAAGATTATAGCACAGGCGAAGTAAAGCTTTACCGAAGGCATTTTGCTTTACCTCGCTATAGCAGGTTTGATTTACTATGTTTTTCTTTGTTTGGAAGTCACAAAATTTATCTCGTTATAGCAGTTATTTCGTTATAGCCGATCTCGCTATAAGAGTAGCATTTTACATAGACTTGTGTGGAAGGAAATTTGGGACCGAGAAAATTTCCTCGTTATAACCGATATCTCGTTATAGCAGTGTTCGTTATACCGAGTTTCCCCTGTATGTATATATATATATATATATATATATATATATATATATATATATATTATGAAGATTTCAGTTTTTGATTCTTTTATAAGCTTCTCATCACTGTGTTTGCGTCGTTCGCAATGCAACATTTATTTTATTTGGAGTTGTTGAAGCATTGACAGTACATTGCCTGACTCACCAACATCTGTTATTAACTTTTACAGTTTATTGCCACCAGGAAGAGTGTGTACATTGTTGTTGGTATTTGCGAGGATTCTGATCAGTTTTCAAGAAAAAGTTGTCACAATAGTACAGTGACATAGTGAAATATTTTCAGACAATTTGTTCAATTTTGTCTAAGAGCACCAAAATTGGTACACATGTAGACTGATATTTTGAAGATTACATCCCTAGGGGGTAGGATCTCAATTTGTTCAGTTGGGACTATATCCCCTCTAGGGGCCCCAGAGGGACCCAATGGGATTGCCTTTAATCAATTTTCAAAAATCTTCTTCTCTAGAGTTGGAAGTGATAGAGCTAAGTTAGTGCAATGAGTGAGTGTATTGGTGACTGTAGCTTCAAATTTGTTCATGGCAGATCCAGGGTTGCCTCTCTTAGGACCGACCCTGAGGTGGGAGGGAAAGGGTCCATTTTGGGGCCCAAATTTTCACAATTTCATCTGCTTGCAAACACATGGTCAAATTTGTCACTAAACTTGGCAGGCATTTGTTGTCTTTATGTTTGTGTGCGTGTTCCAAACCAAATTGTGTCCTTTACAGAAAATGAATGATGCATTTCTTATTGAAGTGAATTTGAAAATTTACATAATATATTAATGATGAAGGATGGTAATGCGATACAAGAGAGAGCATATATTACTGTCCTAGGTTACCCTGGTTATCAATATTGACCTGCGCTAGCAAGTGTTAACTTTGATAAGAAAACATGAAAGAAAAATTTTTTCTCACAGGCTGGAGGCTCATCGGTGTCAGCCTAAACTCTGTGGTAAGAAAGGTGACTCGGTATACCTTTGAATATTACACCTACCTGATAAGTTTGAAAAGTGAAACCTCTCTCTTCTAACACATTCTTGCCTTCAACTAGAACATCGCATATGTAACACTCCCCCGCTTCCTTGCAGCACTGTGCAGTTGTTTAAGAGCTTTCTACCTGAAGCTGATGTTACTACTTACAGCCACTCTGAATTTTGCACACACTTACAGTTTCAGGTTTGATCATGAGAAACATACGCAATCAAAAGACTGCACATTGTAAAATGCCACATAAAAGTGGTGTTCAACAATGTTTCCAGCTTGTAATATGAGCTGCATTGTCTTATGAATGTCTCTGATATTATATATAATATGTAGAAGATGGTCGGATGAGAATTAGAAGGGCGTTAAGTTGCTACTAAACTCATAGTGTTTGAGACAACTTAACGCCATTCTCGTTCTCAACTGACAAAGCGAAGCTTGGAAAAGAAAGGATCTGATGAAATAACATGGTAAATGCTCTGAAACGATCAAATCTTTTAGTGACAAAATTTACAATACAATTATTTTGTTTTGTTTCATGTGAATAGTATGTATAAGCCATTCCGCTAATGGTACAGTATTATAAGATTTGGTCAGAGATTTTCATTTTTTTATGCATGCAGTATTAAGCCATTTGGCATCTTGATCTACTTGAACATCATTTTACAGCATGTTCAGAATATAAAGGAAAGAGCCAATCTGCCAAGGCAAAGATCATTCAGATGCATTTTGACAAAGAATTCTACTATTTGTCAGTCTTGTCTTTGGCTTATCTGTTCTGATTTCCTGGTCACGATAACAATCTTGATGTGAAAAAGACGCATTTTGTAAAGTTCCTCTGAAATCTTGTGCTATCTTATATTCTGTGTAAGCTGTTATTTTCGTGAACTTTGCAAATCACTGTTGGTCCGCAAATTTATTAATGGGCAAAAATGTTGCCATGCGCTGGGGTAATAGTACACTTGCAATATCCTCGGTGTCAATCTGCAAAAACAATATTTCGCAAAGACGTCAGTTACCTCATTCGCGAAAATATGTGTATGCAAAAATAACAGCAAAATAACAGTCACTATACACATGCTATTCACTGCAGGTATATTCTGCTATTTTCATATAAACATGCTGTAAGCTTGAACGAGTTTGTACAATGTATGCAATGTATGTATCATGTAATACACATATAATTCTTAGAGAGACAGATAAAGTGAGCAAGTAGCGCAAACATTGGCATGGACAGCTTTTGTTACACAACTCATGCAAAAAAAAAAAACCCTCATATTTGAACCAGAAAACTCATATAAGACTGCCAATTTTTTGGAATTATTATCTTTTCTTTGCCTGCATAACACAACTGTCCAAATAAAACACTTAATGCATTTACATATAGTGCTGTTACTATATATATATATATATATATATATATATATATATACATATATATATTATATATATATTGCATGTATATTATATACATATCATATATATATTGCATGTATATTATATATATATATATATATATATATATATATATATATATATTGAATTTAAATTTAGCTTTAAAAATTATATAATCTACTAATTCAAACACTGACGGGTGGCTTTAAGACCTATATCACAGTTATGTACTGATAGAACGATGGATGTCTCGTATTTACTTTCAGACTTCAATACTACATGTTGTATCAGCTCTTTATTCCTCAATAATTGATAGAAAGCAAGACTTGAAGTGTCTATAGCATGTGTATCATCTTACTAATATCCTCAGCTTGAAGTGTGTCTGCTGTGGGGAAAATAATCCTTGTAACAATATAACAAAGTCTGTATCATTCTATCTGTATCCATATACAAAGAGGGGAAAACAACTGATCACTGAAAATGCCCCACATCTTTGTTACATCATTACAGAGTTAATGCCCACTCTGTTTGTGTCAAAACTAATATGAGATGAGCCCAAATAACATCAACCCTTCCCCTCCCCTCCCAACCCCCTTCCCATGTAACGATACAGTCTGAATGGTCTTCATTAGAAATAATACAAGATGAGTGCCATATACTGGGAAATTAATTCCTTTGGATAAAACCAGCAGGGCCATATAAAAAGAAGGTACAGATGCAGAGTAAGTGATTGTGTAGCCTCTTGCCAAGTCTTTTGTTGTTTTTTTCTATGAAATCTTGCTTGCCCCTGTTGTAAATTCAAAACTTCTTGTTGATTTCTTTCTTTCATTTAAGTGGATATACATTTGATTTTTGTCACAGGTTTCATGCTTTAACACTGTTCAATCTACATGTAGGATAGATATCTTAATTCATGTTTTCACTTTAAAAAAAAAAAGAAAAAAAATCTCTATTTCGAAGGAAAGAAGTCAAGTCTGAGTAAATTTTGTCAGTTTTGAGGAGAAGATGAAAAACTTTGGAAGCAAAATATGACGGCAAATGCACAGGTACAAAGTAGTTATGTATTTTTTAAAACTTACCATTTTCTCAATGAATCGGTAATGATTTGAAACTTTGATTTTCAGCAGTGGTATTGATTCTTGTAGTTTCCGCTGCAAAGTATACAGTATTTAAATGCAGAACCACTTGTATACTCTGCTGGATGACATGGAGTACACTGATTATTTTCTATTTGTTTTATTCTCTCATCCTAGTCCTCTGCGAATTCGAATTCTCAATCATCGTAGAACTTCCTAAACATGGAATTTTCATCCCATCATCCAATCTGAAGTCCATATCATCATGTCTGGTATGATTATGATACTGTACTACTTTATTGAGTATATTAAAGCCTAAATATAGGCTTTACAGGTTCTAAGTTGGGTGTTATATCAAGGTGATGTTGATTATGTATTCACATTTAGTGTTCAACTGGTAAAGGTTTATTTGAATACTGACCAATTTTAATGATACTGAGTCTTTTGAGATTTGTTTTTTTTTTCTTTTTTCTGATCAAAAATATATATTTCAGAACAGCTGTTACATACTTTAAGATCTCGTGACGCATTTGGAAGAATATATTAAAAAAAAAAACTAATGAGTTAATAATGTCATAGATGGCTGGCATGAAGAAGTATTCAAAGGAATTATGTTATGCCAGTGCTACAGTCAATGACTTATGGAAACTATCTTTCCTGATAAATACGAATGAATACCTCTACCATGCAATGTACCAAGTTTGTTATAGATTTGTATCAGTTGGGTTAATTTGCATGTGTGAACAGCTCATGCTCACATCAATATAACAAATGTTTTGCCTGTGAAAATCGTAAGTTTTGAGATTGTAAGAAGTAGGATGGTTAATTTCCTTGGGTATTAACCCTAATAAGACTGGGCTATTTTGGTAGCTCGAAAGACTGGGGGGGGGGCCTCAAGGGCCCCCCCCCAAGATCTCGGCCGTGGATCGCGCGATCGCCGCGGAACTTTGCACAATGGTAGTGTGCGATGTAATCTACAAGATCATATTTTTAGATTTTAGAAAATAGTCTTCTTTTATTTTATTTTGATTAATTATGATAATTTATGTGAGAAATCAGAATCTTTCATCTAAATCAGTAAATAAAGCTCCAAAAGTGCTCATTGTTGGTATAATTATTCTTTGAGGCATTCTTAGCAAATGTACTTGAAAAAAAATTCGGTATCAAAATTAATTTCTTATTTATTTTATTGTTTCATGAATTTCTTATGTATTTCTTTGTTTTTTCGACCTTTTGTTTTTTTGTTTTTTGTAACAAAATTTGTCACAGACACTTTTTGAAGCATAATACTCCTAAAACAAACTAATTTTAGCCATTGAGAGTAAAAATAAGCATATTTATATGAACCATGTGAAAAAACTCAATTTGCATTGACTTTGTACACAAAATCACATTTTTTAGCCATTTTTGGCCTCACGTGCATGTACAAAAAGTCACGTAACTTCAGAACCGTACCCCCAGGCGTCACAAATTTGGTGTCAAAATGTGCGGGAAACTCAAAAGAAAAAAGTCATGGAGCATCGCGGCAAGAGCATTGCGTGTTGCAGAGTAATCGTGCGAAATGTCGAGGGGGGGGCCTCCGAGGCCCCCCCCCCCCCGTGCAGTTAGGGTTAAAGGAGAAACTAGTTAGCATTGTAAGCTGACTGGTATTAGAAGAATGAAATGATGAACAATACCACACACAGCCAGATTCTACTAGGGTGTGTTAATAGGTCAAAATATTTTATGTAAGCGTTGAATATGTAAGTTGGGGTGGTCTTGTAACATTTCTGTGATTTTTACCTTGTAAGACATCGTGTGTTGCATTTTGTCAGGACCTGTACATTCTCACCTGTTCCCCAAAGTAGGATTATGTTAATGTATGCATTGCATTGTTCAGCCACTATGTAAATATACAAGCATTCCAGTTATTGATAGTACTATTTGACCATCTCAGAGGCTAGACCGTGTAGCTGAAAACATTTTTGTCAGTGTGTTTGGCTTGGTCTTATGACAAGCAATATCTAAGTCTGAACTTAGTGGAGCGATCCACGCTAGAGTCACTGACTGTAATACATGTACTGAAACCTGTGCATCTCTCTACTTTGAAAACATTATGCATTCTACAACAGCAATACCTACAGCATTATTAGAGTCTTTGCAATATCAATAATGGGATAGATAAAAAAGATTCCATCATTTTACACAGTGGAAAGATTGCTGCAACAATGCACATATTTGTGACTTGCATCTATTGCTGTGAATGTTAGTTGTAAGAAGTTTGTTTATTGTAATGCCATTGTTACTGGTAGAAAAGTGATGTTGAGTATCTATACATAAAAATGTGGTGGTATAATTGTGCTATGGAAGTTGGTATGTTTTGCAAACAAAAGAGACAGTACTTCACTAGGAAGACCAAAAAGAGTTAGTTTAAGGCTTTATATGGATCCAGTGACACAATGTAAGATGGCATTAATTGATCAGTTGTTAGTAACCATTCCTACATCATTCACAGGAAATGTTCTTCATTATAAATATTTAGGAACTCTATCAAACTGCCTAAAGTCTGTTCACAATTGTTACTTTGTTGATCCAGTTTTCGTTATGCCCAAGGGCTTAAGAATATTTATTTCAAGAAGTAATGAGGAAAAGTTAGAGTTCATTTCAACAGCATACATTTCTTATTTTATTTGCCACTTGTCTTTCTATTAAGTTGTCTTTCTTAGACATTTATCAGGGTGAATAACAATTTGAAGCATAATGCACTTAATCTAAAGAGGTAATATATAAAAGAGTACTATATTCTTCTCCATTGTGCAATTCTTAAGAGACTCTATCTTTCCAGCTGATGTATTGCTATTTAGATATCACAGCTTTAGATGAATGAAGCTTCTATGACCTTGCTGGAGTCTTTACTTCACTAACGATGATGAGTTGAATCCCAAGTGCCCTTGAAGCGGACTTAAATCAGAGCTGAACATATAAAATCTATTGAGGTGACTATACAAAAAAAAAAAAAAACTCACAGTATAGCTCTGTAAATTATTAACACCCTTCTGTGTTTCCCACAACAATATCTATGATGAAATATATTTAAAACATCTATGAGGACACAAATATTTGATTTTAATGCCTACAACATGTATTTATCTTACAATATACCTAATATTCAATATTGTCATGTTGAAGGATTCTATATGAGAAAATGTCATATACTGAGAAGAATGCTTCTCACTTAAGTCTACCTAAAATCTTGTGGGAGCTTTGTATGATCTTCTGTTGAAAGCTACATTGTGTAGTAACAAGAGTCATCATCCCCAAGGAAAATGGCACTGAGGCTCTCAACTTTATTTTTTCCTTTTTTTTTTTACTCTGACACTTTGATTTCTTCCTGTCTCTATAGGGTGTTGACTACACTCTGGTTTGATGATCCTTCTGGATTTAAACATGTTACTAAACTCTTTATGTGCCACGGTGTATACCCCCTGTGTGCCACATTATTCTGAGACTGCTATGCAGTCATGTGTTCGGAAAACAATCTGTTTTTCATCTCCATGTAACATTTTATAGATTTTTGTTTTGCTGGACATGCAATGAGCAAATTTCTAGATAAGATTTCAAGCGTTGTTTTGATGTAAATTTTAAGACAATTCCGTGATTATTTTTCTTTCAAATGAACAGTAGCTACGTTATTGATCAGGCATGACTTTTTAACACAGAAAGTGACAGAAACTTAAAATTTACTCAAAAATTGAATTATAGGAAACACTACCTGATATTCAATCACCACACAATGTAAGATGCAATTGTATGTGTGAGAGGAATGGAACCACGAGTGGAACTTTCATTGTACTGTGGTATATGGCCATTTATCAACTGTTTGGGTGGGTTTGTGCATCTGAGCAAAATATGTGAACTTGGCATGCCGTCGTATAAGTCGGGGGTGCAAACCTGGCACATAAAGAGTTAATCAAAGTCCTCAGACAACTATCACTTCAAAATTTTAGTTTTGTATTTAATACATTCATATGACATTTAAAGTCAAAAACATATTTTCACGGGGCCATTAATAATCCTTTGGGGGGGGGGGTTCAATACTCAACCTATAAGACTTATGTTGGTGTCATATTTATTGCTAGAATCCTCAATTTTGCTACTAAAGTCATATTGTAAACATGTCATTTTGAAGTATTCATAAATCATGTGTTTAAGTATCAGAGGCTGATATTTGGGAGGTGATAATTGAAAAGTCCCGAGGATAAAGTCAGTGACTTTATTACAGTCCATGGAAATGTCGTGACTTGATTGGTATTTTGTTTCTTCCTGTTATCAGGCTACCATGTTCTGGAAAACATCTGACAATTCATTAAAGACGAAATTTTACTGTCTTAAAGGCAAATATTCACAGAGGAACTTTTACATGGCATTTGTGTAGAACTGTAAAGAACTTACCATGCCCTCAAATTAGCATGAATTATGCAAACTTATGTATTGTACAGGGTCTTTATAAAGCTTGTATTTTCTTTCTTGTGTATTCATTTGTTTATTTATTGATAAGTTAAAGTATTGTTATTCATAAATATTCATAACCTTGCCAATGCAAGTGACTTCAGGCCAGTGAGATTGCCCATTACCATGCTATCAGTACCTTTTCAACAAAATTCATTCTATCCCATGTAAAAAAAAACACACTTTCACTAGCAAGACTGACAACTGGTGTTTATACAATGTAAAATTAGATTGATAGGGCACACATAAATAAACTGTAGTGTTAGAACACAGCATGCTTCTTTATTATTCTCCTTCTGTTTAATAATGGTCATGAAATAAAAGTTACTGCCAACAATTCAGTGGAACTTAGCACCACTACGTGGTTGCCTCCATAAAGGTAAATGTATTGGCGATGACATACCTGCGTTGTCCATTTATTCAAGATTGGACGTGTGAGCTAAGTAGATTGAATTTCCGTTGTGGGAAATTGATATGTTTGTGTGCTATGGTGCAGTCTGCCCTTCCTTGGAAGTAGGTCACGTCCATTACTGGTGCCCATTTTGGCTATCGGTAGAATGGAATGCTGAGAGTTGATGTTTTAGTAATAGATTTACTAGATCCATATTGCTATACAATTGTACTTCAAAAATGGAAATGAGAATTTTGAGTGGAATATTGCAAACCAGTGTTATCTGAACCCACCTCCACATTGTGCTCCCCTTTCTGATTATGGGATTTTGGATTTTTTTTAAATATATTGATATGTTATAATTCATTATGTGTCATAGTTTTATGGGGTAAATCAGAACTTAAAATTAAAGTTGATGAGGTCACATGTATTGATTTGGTATGTGATCTGCATTATGTCTTGTCATCCACACACTCAGTGTTATTTGTATTAGCTTGTGGCTGAATCTCCAAAGAACAGGTGGCTTTATATGCACATGTGAAATGGACATGATGCATTGTTTCTTTATGGAAAATTTGCAGTTTACCTTGTTTTTCTTTATTGTCTGTCTCCCCCAGTCCTGAGGATTCTTGAGACTTGCTTGAATCTTCAGGAGCTTTTATAATTTGTGTTTATCCTAAATTGGTAGATGAAAAATCTGTTTTCTATGATAAAGTTTTGTTTAAAAAAAAACAAACTATACAGTGCTATTATTTTATATAAATGGATATGCTCAAGTGTTATGCAATGCCAGAATATTCATCAAATCATATTAGAGTAAACTTAAGTCTAAACTCACTCACACTGTTTATAGCTCTGACTTTCAGAAGCTGGAATTCCTTGAGACCATGCTTAGTCTGTTGTCAATATTGAGGTCAAGTTTAGGTTGACACCATGTCTAGAGTTGATGAAGTGTGCAGCTAAACCTGAGGTCAGAATATGGGTCAAGGAGTGACCAGAGACTCCATGAGTATGGGAAGGGTCAAGTGTACCCAGGACAATGGTCTAGTAGTTTGTACCATGTGCTCTCTTTAAAGGGGATGGCTAGTTACTGATCAGTGGGAATCAGTGGGAATGCTTGGGGATGATTGTCCCAATCTTGTGGGACTTATTTAAGAATTATGTTGAATGTTTCCAGGTTAGCATGCCTGTGCAGTGACGGGGCGATCGTTAACAGTTAACTGCACGTTATTTGAATATGATATCATATTGAAGCAAATAATTTGCACAAAACAATATATTTGTAATGTACTCTTAAATGAATCCTACAAGGATCCAAACAATCATCCCCCAGTATTCCCACTGATCACTTTCTAGCCAACCCCTTTAACCCATTGACGACAAGGCCAGAGTACTGTATACTCAGGCAGGTGTCTATGGGAAATGCATGTTGTAGGAAAATCAGTTCATCCACAACAGGTTAAGAAGGATCATGATGTAATTTGCTGCAGAAGGGCTTATGTCCTGTAGTGTGTGTTGCATTAACTGATTATATATTTATTCAATATTCATTGAATTATGATCACTGTCAATCTTGCAGTCAAGTGCAAGCTTAATGTAGAGCCCAACAGGTGAATACTGGTTGAAGGTACAACATAGACTGTAACCATGGTTGGTGTTAGTGTGAGTGTGAGTGTGTGTGAGTGTGTGTGTGTGTGCATGTCTGTGCTAGAAGTTGGTCAACAATACCTGGCTGGTTTCAGGCATAGAGGGTGTATTAGAGTGACCGGTATGATTTCAGGGATCAAAGTAGCAACACTCTCTTCTACTGTACGTGTAGAACACTTTTAGTGCAACACCCTGACTTAATGGTGAAATGACATTGTCTCAAAATCACATTGTATTGCAGATTGCTTGTACATGTACTATTTTTGATAGATTGTGTCATGACTTACGAAACTGGTATTTGAAAAGGCTGACTGTCATTTATTGTCGATTCAGTATTTAGTTAGATATAAAATGTATAATGTTTTATCATTCAAATTATATGAAATGGGGACATTATGCCATAGTCCATAGTGAGAGTGCAGTCTGCACTCAGGTGTGCAACATAATTCAATTGAGACCAAATTCAGTAAGAGTGTACTTTATCTAGCAGACTGAATATCATTTAAACAAGTCACATATTGCTATGAAATATAGTTTTAAAAGTGAATTTCGGCTGTATTCATATATGATTTGTATGGTGATTGTTTTGTGTTTGTTTAAATATGGCACATGTTCTTTATGGTCAGGTAAGACTTTTGTATCACTTTACTGATGTATTGCTGTGAACTTGTAGACATCGAATGCAGTGAAAAGCTATTTAAAGGGATGGCTAGTAACTGATCAGTGGGAATCAGTAGGAATGCTGGAGGATGATTGGTCCAATCCTTGTGGAATTCATTTAAGAGTACATTATGTATCTATTCTTGTGTGAAAATTATTTGCTTCAGAATGGTCTCATATTCAAGTAATGTGCAGTTAAATGTTTCCAGGACAGCGTGCCTGGTCAGTGACGGGGCATTAATTTGCACATTACTTGAATATGAGACCATTCTGAAGCAAATGATTTTCACACAACAATAGATATATAATGTACTCTAAAATGAATCCGACAAGGATTGGAACAATCATCCCTCAGCATTCCCACTGATTCCCACTGATTGGTTACTAGCCAAGCTATTTAAATGTGTGTTACACAGAAATGACAGGTACATAGTATATTCTCATTCTCCTACTCTCAGTGATTTCTTTTGGCTAAATTTGAAAATTTACTGAGTGAAAAAAGAAAAAGCTTGTACTGCATGCTTTCATGTTTATGTGTGATGCCCTCAGTTTTTGTTTGATGCTGTTTTTGTTTATTTATTTATGGTGTAGCAATTGATTCTGTCAAAAGTACATTACTGCTCATTTTCTGATGGGGACTTTAATCTTTAGTCTTCTGAAATATTCTGAGGAGACACATGGCCCTGAAGATTTTGGTCAATCAAATCTGAATATTCTTCTTTATTCGTATTAACAATGCACTTAAAATGATTCCTGCTTTCACACAAGAAATTGTTTGTCTTGAATAGGAACCTACATTGGTATGAAACACAGAAATCCAATATATCTCTCTACACGATGTACTAGTATAAATGTTGACATTTTGCTCTCTACGTACAGGGTAATTCTTTGCAAAAATTCCCATTTGTATTGCCATGGGTGCTCAAAAAGGAACTTGAGGTTACAATGTTTTGTGTGCTACTGCTATGTGCATTTGACAATGTCTTTATTTTAGATTTAATATATTATTATCTTGTTATATTCTTGCAATTTTTTGGAAAGGGAAAAAGATCATGTAAAGAATCGAAGACCATCTCTGCACTTCTCTGCACTTCCAAAACAACCTCACGTGGGAAACTTATACAAACCCTTGGTGATATTACTTGTAACTGGAAAAAAAAAACCACTTATCTGTTCCCATCAAAGACAATCGGAACAGAAAATGTATTATATATAGTTGTATTTTGTTTGTTTTTTTAACACAAATCAGAAATATTTATTTTCATGCCATAGAGCGGAAGTTGTAATTACAAGTTTCATATCTTGTGCAAGGTGTGTATTGAAGCTGTACCCGATTTCATTGATACACAAAAATTATGAATTAAGACAAAGCCAGGCATTGTGAATATAATGAATACTACATTGTTTCCAAATTATTGCACAGACATTATATGCTGTTCACTGTCTTGTATTTCACATAATATCATGCACAAATGACAACATTGTATTCTGTATTTGAGTAGTCAAGAAAAGAACTTGTAAAGTGTGTGGTATTTCAGGATTGTTATGGTTTAAAAGTTTGATAGAAAAATCCCAGTACTGTTTGGAGGTCAAGTATGTCCTATTGATTTGTATCTTTCGGTGCACCTTGTGCAATAGACAGTACAGATGTATTCCTCTAGGTACTTTGGCATTGTAGTTCATGCTCCAAACAAGGTTTACAATATTTGGTGTTATTTTGTGCAGTACTTATCCCATCTATTCATTACTCTTGCTGATTATTTGTGTTATGTTCATCGTTGTTCAATATTCATTGTTTCTCATTCTTCATAATGAGTCTAGGATTATGTTGTGAATTTATGGGTGTTTTTATCATAAAATACAGATGTATTGATATTTTAGCAGATATGCGTATTTTCAATGATCCATGTACTTTTGAAAGCAAGGGGTATGAGGAAGGAATCTCCAATATTACAACATTTGTATTTTCCTCGAGTTAATCAAGTAGAAGAATATCATAATGTCATTATTGTGCTGGTTATGGAAGTTTGTAATAAAGTTATTTAAAGTGAATACGTGTACAGTATGTCTATTCGTGTATAGGTTTTGTGTACAGGGACGTACTCCTTTAGATCTCATCGCTATTTCCAGATTTTTAGTGGTGGTTTCATTTCCCCGTGTTGTCTTGGGCTCATATCACCAGGCCGAAACCCTCGAGTCATACAGCCCATGGGTTCGATATTGAAAACAGGTTTATGAGTCATACATCTCACGAGTCATACAGCCCATGAGTCCTACACTGGGCAAGTAAAGTCCATGAGTTCCACACATATGTATGTAAAAACAGCCCACGAGTTCGACAGATACAACACGGGGCTTAACGTGTCGATCTCGTGGGCCTTGTTAGCTTAGTGTCTAAAGGGCTGTATGACTCGTGAGCTGCATAACTCATGGGCTGTATGACTTGTGAGCTGTATGACTCGTGGGCTGTATGACTCGTGGATGTCGGCCTCGTGACGTGCACCCGGTATCATGGTTCAAGGCTGAAACACACTGTTCGGGTGTTTTTACTATCGGTTGTCGGCTACCATTACTTGCTTTTTTATTATTCACCAGAGATACCTTCTCCTATTACTGGCCTTACAACGAGATTAGTGTCTGTAATTAATCCTGGTATATACCTGAGGAACCATTGATCAATTTAAAGAAAGCAACAAATCAAAACAACAACAAGCAAAAAAAAAAATGGGCATCAACTTAAGGACAACTTGGTTGAATGCGGATTAGGATTTAATCGTACCCAACATTTCTATTTTTCTAAAAGGCAAACCTATCATCTTTTAACACTGCCAAATGGCTCAACCTTTGATAGACATTGTTCAGATTTGCATACGTTCTCACCACCATACGCTTGGAAAACGAATAAGAATAGTCTTACGAGGCATGTTCCTTGATAGTGCATTGTATGGTCAGCAGTGAAATCACGACGGCGTATAAAGGGGGGTTAACGACGTACTTTTCAATAGTATAGTACAAGGACATACAACGTCACTTCGTTTTCTAGTCCTCGCAGTTGATATCACTGTCTCTGTTTATTCATCACATTCATCACCTTTCTTACTTTAATATGATGATGACTTCCTTGAAGACCTTGAGATGACATCCCCACACGACCATTTATCGTCATTCCCCTCACCTACCAGGAGTATGATGGGTACATTATATATTGTCTGGTTGCCATGGTAATCGCCATGTCCAGATGATTGACGAAGTAAATGATATGTTCGTGAATGGGTTACATGTGACATTTAAGAGGCCCGCTGAATATCAGATGAAAATCATCATCAACCATTCAAGGGCATTTTTTACTTTGCAATCCTTCCTCCATTTTCCTCGAGTTAGCCTCCTTGCGAGTAAGGTCACAAAGTGTAATTCTAATTCAATCTATTTTTTTTTCACAGCTCGTTTTTCATGTATCGCATTTATTTTAACGCAATTTGTGTAATGCGCACGAGTTTGAATGCTCTGAGTTCATGTTTAATTCTTGAAACTACTGATCTCAAGGTTAGCACTATCGTTCATTACGACAGGACAAACACCTCGACAACCTTTTCAACGGAGTTACAGCAGTGAGTGTAATGTGTGTCGCCGCGCTGACAGCACGCGCGAACAATCCAGGTGTGTAGCCATGCTCGTTGTCAGCACGCGGAGTGACGTCATGCAGGCCATGGCATGTATACCCACTAATGGCTGGATTCGTTAATGTTTAGTATACCAACACTACTCAGAAACAATGAATTATTACACTCGATTCATTCCCTTCAATTCGCTTACTTCCTACGCATGAGTGCCTGCAACATAAAGAAAGAAAGGAAAAAGCATGAAGAACTCTTTAAAGTGAATTAACACACGTCTTTTCCACCTGTTAACAAAAACACTACTATTTAAGCTCACAAGTTTCGTCAAACTCTCTTGTCGGATATGTTTACCCACCATTAACGGGAGAAAAAAAAAAGAAGATTGCTGTACGCGATCAATTCCCAGAAAATGAATATTTGCTTGGAACTGAGAAGTTTATGGAACAAAGAACTGTAAGAGTAGAACCCTGCTTGTGTGTGGTTGGTTTGTTTATTCCTTTCTTTCTCATGAAACAAAATACGTGGATATCGAGGAGTATTTCTACTGATACGGCACATACTCCTTTTAAAACATGGAGTCAAGTTGGATCTTTACGTGATTATAAAGTTCATCAACCCAACCGCTTACCTTCAGGATTCATCGTTTCCCACATACATGTACATCAACATGCATCATGAATGGAATACATCCATGTTTATCTTACCACACTACTTCCTCGTTTGACTTTTTAGTGTACCAATATGTAATGATAATAGTTGCAATTGCAATAATAATTGTAATGACCGAAGTCGGAATGATAAACATGATGCCTCTAGAGAAATGATCCCTGCGTGGTATCTTCAACAATTTACACATAATGACGTCATGGGTTTTACAGCGCATATTTGGATTTGAATGTGATAGGTTTGCTGACGATATGAAGGGGAATAGGAAATATTGTGTGTCGGACCGTTTGTACAGTAGGCCTACATTGTTCTGTTAAAGGGGTGCTCTCTGTGCTGAAAGAATGTACAAATCCATGCTTCATCGGGACATTACAAAGAGCGATTTATGTTGATAATGATAGCATAGATACTGTAGCGATAACCAGTATCCTTTGCAGTTGGTCATTAAGAATGTACAGTAAAGCAATTCATTTCGTTGGGTTTGTGCAATGCCTTTTCCTTGAAACCACGAAGAGAGAAACTGGGGTTTCTGCGAAGGCTCTACGCGACTTAAGACGAGCTGTATTATGGCTGTAGTGACATACCGTGCATGCTGTGTATGTGGTGTAGTGATAATAGTGTGTGGTAGCTGGGCTGAAAGAAGCACGCTCTCCGGCTAATCGGGTATACTCCGTTTAACCGGATAAGAAAAATAATGTTCTGCATGGCACTACCCGATTAAGCGGAGATGACTGTAATTTGCACATGACCAAAGTTTAAAGCTTACACAGAATGAGGGGAAATACCAAAGTAAACCTTGAGAGTTTACACTCAACTAATTATTGATTCCACTGCAAACCTCACTTTTTAGTACACATACATTGTTTTCAATCATCATGTTGAGACCTCTGCAGTGTCTGATGATAAACTATGCAGTAGGTCATACGGAAGGTGACTTCACAGTGGAGAATAATGCATAAATGAGTCCCTAATATAATCTTTACATGTTATTTAAGATGATGGTGGTGAGGGGGGGGGGTGGCTGAGCCTTTTTGTAGGAGATCTCTGGACTTCAGCGAGACGAAGAGTCGCTATATCATACTGTCACTAATAATACGAAGTGCGACTATCATAGTGAAAGAAGTTTGAATTCAGGATACATATTGCAAGCTGTATATAAGAGCAATGTTGATCCATGGAGCTACTAGTAGTTCCATGGTGGATAATTGGACATTGCTTTCTGAAGAGAGTGGTCAACAAATCCTCGTCAAACTATACTACCAATGCGTGCTCTATCGCCATGGTAACCATCCTACTTCAATTCCACAGAAATTGTCATGTTGACCCAGCTTTCTTTTCAAATATGACATCTCAACAACATGTTTCACAGTGTAAAGTGAAATGGAATACGAAGCCTGGTATAGGTGAAAGGCGAATAACGTTTATACAGTGTAGTTGCCTCTTTGTGGTTTAATAATCATAGACTTGCAGTCCTCTTCTGTACAATATAGTTATTATCGTGTTACACTTCCATCAGTATAATTTGCCCATCATCGAATACTGATGTACTGTAAAGCATTATAACCAAAATTGTATAGCCTTTCAAGTTCGTTACATTTCATATTTGATTAAAACAGACAAAATACACACAAGTCACATTCATATCCCTATAGTTTTAGTTATGAATTTCCTCGCACAACAATAAAACATTTTTATCCTAAATTGTGGAATGGTCTCGAGGAATAATTAAGAAAATGTTTTATCATGTTGAAAAAGGAAATGATATATAGCACTATAGAACTTGAACATGAACTTAAACCAAGTAGATATAATACAGCATAATGTGCATGTATAATTCTGTCACCTTTGTGTATACGTGTATGTGTGAATGTATGTACAGTGGCGGATCCAGAGGGGGGCGTACCGGGCGCCCGCCCCCTCTTTATTTTTGGTTAAAACAAAAGAAATAAAACGAAAAAAATGGGGGGGGGGGATGCGTGCGCCCCCTTTAATTTTGCAAAGGCGCCTCCCCTTTACGAAATTTTTGGATCCGCCCCTGATGTACATGTAATTATGTCTATAAACTATCTATATTATGATGTATGTGTCCAGTAATGTGGTTCAATCATGACGTATAAGAGTTACACTTCAACATTGTAGGTCTCTCTTTAATTCTTTCTTTGTGCAATACCTGTGTGAATTTATGTAATTTGTTAGCATATCTTATGAGTAGAATGTTAGCTGCTATTTCTTTTCTTTATGTGTGTACATGTAATCGTTTCTTTGTGAATATAAATATTTCATTACACTATATTCAAATAAGGATTCAGGGAAAATAATTATTATATTCCGTTTGCTGTGAAGTGTCTGTTGTTATAGACTCACTCGGATCATACTTGCTAACTCACGGATTTCTGTCGGTAAAATTTGTACCTGCGATACCTGTCATATCAAAATGTGCGCAGTAGGATGGACTTGATTGACTGAATGTGGCGGATAGTTGAGAAAAACAACAACAAGAGAGACGGATTATATTCATCAGCATATAGATATCAGTGAAATTAAACATTTCATCGTTCTATTTCTTTCAGCCCGTAGATAATAGTAGAGCCAGTTCATTGCTTTTTCTAACATACTGCATTATTTTGGTCATTTCATCGTTTAAAATCAAATGTTTATACATTGTATAGTAAGCAAAAGCAAAGATCATAAAGGTACAAGCGAGTGCGATGACACGCTATTTGGAAATCTAATTTAGCAAAAGTTATGAATGGAAGACTACCGTGTGTTCATTGATAAGATGTCACAACGCATTGTTAATTGTTATGAACCTATAGAAGAAGCCAAGCGTTCTTTAACAAAATACATTTGGGGATGTTGTAAGGAGCCAGTCAGGCGAACACAATGATGATTGACCAAACCCCTCACATAGAGGTGTTCTATGAATACCTGTTTAAATTCGTCATTTAATAAAGTTTCTGTTGTCATGGTTGTTGTGTTGCGTGTATAGAATTCATCGACCTGAGAGGAAGGTCTGACTTACAAGCTCTATTTTAACAGTGGAGAAGACACCAAACGAGTTACGATTATTTACGCTGATTAATTCAGTTACCTGGCACTCTTCCTCATCCCTTCCAAGGAAACTAGAATGTGGAAAAAAATATTCAGATGACTGCCTGGATCCAAACCAAGTCTTCTTCTTTCTGTCACCTATAGAAAACTGTTCATGCACGAAGATGCATTCGCGTGAGTTATATTGTATACACAATGTGCGTTCTGCAGGGTCTGTATCTATGCCAACATAGAAGAAAATTCAAGACTAGATGTTACATGGTTATATTTCTTCTCTTCCCAATTTACGAACATAGAATAAATCATCATACTTACGCAGTCCGTTAATATTTTGAAGATTTCTTTCCCCTGCAGGAGTATATTTTTCCGTTCTTGTGTATATAATGCCGTTTAGACATTTAAAAACAAATGTATGAATTTGCGATGTTTTTTAACATTTTCATGCGCTGCAATTTTTGTGTCGCTTAGGGATATACACATCCATGAAACAATACAATACGCTGCATAGTTTGTGCATGTGTATGTGTATGTGTGGTGATGTTTGTTTGTTTGTGTGTGAATGTGTATAAACATCAAATTACGCCCGGTCATTTCATCTATGACTTGTATTGAATTAACCTACATATATTATGTTTTTATGAGGTAGATTGTATATCAGGCTTTTATTGTAGCCTGAGCGTTAATCCGAGGACGCCGTAAATCAACAATAGATATAGACAACAGGCGCACACTCCTCACCTATAGCTACTGTCACAGGGACAAGTAGTGACGCATGTTACGCAATGACGTTTGTCATTGATATGGTGAAGCTTTGTCATGTCTACGTACTGAGAAAACTATAGCCGAAAAGTTGCATTACGGAACTTAAGTACGTCAGACATTTTAAACGAGTTTTATTTTCTTTGTTCGGGTAAAAGCCGCTGTACAGACTTGTTAATGACATGGTTGAGGAATGTCATTTTCCCTGTGTTCGATGCAGACTTCAGATGGCAAATAAGACATTACTTATGACCTAGCTAGGAGTGTTGAGCCATTTTTGTCCCCGCCGAACGAGTTCGAGCAGGGGACTATGAAACGGGCTCCGTACGTGTGTGTGTCCGTGTGTCCGTCCGTCCGTCCGTCCGTGTGTCCGTCCGTCCGTCCGTCCGTGTGTCCGTGTGTGCGTCCGTGTGTGATCAAAATCTTCAATTTGCTACTTCTCTGTCATTTATGAGCCAATTTTGATTCTGTTTGCTTTATATGATAGCACTACATGGGAGCTTTGAAACTTCTACACAGTATTTCAGTCGTGACCTTTGACCTTGACCTTTGACCTATATTGTACATTTTGCTACAAAATGCTACTCCTTCGCCATTTCTAACCCGATTTCGATTCCGTTTGCTTTATATGATGGCACTAGGTGAGGGCTTCAAAACTTCTACACAGAATTTTGACCTTTGCCTTCTTTGACCTTTGACCTTGATTTTGACCTATATTGTACATTTTGCTACAAAATGCTACTCCTTCGCCATTTCTAACCCGATTTCGATTCCGTTTGCTTTATGTGATGGCACTAGGTGAGGGCTTCAAAACTTCTACACAGAATTTTGACCTTTGACTTCTTTGACCTTTGACCTTGATTTTTGACCTGTATTGTGCATTGGCTATAAAATGCTACTCCTTCGCCATTTCTAACCCGATTTCGATTCCGTTTGCTTTATGTGATGGCACTAGGTGAGGGCTTCAAAACTTTTACACAGAATTTTGACCTTTGACTTCTTTGACCTTTGACCTTGATTTTTTACCTATATTGCACATTTTGCTACAAAATGCTACTTCCGGCGGGGACATATATTACGCACCGCGTAATTTCTACTTTTCCTTGTTGCAGTTTAAAATAACGCTCTCATCGTCACATTGAGATACTGCCCTCACAAACACCTAAAGGCAGCACACACACACACACACACACACACACGCAATCAAGTATCACTTACGGTGACGTAAAGCGACACCAGGTGATCGAAATCAAACTATGTTAACATGCACGTGGTGTAAATATCGAACAATGACAAGTGCAGTAGGCCTACATTTGCAAAATGAGTTTTACTATTTAAGGAATAAACAGTGTTCACCATTTTATCATCTAGCAACTGCATCTAGAATCTACAGATTCCTTATACATAGTAATGTTTATAATAATTGATATGAAGTACCCATCCACGTGTAAAAATTTACAGAACTGGTTTTCAGCTTTTTTTGGTAACTGATAAAGAAAATGCTGCGCGATGACCACAACGAGTATTAGACAGTATATCCATCCATGATTTTATACATAAAGGCGGGAGGGGGAGGGAAGCAGGGGCATGCTAGTCCCCCCCCCCCCCCCAAAAAAAAAAAAAAGAAAGAAAAGAAAATATATATACATATATATATATATATATATATATATTATATATATATATATATTATATATATATATATATATATATATATATATATATACATGTATATATCCAACATACATAAATATACCACTTTTTGTCAATGCCTATACTGAATTAACTGCCATGGCACTTCGCCTTTAAAGGTTATTTTCTTTTGAATACAGTCAACCCTGCCTTACTCCAATCTTAGTCTTGGATTGAGGTTGAAGAAATTACTTCGACTTAGAAAAATTTCGACTTATGAGGGGTTAGAATCAATAGAGAATAAAGAGAAGAGGACTTGAAAAGACCTTCGACTTAGGCGATTATTCGACTTATGCGAGGTCGACTTAAGCAAGGTTGACTGTATTCCTCTATTTGTTTGCTGGTTTTTCATCCCTAAGGGGCACGTGACATAGTGTAAAGATAACAATATTGGAAATCCACCAACGAAAGGACGCATCATAATTTATGCCGAAATACAATGCAATTGGACTCTTTAAAAAGTGAGAAAAAAAAGCTCCATGTCAAAAAGTACCTTTCTTGAGGGAACAATGGTATTTGATAATGATAACATGATAATAATCATAATAATAATTAGCATTTTTACCGCGCTTAATTAATAGTTTCTAAGCGCCTTACACATATGATTATATCAAAACATAATCTTACATATCATTCAACATAATAACAAACTCTATAATAATTTACATTACTTAATACGCAACTTAAGTATTTTGATAAACTTCTAATAAAGTCTTTATAGGTCCGTATGTAAGCTATCTCAAATCAGAAATCTCTTAGACAATAAACCTTGAGGTAATACTTTAGGATGAAGGTAAGTCTGGGAAGAAGATGTTAGAATGTTGACTCGGATGATTATGACATAGTAATCAATCCCGAAGATTCGTTATTCCGAAACACACAAAATCCGTATAGCTATGTTCGTTAATTCAGCCATTTTGTAATCTTTCTTTGATAATATGCATTATTTCTGTATTGTTCTGTACGTGTCCATATTTGATGTGAAATGGAGAATAAATGAACAATGAACAAGCAAACAAATGTGAACGTTTGTGCAATTCCGAAGGTTCGTTGATCCGAAAACAATAAGAAGGTGCATATAATAACGAACTTTATTTCGTTTTTGGATAAACGAACCTATGGAATAGCGGACTTTTTTTTTTCTCCTGATTATCGAACCTTCGGAATAACGAATTGTAACATTGATTTATATCTGTTTGGTTTTTTTTTTCTGCATTGCACGTTAGTACTTCTCTTGACAACCGTTTTACTCAATGCGAAAAACGAGAGAAAGGCACTGAAAGGAATCCGCCTTACTCGTCACGCTCGTATTATTCTGTATTCCTATAGTTTGAACACAAGAAGTGTTGATCGACTCGTTAGTTGTTGTCCATTGCACTAAACCATTGAGCAAGAAAAATCATATTAGACTTAGGCCGTTTATGTATAATAAATCATGCTAATCTTTTGCAGATTTCAATTGTTAATCATTAATGACATACAATGTGTCTCATTTTGTAATGAACCTCCACATAATGTCCTGATTAATACATGTACTTTCTCAAAATGTATATAACTTCATTACCAGTGCTCTACAGGCGTCTTCCAACGTCTCTGATGTTAAAGCTTTCCTTGTCCCAACTTAGATTATGCTGTAATGACAGCGAATGAAATTCAGGCGCGGTATCTTTGAAATTAGCAAAATATTCTATTTACACTTTACACAATTTGTTATTAATACATTAATTTCCCCAAAGTACTTAAGCACATGATGTTTCCTACCTGTACATTCACGTAAATCAACAGCATAACCAGACAGAGAATCTTGTTACCTTACATTTACACGCTCACTTCAAAATGTGCATAATTGCACATCAAGATATTGCAGAACTTTTCATCCAAACATTTCAACGATGAGTGCCCAGTGGCCACACCCTTTGTTCAGCAAGATACGAACATGCCAATTTATGTCGTTCTTGACTGGGAGTACCTGTACTATAGTTCCTATAAACATGCTTCCATCATACTTCACACCAGTGCATTGTCCGTATGATTATTGAGCTCTGACGGATTGGCCGTCTGTACTGTGTTGTCAAGTGTGTTGGTAGGTGTGTCTACCTGTGTGCTCGTTGGGCCGATGCGGTTTAGGAACACCATTACCCCTGGGGGGCAGCCCAGCGCCTCAACCACGCCCTGTCGGAAGTATTTGTTCTTATAAACATAGATGAAGGGATTGAGACACGAGTTGCAGAGGGCGAACATAACGGAGACGTGGTAGTAAGGTTGTGCGAAGTCGACTTTGGCACCGAGATTGTAGGCAAAGAAGATGAACTGGTTTGGCGCCCAACAGATCATGTAGGTGACTAGGACAACAAACAATGTTTTCTGGATCTCATTCGTCGCTTTCAGCTGCCAGGCGTTTTCATCCCTTTTGGACTTGTGACCTGTGTGACATGAAATTATAGAATTAAAATGCTTCATTAGATATGAGTTTCCTTTCCTTCGGTTTCTGTGTGTGTGTGTGTGTGTGTGTTTGTGTGTGTCTGTGTTAATTTCTCTTTATGTTTGTTTGTTTGTTTGTCTTGTTTTGTTTTTCTACTGAAGAGAAAAAGTTGTATGTTGAGTCTTGGTTTTCTATTTAACCTAAACTTTTCGAAATGTCCTTCATCGAGTGACACATGCTAATCATGCCAGAATCAAAACCTGCTCATCGGTAAAAACAGATTTCCCTAGCCCCCTCTCTCAGGAATTCCCTCAGGTTTGCAGAGAGCCCTGTCTTTAGGCGGAGTAAATCTCTCACATCCCTTCACGATATCTGTAGAAATCGGAATTTCACATGAGACTTGATGTCTATGGATTGTGAAGGTGATGTTAGGCATGACAGATTTATCCATTAACCCTTGTAATATGCGCTTTTGGTGCTGTCTGGCCCAGAAAATAAATAGTATTTGATTTACGCACTGCCCAATGTCCCCGGTACAGAAGGTGTTAAATACGTTTCCTTGTTGATATGTTGATATGGAGATAATAAAATAGTCCATGGAGGGCTAAAAAGTGTGGGAAAAAATACGTTTAACTGCCTGTATTCTTGTTTTTCATTTATCTGTATTTTATTCGGGTTTTTTTTTCCTATGGTGACAGAAGGAAACACCTTTTATGACGTAATCAAAGGTCAGACGGAAATGTGGGCGAGATATCACCTTGTAATCTTACTGGTAACCATGGATGACAGGAAGTTAATTAGGTTAGCATCATATTCATACCAGCCATTTTGTCCATGAGGATTTGAGATGGAAATGGAATCATGAAATTTGATGTGCATTCTTATGTAAGACTAGTCTCTCAAGATCCTACTGATAGAATGCAGTTTCACAAAGCAGAAGGTCCTTTCTCAGTAGAATAGAAGAATGGCCAAATAAGCAAACAGCAAATGAATTATTTAAACGATGCAAACCATTTTCTCGGGACTTGTGGTCAAACTTAGGACCTGTCATTTGAAAAACGACTGGCATGCATGACGACCCTTCATTTGATTTCACCGTTAGTGTTCATATGTGGGATAATCAACTCGTTCCGTCGATCAACAGAATTAATAAACGGTTCTTTCATATTCATTGCTACTTTGATTATTGTTCAAAGGGGCGGCATAACAAATAATGTTTTCAATATTTTCTCAATGACAAGTCCAGGGAATGTTTATTTCTAAATATGAAACTTTGTGAAAACTGTTCTTAAATTTTTCTTGATATACATGTATTACAAAAATTACTCTCATTATACATTATGAGTGACATTACAGCTTCCCACTTAAAGAGATGATACATGGGATTAATCAAAACTCTGAAAGTATTTTAACTTCTCCATATTTTCCGATTTTCCATAAGCTTTTATCGAGTGTCCCAATAACCTACATTTACTGAATTCACATATTCGTAGATATGTTTGGATGAATAATATGATAGGGAAATTGACTTTAAAACGAGAATATAATTCAAATTCGTGTTGGATCTTTGGATGGCTTGACATACATGTTATGATTTTAGAAATAGTTGGTACTGACGTCATGGAAGTTCATTTTCTGACTGATTTTCATCATCCCGTCAGTGACGTACCTGCTGCACGATTTTGTCGTTTGTCTTTCCGCATTGCATCCATCTGTTTCTTGAGCGAGATGATCATTTTACGATGACAGTATAACGTGATCGCTACTGGCACAACGTAAACCGCCGAGAAGGTGTACACACCTACAATCCGTTGTGCAGCAACTGACGCGTATCCTGTAAATACACACGCCCCATCCACGGCATCGTACACTAAGAAGAAGTAGACGTTGGAGGCGAAGCCGATTACCCATGTGGCAGCCATCATCAGAACGCACCATTTCATGCGAAAGAAGATCTTGAACTTAATCGGATGGACGACGGCGAAGTAGCGCTCGATGGTGACCGTCACCAGACTGTAGACCGAGGCGAAGATGGTGCACCAGAGGGGAAACTTGGAGGAGTACAGTCGGCAGACGATCTCGCCTCCGATGTTGTCTGCCAAGTCTGGTGGGCGCGGGAACAAATTGAAAGGGATGATCCAGAATGACGTTAAGAGGTCAGTGACCGCAAGGTGGATGATGAAATGACTAGTGCGCGTGCGCAGAGTGGCGTTACGGATGAGGGCTAAACAGACAATAAAGTTTCCAAGGATACCAATGATGGCAATAAATCCATACACCGTACGAACCACCGCCATGTTCTCGATGGTACCGACACCCCAGCCCTGATCATCTTCTGGACTGGACGTGGTCGAATGTAAAGTCGTGTTCGTCGATGTCAGTATCATCGTGGATGCAAACGTCGACATGTCGCTGTCACTAACACTGGTCACTTCATCCATGGTTGTTGGCTGATAATTTCAGGAAGTCTTAATGTCCCCCACTCAGGAAAAAAAAGTGTTTCACTTTAGCTGCATCGCACAACGGAAATACATGTTTCAAAGATTGATTTCCACTTCCCATTTAGGCACGTCGATTCTGCAATAAATGTTGTCGAGTTAAACGTGAGATATGTGTCTGGCTGATAGTATGCGGCGATCGTCGAATATAGCTAAAGACACATAATTTCAAATAAAGAAAGCCACATGTCTACCAAAGGTACGTGCTGAACGTCTAAACACTCCCACGATCTTATACCCACATTCTCATGCTTGAGTCAAGAGTTCAGTGGTTTAACAAATATGCTGCATCCGTGCCGTAGCGGCATAGTGAGACGAGCAAGAGAGAAGAGGGGATGACAATGCGTCAAGTCGATTGCACATTTTGTCTCTCAGTCTCCTTTCAAGCTTACAAGATGTTTGGCGGTGATGATACGACGATACCAAACACTGAAGGATCCCTGTACAGAACAACAAGAAAATACAGTCTGTAGCCATTCTTTTTTTAATCTCTCGAAGAAACACAATGAAAACATATGTAAGATTCTTCTTCTTCTTCTTCTTCTTCTTCTTCTTCTTTTTTTTTTTTTTTTTGGGGGGGGGGGTGGGGTCTTGCTTGGTTTTAGATTTTACAATAGATAACGTAAAAATAACATTGCGGATTATTTGAGTCTTGGAGTGTAGATGAATCTATGGTTTCTACAATCACACACACACACACACACACACACACACACACACACACACAAACAAACATATTGATTGACTGATGTGGACTAGTGGTCCACTAGCCCAGTGGTGCTAATATTCATGATGGCTATGAAAGATACATATCGATGGTCCTAGCAATGCTTGTTTTAGACGAAAGTGATGGTAGATCAGAAGGTGATATTGGGAGTGGTAATGGTATAGGATGATGATGGTGAAGTGACAGTGACGCTATCTTTGATGGGTAAAATGTAGATTGATGCTGCTGCTTGTGGAGTTCGCGGCGATTGTGAATGTGATATTATCTTTATACTGTAAAATGAGGAATGTTCGCGTGCATTTCAATTTCTCGAATTTCGCGAGAGCCAAGATTCGCGAAATTAGAATGCACGCGAAAGTTCTTGTCTACACTATCCTTTATGCATTGAATATTAGAGGTAACTGGCGAAAAGTTCATGCTGCGAAAATATCTTGTTTTACAGATAGTCCTGGTTATAACATGGGCGATCAAAACAATAGCATACATTCGATAGCATCAATTAAAACAAACACAATATTTACTAAGTACCATACAGCAAATAATGTTCAGCCTATATATAGTTGTTCAGACCAGGGACTTCTCACCTCCCTGTTGAGAATGTGTCGACTTCACCGTCACGCATCCTACCAGGGAGGTACCTCCCTGATCCTAACCGGCAAGGCTTCGCTCGATTCACAAACTTACCTAACTTCCCATGTACAGAACACGTCCTGTGAAGCTGGGATACTCTTCGCTTTAAGAATTCGTCATGAAGTGGAAACTTTGACAGGGGTGCTACCGGGGTCCTCTGGATTGGCCTTTATCCTGTAATAGTCATATCGAAGAAGAGCAAAAGACGAGGATGATAAGTGGCCATCTTGACATTTTCGTATATAAAAATAGAAGGCAACTTAATCATATTCGTTTTCACTATAATGAGGCAGGAATTTTTACCAAATTGGTCAGTAAAGCTTTCCAACATGTTCAACAATGTTTCACCTGTAGAGCTTCAGGAAAGGTGATGAAATCTGAAACATACAAATAATGCCACAATGATCTTAATTAATCACATCATTCCACCTTGCACATAACATTTGCGGTTCAACTCACGATCCAAGAGGAATATATTGAAATGACTAATTTAAATCGCTCCCCTGACATCACAGTCCTGTGCATAGAACGAAGATGTGACTTCGTCCAACACAAGTTATTAAGTCTTTTGTCTGAACATGCGCTTACGCATATAACACTTTGTATCAGTACCCGTTAAAATACAAAGTGAAACCTAATACAAGTATGTACATCTGAGGGGCTTGGACAACCTTGAAATAACATACTGGAATATGGACTCCAGCTCTCCCCCACACGAAGTCATGATCAATGATTGTCATAAACAAGATATGACGCTTCACGGAAAAGGAAAAATGCAACTTGATCTGCGAAAGAGAAAATGTTTTTGGGGAAAAATGTACAACATTTTCCACAAATAACAATAACGTCATATCCTAGACGAATCCGTCAAATTTGAATATTTTATCTATCGTCTGAAAACAAATATTTTGAAGATGAAGACACAAATAGTGAATTGAATTGAATTGAATTTATTTTCCATTTCCATATCAGCATGAACAACATGAACAAGAACAAAAGACATGATACATATCATTAACACACAAGTAAAAATACAAATTACATATAGACAATGGCAAAAAAAGATAAAGACAATATGAATGGCAAATGGATGGATCTCCAGAAAGTAATAGAATAACTTATAACTTGAAGATCCAACAACAATCATATGAAGTATAAGTGTCATTGACATGCATATCAAGACAAATAGTGGTAATTGGTTGGTATCAATATCAATATTATTATAGAATCAAATGATCATCAAATCTATTGCAGTGATAAGTAGAAATAGATATATAGGGCCTACCCTTTATGCGCTCCTGACAATGGTGGTTCCAAGCACCGTACAACAGTTTGAAAAACACAACCATTTGACAACATGAGCGAAAGAAAGACTAAGAAGACTATTCAATGCACAGCACATCTCATCTAGGTGCCTGTAAAATAAACTGTTTGCCTTTCATTTCCGGCGACAGTCATCTACAGAGTAAACATTCTGGATGTTGGTAGAAATTATTCAAAGCGAGAAGAGAGCTGCAAAATACCATAAATCAACGATGAACAGTGGGTCCGAATACTATTAGTATAGAGTAATGTCCTTTGACAAAAAAAGATCGGTAAGAGAGTAGAATGACGGATAAATCTCCAGTGATGCCATGCTCAATGTAGGGAGACTCATTTTGTGAGTGTCCGAAAGTGAGCGCCCATTTCGGGCTTTGGAAGCAAGTAATAGAAATCTCGAATTCTCATGGGAATTAGGGTGATTCAGCGAAGAGACCAATCAGCCTCAGCAATATGCGCATGTTCATTTCAGTCAAGTTTGAGCTAAAAGTCCAGGAATACATAACATCGATTTAGTGCCGTAGTCTCAATAATTTACTAGGTTATATCAATTGCTATATCTTTAAGAGACATGTACCTACCATTGGTATATTACTTGAGCTTGTATTTGACATTGATATTCATCGACATTTTCTTATCATTAAGACTCAAAATCAGGTTAAATGTTGCCTCTTAATGACCGTACTAGATATTGTAAGTTCCATTGTCGTATAATCATAGTGTTATGTCAAACTGAGTTTTGTATGCCTGTAGTTAACGGGGCGACGCCGAAGACACGAAGAGAGCCAACTTTGTGAGTAAAGTGTGACAGATTGTGGGAGCCGGGCGCCTTTGAATGTTCTTTACAGATAAATGGCGCTGTATTAATGCTGTTCATCATCATCATCATCATCATCACCATCATCACCACCATCATCAGCAGTAGCAGCTGCAGCAGCAGCAGCTATTAGATATGAGGAGAGGGTTTTTACGATAAATGTATACACATTGTACACGAGAGTAATTTGCCTGAATTGAAACAAAGCGTAGGGTACGATGAACCTTTTAACTCTAAGTTGCACAACCTATTGAGTCTTACAGAGATATCCCACTGCCATGTGATTTATGCAAATAAATCGCTTGACCAAAAACAGGGAAACCTCTTTTTCTGTGAAGAGGAGAGGATAACCGTTGCCTTAGGATGTTGCAAGCAGAAATCAGAAGAGCGAAGAGATTCCCGGTCGAATGGCAGGGGCTACCCAGAGTAGAGATTGTTGAGAACTTCCCTTGCATGCATGCTAACAGCTATAAAGAGTAGTTTCTGCGTATACATTATAGGGATGCAACGAACTTTTGCTTCATTGACATGATTGAGAGATCAAGGGTAAGTTGATCGTTGCCGGATGGGTGGTGAAACGGAAGAGCCTTTCTACCCTGCTTACCTTCTGCCCAGGGATCTATACCACCTGGACGTACACACAGGCTGGTGTCTATAGGTAATATGGGGCCTATATTGTTTGCACATGTGTCGGTCGCACGTTGCATATTTTGCCTTTATATTACTAAAACACTGCAGCAAGATATGCAGTTGGATGGTCTGACATTAAATATACAGTTGCAATACTTACTTCAGTTATCAGGAAAGTAGAATTTACTACAGTATTTCCGATTTTTACACAAAACTATATCACGTGACGGAGTGACAAACCTACTGGCAGGGCATTATGTTTGAACTAATTTTCTTACACATGTTGACATGGGACACACATTGAAATTTGGTACTGATATCTAACTTGTATGGATTGGATAGAATCAGATATTCAAACCTGTAGAAATTAAAAGTTCTTTGATTCATTTCATTTGAGAAGCACAGAGCGAAGTATCCTATACAGGCATGTCCTAATGGACACCACTATCATAATGGAGCATTTCAACAGAACGAAGACATTTCCTTAAAACCGGACATAACTCAACGTCATGGAAATTTTTCTTTCACTTTACGTTTCCTCACAAGCGACATGTCATTAATGCAAATAATAATGTCAGCTGATAATAATGATCGTTTCCCCACAAGTGTCCCATTTATTTGCACATCCACCCTTCATTTGATTTCTTTATTTCCTTAAATCTTAAAGGACAATTGTATCCCCACTATAATATTATAGTTATTGCAATTGTCGCTTGTGTGGAGGGAGCGTTGAAGTCATTGACAGAAGCACGTGATTTTGACAATAAATCTGTATCAAAGCCAAGAGATCAAGAGTGGTGAGGTGATGGTCACCTTGGGGCGTTTCATGAAAGTTTATATCAAACTCTGATAATCACCATAGTAACAGTCAGTGACCAGAGCTTGTCAGCCAATCAAAACCAAGGATTTTATTGAAATTGTCAGAGATTGTCGACGTCTGAGATCTATATGATCTGCAATTTGGTTATGATGTGGTTGCGATGATAATACTGCTTTTATGTGACCCCCCCCCCCCCCAAAAAAAAAAAAAAATCCATATTTTCCTTATTTAAGGTCAGATCTTGATGAAAGTTATTCGATTCAGTCTGATTCCATCAAACACGAACACGGACTAGAGACACAAGAAAGTCAAGCAAACTTTGACATGCAGCTTTGACTACCTACATTAAACACTGTAGTTTTCTTTGAATAAACTTTTGTTGATTCACTCACTGGCTGTATGCAAACGAGAAGGGATTTTATCAATCAACAGCATACAAGCCTACTCGCAAAAATGCCCTTTTATAACAAATTAGTTCGCCTGGTATATAGAATTGAATTATTGACTGTTAAGTCCTCGGGCAGTCCTATTCATTTTTGATAATTAGTATATAACGCGCTTACGAGCGTCGTATTATAATGGCAAAATTTCAAAGATTTTCATATGAGATTAACTATTCATATGTATAGGTATATTGAAATATTCTATGAATGGAAATGGGTGACTATGTGCCTGGTAGAAGAACACTGGTCGATGAGGGAGAGAGAGAGAAAAAAAAAGAGAGAGGGAGAAAGAGAGAAGGGGTGAGGTATGGAGAGTCATACCTCATAGAAAGCGACATACGGGGTAAGAATTATATGTTGCCTCAAAACACTGTAATTTTATTGGCATTGCTACGACCAATGACCTCATCCGTCGTGTATTGAGAAACTTGCCACAGATGGGATAAAGCAATAAAATCCTCTCGATCATAATTGCCATTATATCGATCAAAATCTCCTTCATCACTTCCCACCGGAAGTCAATTTGTCTTCATTCTCAGGGTAAATTAGACCAGCTCTGTATTTGACAATGGACGGACAATCGATTAGAAAGTGAACGCTTGACCTATTTTGCCCGAAAACAAGGCTAAGTCCAAATTGAGCTCATGATAAAATGAAAAGCATCCATCAACCCAACAACCCATGACACTTAATTGATGAAGAGAATTGCTTGATGAAAGCATAGTGGATTCAAAAGAACAACTCGTATTCATGATTTATCTAAAAGGTTATTTTTTCGTTTTATTCAGAGTATGCTTTCTAACACTTTTGAATAGGACAGATTCCTATGGTACTCTCTAAAAACAATCGAGTGAAAATATTCACTCTTAAAAGAGTGAATACAAAAAAGAGTGAATTTAGAGTGGAATTGGAGTGAATTTTGAGTGAAAATGTTCATTTTCACTCAGTTTGGAGTGACCTCAGGGATCACTCGAAGATTTTGGAGTGATCCCTGAGGTCACTCTAAAACGAGTGAAAATTAACTCAAAATTCACTCCAATTTCACTCTAAATTCACTCTTTTTTATATTCACTCTTTTAAGAGTGAATATTTTCACTCGATTTTTTAAGAGAGTATAGATCTTATTCATTAGAATATTGATGATCTATCATAAAATGAACAGATGAATACGATAAACCTATATAATGGATAATGAAATCAAAAGTAGAGGATGTTTGTATACAGGGGGGGGGGGGGGGGGGGGGCTGCTGTCAGGTGCTTAATTGTCAGACATTATCAGCCCCAGACCCCGAGGAAGGATCCTCCGGATCCGCCATGAACGAACTTGAAACTACAGTCACCAAGGTACTTACAGTGTATAGCATTAACTAAGCTCGATCCCTTCTTGGTATGGAGAAGAATTTTGAAGGGTCTGTATACAGGAGGTATAATGCGGGTGTCCAATCGAACAAATTCAGATCCATTACCCTTAGGGATACTACGTGCCAAGTCTGGTGAAAATCTGAAGTTTTTAAAGGTGAAACTGAACAAAAAGTACAAAGTTAAGACGGATCACGCAAGACAGACGCCATGCCATGAATGACCGCAATAGCTCACTTGAGCCTTTGGCTCAGTGTGCTAAAAATCTACAACACGATTTATCTCATTAAAATGTTAATGTTTTAGTATCTATTGGGTGCTGACAAACAGTACTGTAAACCGACCTTGTCAGACTTTTGTCTGAATGTTGGTTTGAAATGAAACTCACAATTGCATACGATATCGCAATCTCTATCCATTAGTGCTGATTCACTGTCGAACCGATTTGAGTTTATCTTCCTTTCAGTAACAAAAGACGCTCTTATTTCACAACATGTTGTTTCAACCTCCAATCACTCGAAGGATTAATCAGAAGAAAGAACCGGGTTTTTTTTTCTTCTATTCAGGGATCACAGTAGCAGAGCTAGCTTGTATCAACATAGCTGCGGTGAAATGAAATTGTTATCATGGACACTGACCTAATTTTGCTTCATCATGGTCGGTATCAATTGTAAAAGCAGGGAAGTTGTCGTGGTAATATTTCAATCCGATTATATTTAAGCAACATAAATTCTTGTACGTCCAGTGCGTATTGCTAATGAAGGGTTCGTGTATAGTATAACATTCTGTAACTTTCTCTCTGGGGAGCACAAGTGCATGGGGAAAAAAGGCATTGGGGTCTTAATTCTCATCTCGTTTCTTTGAGTTGATTTGGGTATCGTCAATTGGATCAGCCGAGAGGTATAGAGGGAAAGATATGATGGATTAAAAACATAAAGGCGCAAGTGGAATGAGAGAAGAGGAGAAAAAAAAAACCAAATGTGAAATGGAAGACAGTCATTACGATTTTGTTAATTATCTTGCACATCTAAACGCACTGTTGGTGTATTTAGCCACTGTAAAGTCAGGTTCCGATCATAAAATCTTCTATCACTTTCTTGCGTGCGTCTTACTTGTCGAAATCACTTTTCCTCAAGGAAAGATGGCATGGATAGTGATGTTAGGTTTTGCTTTTTTTTTTCAAGTGTTTTTCAAAAAAAAAAAATCTCGAACCATTCGATAATGTAGCTTTTACTGATGGAAAATAAAGATTATTGCATAGGAAGCGCATAATGAAAGCAATGGAATCTTTAAAGGGTGTTTGATAAGTTCTCAAAACGTACGTCCTCATTTATATTTAGTAACAGGCATGCTCTGTCTCTACATGGCTCATACCCCACCCCACCCCCGCCATCTATGCTGACGTCATTGGGTCAAAAGGTTGCGATCTACCGAAGAAAGCTTGGATTTAAACGGTCTCGTGTTGAAGGGTAGATTCAGAAATTGTGCGAAACGTTGGATGTGAGTGATATGACTCCACATTTACGAAATATTGATTTCATGTTATTGGAAGAGAGAGAGAGAGATACAAAAAGATGAGAAAGAACGAGAACGGTAGCGGGGTCTTGTGTTTATTTGAACTGTTGTGTCGTGACATATCATGATAAACGGAACAACTAACACAGCAATGATTGACAACGTGGGCTCTGTGATGATTTCTTGCTGTGTGTAAACGGGAGTTAGAATGAACAGTGCAAAGAACGTTGCCATTAAAGCATGTGATGAGAGACCCACCAATGGGCTAATGATGTGAAGTGCAATGGTGTGTAGGGTGTAGCGTAAAGGGCAATTGAGTTGGTTCGTTTGATTTGAGCAGCGGGAGAAGGATTGAATTTACATACATAATAGCAGATGTCTCGTCTACAGGAAAGAATGAGACCACTGGATCTTCTATATAACTCATAGACATGTGGAGGAGAATTGAGAACGGAGAGGGATGTGCACATAAGTAATTGGAGAAGAAGGCAAAATGAAGATTCATATATCCAATCAAAGGTAAACCATAAAAACAAACACCGACCAGCAAGAATTGCCTTTCATTGTTTGATGAGCCTTAAAATTCTATGCTACATTACCGACATAGTCCTTGTTAGACAAGTCATTGCAAATATGCCTATCGTCAAGACAATCCATAGCAGCAAACACAATCTATAAAAGTAAGCTAACTCAGACCATGAAAGATACGATTTCATTAATGACAGCATATATTGGCGGCAACCCACAGAATCTGTGGTGGATAGCGGACACGTGAGTAAAACGATATATAAGATGAATCTCGTGTCAAAGCTAATCCTTAATGATCTTATTCATTTTAACTTGGCCACAAAAAAAAAGAAAAAGAATTGAAACATATGACAAGATCGGGGAAAATATAGCAGAATAAGTTTCAATTCGTAGCGACATAAAGGACTTTATACTCAGTATGTAAAACAATGTTCTCTTTTGTACACGTTTGTGTGTATGTGACAAATGAGAAATATGCAATGAAATAAAACGCGGTTACAAATACGGCCGAAACAGATATCAGATAGGCAAAAACATAGATCATATCTTACTTTGCCATCACCTGGTAGTCTCGTGACAGCCAATACTAGATCTGATGGAAATGAGCCAAAGAGCCCGTCATGAGTTTATTGAGTTATGGAATTCTAGATATTTTATTATGCGACTGATATCACGTGTGCTTGTTCATTATACCTTACTTAAGACAGTGTCAAATGAAACAATTTTCAATGTACATATTATATATTTTTGTTGTTGTTGTTTGTTTGACGTATTTCCAGATCAGTAATTGTTTTGTGCATTGATCCTGTTTTCATAAAAGAATAATCTTTAAAGATTACCCCAAATGAACAAATAATTAAGCCGCAAATTTACTACCAGTCTAGCGACCAATTAATTAATTCTTCCGGAATGAATCTACGGCATAGTTCTACTTTGTGTAACTTTCGTTACAACAGTCCTTGAAATAAGAATTATTTGTATAAAACAGCCATGATAATCAAAGTGATAGGTTTTAAGAAAGAGAAGCTTGCATTGAAAATTCAATCATTTAATTTGGTAAAAAGATATTAAGAAAAAGAAGCTTGCATTGAAAATTCAATAATTTAAATTGGTACAAACTGTCCGATTTAACACGCTAAATGAATGTCCACGTGTGGAGCCAATTTGGGCTCTACACTGCATAGTCAGATAGTGACAGTATTATTATAAACAAGTTTTCCCTAGTTACCGTCATAGAGCATGCTGGCAGACTTTGAAATTAAACAATAATTGTATTGTATTCAGTACATGCAATCTATAACATTTTTTTTTCTCTCTCTCTCTCTCTCTCTTGGTACCTCTGTAGATCAGATTCACAATGTTTCCTAATGTTTGAATTCTGCCTCTTTATTACCACTTGTGTAAAATATGTGAATATTTGTACCACTGCCCAGTTCCCATGTAATTTGGATGGATATGATTTCAAGTATACCTTCTACGAATTCAAACACATCAAATATGTTTTCCTGTATATCAATAGGCCATTTAACAGAAAGTGAAAGTATGCAATCAATACAAAAAGGCACACAAAGTATGTAGTGCAAACAGCCGTGGATCATCAAAATAGCATCTGGATATGGATGTATGTACTTTCAAGGGCTCGAAAGAGATGGCGAACAGAAGGGACCATTAAAAACGGGGAAAATGGATATTGGAGTACCTTTAACCCTAACTAGGCCGGGGGGGGGGGGGGGGGGCCTCCGAGGGCCCCCCCCCCCCCTCGACGTTCCGCGCAATGTATCGCAATCGCAAAAAGCTATCGCCGCGACGTTTCATGACTTTTTTCTTTCGAGTCTCCCGCATCTTTTGACACTAAATTTATGACGCCCGGGCGCGCGGTTCCGAAGTTACACATAAATATGTACATGCATGTCAGACCAAAAATTGCTCAAAAACGTGAATTCGTGTACAATTTCAATGCAAACTGTGCTTAACAGGCAAATTTCATAAAAGCATGATTATTTTGGTGTTCTATTGACTAAAATCAATGAATAACATATTTTCTTGTTCGGAGCGATGTCGCGGAAAAATTTCATCGAAAAAACAATGAAAAACATAAAGTCGAAAAAACAAGGAAATACAAAAGAAATTCAAAAAACAATAAAATACTTAAGAATTTTTTCTGATATCACAATTTTTTCTCTTACATTTGCTAAGGACACTAAAAAGAATATTCACACAAAAAATGTGCCTGTTTTGAGCTTTATTTTGTGATTTATACCAAATAGTCTGTGTTCATGCATCATTATGCATAAATTAGCATAATTTAGCATACATTATGATTTTTTTTTTGAAAAATTAACTTCATGGTATTTTAGATTACATCATAGGCAATGTGTGTGCCAATTTTCGTCGCGATCGCGCGGTCGACGGCCGAGATCTGGAGGGGGGGGGGGGGGGGGAGGGGGCCTGGGAGCCCCCCCCCCCCCCCCCCCCCCACTGCTCTATCAACTACCTAAATAGCCCGGCCTAGTTAGGGTTAAATGTAATGCATAATGTGCTATATCTAGCGATAAACTGAATTGCATAAAATCTGGAAACAAAGTGTTGAGCCCGTTTTTTTAACATAGTAGTGAGGATATAGTGGAGAGCTTTTTCGTGTGTTGGTTGAAGGTTTAATGTTGCATTATACGCATCAAAAATTTGCAAATTATACATTATTTATATCTACCATTGTCATTATTCCTAGTACTTTGTATGCAGACCTTCATGTACATTTTAATTCATATATTGATTAAAAAATGTTACCGAAAAGAACTTTGATTTAGGACTATGTATAAAATCATGCTGAAGAAAATAAATCAAACAAACAAGCAAAAAAAAACAAAAACAAAAACAAACATAATATAGCCCACATAGGCCTAATTAATTTGGAATATTTGTTCAGACTCGAAGAGTCTAGTATACTGCCTGTTCATTGATGTCCAACTACGATGGGAATTAAATCTGACGAAATAATTGTTTAGAGTAATAATAAAGCATAATTATGCTGTTTCGAGACACATGATTTTAATGCCTGCCATGATGCCTACAGACCTATATCAAGTTAACATCAAATAATGACTCACATGCAACGGCGTAGCCAGGATTTCATCTTAGGGGGGGGGCGGTTAGTCTGCGAGGGAGCGAAGCGACCGAGCCCGAGCGAGCGGAGCGAGCGAGGGGGGGAGGGTGTGGGAGGGGGGTATATTTAGATACACTTCTTGTATTAATTCTTTTTACTGAATATTATGAACGCGACTGAACCCGAGCGAGCGGAGCGAGCGTGGGAGATATAGGGGAGGGCGTGGTATGGGAGGGGGGTGTCCCCCCTCCCACAGTAAGAACTTTTTGGATTTTGATGTTGCAAATGGTGCAGTTTGATGCATGTTTTTGCGCGTTTTATCGACGTGAAACAGTCCCACTTGTTTAAGGTAGCAGTATATTTTAGTGTAGATTATTATTGAACAATTTGCCTATAAAATGGCATAATTTAAATACACTTCTTGTATTAATTCTGTTCACTGAATATCATGAACGCGACTGAACCCGAGCGAGCGGAGCGAGCGAGGGGCGAGGGGAGGGTGTGGGAGGGGGGTGTCCCCCTCCCACGGTAAGAACTATTTGCATTTTGATGTTGCAAATGGTGCAATTTGATGCATGTTTTTGCGCGTTTTATCGACGTGAAACAGTCCCACTTGTTTAAGGTAGCAGTATATTTTAGTGTAGATTATTATTGAACAATTTGCCTATAAAATGGTATAATTTAAATACACTTCTTGTATTAATTCTGTTCACTGAATATCATGAACGCGACTGAACCCGAGCGAGCGGAACAAGCGAGGGGGGAGGCATTGGGGAGGGTGTGGGAGGGGGTGTCCCCCTCCCACGGTAAGAACTTTTTGCATTTTGATGTTGCAAATGGTGCAATTTGATGCATGTTTTTGCGCGTTTTATCGACGTGAAACAGTCCCACTTGTTTAAGGTAGCAGGATATTTTAGTGTAGATTATTATTGAACAATTTGCCTATAAAATGGTATCATTTATATACACTATAGTCTTCTTGTATTAATTCTTGCACTGAATATCATGAACACTGTCTGTTCAGCAATAAAACAGAAAAAGCACGAGGGTGTAGATAGGGGCATATCCCCTCCCACACGAAGGTGATTTTGCGTTTTCAGACCTGAAATTCAGCGATCTGGTGCACATTTTTGGTGCAATGCTTTTTCATCGAAGTGTTAAAAGTGTGAATTTAGCTCTTATTCCGAATGTGCACCATCTGTGCGTATGTATAAAGTCTAGAGCTTAGGGGAAGGGGGATTCCCCCTCCCGCTCGCGGAGCTTTTGCGTTTTTAGAATTGAAATAAAGCGATCTGGGTATAGCCACAGTCTACTTCTTTGCATGGCGGGGGGGGGGGGGGGAGCAGGGAGAAGGCGTGGGAGAGTGTTATCTCCACCCTTCCCTTCCGATGGAGCTTTTATCTTTTTAAGGTTGAAATTGAGATATCTCGTATACGCATATTTGATGGAATCAACATTTGGAAAATCACTAAAAAAAAAAAAAAAACTGATGGGGGGGGGGGGACTGAGGGAGGAAAGGGTCGATTAAAAGGGGAAATTCCCCTTATGAGGGAACCTTCAGTTTTCGGAATATAAGTCTTGTGGACTCAGAATTATTCAGAATTTTTTGTAAATCTAAAAAGTGTACTTAGCTAGGGAAAGAGGCACAGAGGGGGAGGGTTTGGGAGGGGGATACCCCCTCCCAAGCACGAGAAATTTTGCATATTTTGAACTGAAATTCAACGATCTGGTGCACACTTTGAGTGAACTATTCAAAAAAATATCTTATTTGATGAAAGGTTGCAAAGGAGACCCGCTTCATGTGCATGCATACAGTATACACGCATTTTTTTCCGCCTCCCAAATCCCCGGTCCAAATCTTAGGGGGGGCGACCGCCCCCATCGCCCCCCCCCCCCGGCTACGCCAGTGCTCACATGGAACACCAAATTTGGATTCAAATTCTCCGAAGTTTATAGATCTAAGAGGCATAGGCGTACTAACAATACATGGCTAATGACAGAACCAAAATAGACATTTGCGTGCAACACGGATCCAAATTTGTTCGTAGAGGCTGCCAGGGTTTTATCTTGCCGAGAACAGCTCTTTAACATACTCTTTGCGAAAGAGGTTTCTCAAGGATGAAATGTTTCAGTATTGTATTAATCTTCGGTTGTTTTTGATTTCACACTGTGATCTAGTACAATAATGATTAGGGCACCCTCCTCTTAACACGGATGATGTAAATGTACATAGTATTATACTCTGTGTTATACTGATGACTAGACGTGGGAAATGTTGCTCGAGTAATCACGAGAGAGTAAGATTCCAGGATCACGTCACATTTTACTGATGCCGTCTACGGTTTCCACAAGGTCCGCGTTCGAACAGTATACAGGTGTCGTGGTATGTGCGGTACCTGTCGCCAGCGTCAGTTTGTTCGTTCGTTTGTTTGTTTGTTTGTTTGTTTGTTTGTTTGTTTGTTTGTTCATTTCCATCTGAGAAGATGGCTGGATAGCCCATATTCAGCTACGTTAAGCTGGTCTTCCATGGGGTTAAGTGTATGTATACGATGCTACCTATAATGTTAGGTACTACATTGTCAGTTGCCATGGTGAATTTGTTATAAAGGGAAATAGGACTGTCCACGTGGGAAGTGTGGAAGTCCCATGATGAATTAACCTGTGATTTCTATTGGTAGCACAATGCCCCAGAAAATATATTTATTATGTAGGCCTACAAAGTGGTAATATCGTTTATCACAAAGGTTACAGGTTGGAATTGTTTATCTGCGGGAAAATATTGCGTAATACACCCGAAAAAAAAAATGATCTTCGTCTGGTTCGAAAACACAAGAAGTGCAGATGAACGTTGCTGACTTCGGCTTTTCACCCTCTTACTAATTCTACATGCTCATACTTTTTTTCATATACCTACACATCCAATTAATCATCACCATGCAAATGAAATATCGGCTTTCATTTTGACAAAAGATCGAAACCGACAACAAGAATTTAAAGAGACTTATGGCGTGCTTCGATCGTTCTCGATTGCAGTGTTGTTGTTGTTCTCATAAATACTTGATGTTGTTGTGACAGTTACTTTCAGAAAGGGCATCCGGAGATTGAATGACCATGACAACCAGGAAACTAGGACAAAGAAATATAGTTAGCAAATCAAAGAAAGTCCCAATGTCACTATACAAGTTTTTACCCGTTGACGAGCAACTTTAACTGGCAAACACTGTCGACAGCTGACGCTGAAATTAAATCAATTTTGATGGAAGCGAATAATTGACTTTCTTTTACTTGCTGAAATTCGACCATATAGAAATATCAGACAAGCAAAGATTGAAATATCTCAATCCAAACTTTGCTTTTCATTATAAATAAAACTGAAGTAGTATTATACATAATTCGGTTATATCAACGGATTGCGTATCGCACATGTATGCAGCATTTATTCTATGCCACTTAATCAACTATAAATGCATGTAAACTGGCAAACCTTTCTTCTTTTCTGTTTGACTGTTTCACCTAAAGTGATTGTTTTGAATTCTATACGATTTCATGGATACAACCAAAGAATAATAGCGTCAATCTCGGTAATGAATACCATACTTCATAAATCTAACATTCATTAAAGTGAGGGGAAATAGTCATTTATTGTGTTTAAGTTTGAAAGCAACACAAAAAATATCTTCGTAGCAGTCAGTTTTATTTTCTATTCTTAAATCACTGACCTGACTTCCTGAATTGGAATTACTTCGAAAGTAACAAGATCATTTTCAAAGATGCCATCAAAGTTTTGCATACACAACAAAATGAGGAATAAAATAAAAAGTTATCACAAGAAACTGAAATTGATACATCATAAATTCATTTATCAAAGGAAAGCGATGAGGATAATGTGTACTGGCAGGAAATAATCCCCAACAAATGTATTATTTGAAATAGTAAAATGTTAAACTAAAGTGATTTATATCATTTTCCAAAAGGAACACTAAACTAAACAAACAAGAACTTTCAGCAGCATTGTCTATTTTGTTCGTTAGAAATTACCGTTTTTATCATCACCCCACAAGACAATCATCATATTCATTTCCCTCTGTTGATAACCCAATTTAGGCAAAACAAAACAAAACAAAACAAAACGCAAAAAAAAAACCACTGGTTCCCTTTTTTATATAGAATTCGTCAAGTTTTAGAGTGCAAAACAATCAACAGGCCTCTTTTCATTGAAAAGCAAATAAAGACAATATATATGTGATCAGTAACATGGGTTCATAATCCATGTGTATACATATTATACATGCGTATATCTACACGTATATAATAGGGCCTACATAATTATATGCATCAAATATCAGTGTTCTCTCAGTGAAGTTCATACAGCTCTCAATATACCATGACAATCGTGTAGTATATCCTCATTGTGAACAGTAGCTGCTACCAAAATACAGTTGATTTCAGTGTAAGTAGAATAATGCCGTTAACTCTTAAGGAGGAAGAATATTCCAGTAATTGTTATGTTCATTTTCCTTACCTCTGCCCAATATGTTTCTCTTAAAAAAACGATAAATAATCATCGTATCATTCATGTCAGTTTAAGAAGAACTCTTTTAATATCTATTGTTTATGTAAATGTTTGTGGTATTATTTCATGTGTTTATCATTCATGATTATTATGAAAAAATAAGTCTAATCAAACAATCAAACTGAACATTAATTCATAGCTTACAAAAGCCTATTAGGTCTTTTGGTTTCTTTGCATATTTCATAATCGTATTTTATGTTTCATAATATCTATCTATTCATTAATAACGAAGATTTGTCCACCCTGTCAAAAAGACTGAATTCTGTATTAGTGTTTGTTATAAAGTGCCGCGTGAAAGGATACCGAAGACGCTAAAACAAATACCCGACTTTCTAGGCGGTTCTCCAAGCCATGGAGGCCTACAATGCAAGCTGTCAGGCGTGCAAGACCTGTCCAGATCGCCAATTCCCTGTGCTTCGTGAAAGGCTGTATAGAAATAATGCACTGATCAAAATAGATTTTTTTTTTCTGAAGAGCGACAAAAGTGATTGATGACACATTGAGTGATAAAAGGGAAAGATTGAAACAAGATTTGCATGAAAATGTCGCGTTCTATCAAGTGACGCAGAGAGGCATACATTGTAGAGAGACGTATCAATGCTGTGAGTACAATGAGTACAATCTATCATGGGCTGGGATATGATAATAGTTAACATCACAGCGTTGATTACAATAAAAAGACATTAAGTACCATCAATATAAAGCAAGTGATACATTATTCTACCCCCCTCTCTCTCTCTCTCTCCCACCCTTTCACTTAGAATCCGCTCTCCCTCTCTCACTCTTCAACTTGTCTCTTTGCTCCCATTAATGCTACCCACTTCACATAATGGAGAACGGTTTTGAATGATTACAGCCTCCAACACAAAAGGATAATACATCTTTAATTTTCTAGAATAGATTTTAAGGCAATGAACGTATGAATAAGCGAGTATGAAACCATACACTTTTTCCATTCTGTATACGGTTATTAGACAGAAATTTTCGTACGATTAAACATAACAGCCATAATGACAGACATGAATAATCAAAAGAATATTGTGTTCAAGACATTCTAGTGGGAGAGATGATAGCATTTCTCGTGGACATTAATACTCTGCGAATTTAATTAAACATCTGTTCCCTAGACAAATCATCTTGGGTCTAAGAGAACGAGTATGGTGTCTCTAAATTATCACTAATGGCAAGTGTTGATGAGATTGCATTCTATCGAGATGAGCAGAAACAGAACCCTCAAAGATGAAATCATATAAGGGCAACAATAAGATCTTTTTAAAACGTACTTACGTCTTCTTTACGGCGATGGTCTCAGCCAGTGGAACTGATAAATCTGATAAGCAGTGCAACGACTCTCCTATAGACGATAGAATGATCACCATGATCACTTCCTCAAAGCTTTCGTATTTTGTTTCTTCGAATAGTGAGTGAATGGGTGCTTTATAGATAAATCTCCACGAGTTTCGATTTTAAGTTAAACATCTTAAAGTAGGCAATGACGGGAAGGAGAAACCTGCAACGCTAAATGATAAAAGAACAATGACAGACGATCCAGAATCAGGAGGAAGTGACACAAGAACGCTCGGAGAAGAAATTGCTTGCGAAACTAATCTTCGAAGCTCAATTTCCACGGACGTTGTGAACATTAGCATCAGCCCGGATAGTAATGGTTGGTATATCTTCTCGTATTTAGGAATGATGCCGAGTTAAGTTCGATTTCACAAGAGGGCGGCCTTGTCCTGCCGTAGGCCAACTGAAAGCCAGAGCCGTACGCATACACGACCGCAGCTCTACTGCCCATGGGCAGTTGTGATGTGAAGAATGAAATACATAATGTAGCAGTAGGTTATTGCCATTCACATTTTGCACAATTCAAAGCAATATTTTGAAGTCTAATCTGTTTCCCCCTTCTCATTTGCCTTATTCTATCAAACATCAGAGTTTTTCAAATAGCGTTAATCCTTCGTTCATGATTTTGATATTATATTCCCGTTGATCTTAAGCACCTCTCTCCTATCCGATAATGCAATCAAGCCCTTATTGTCAAAACTATACGCAAAACTTGGTAAACGTCTTGCAAGCATGGTACAGTTTCAGCATCGAAAAAAATATAAAAAGAAAATGCCATCGTAAATGTCACGGTCAGTCAATCAACTTTTAAAGGAAGATGAGGATTCAATATCAATTTCAGAGAATATTACGATAATGTTGTCTTCAGTAACGCTTCCTTTTATTAGAAGACACTAGTTTCAAGCTTCGGCAGTGAACCCGTTCCAAATCATCTTCTTTCACTGTCTATTTTTGAGGGTAGCGTCACGTTTCGTTGTCCTCTGTCTGCCTGATGGCTTGATTACCGGGGTGAAGTTATAAATATTGTTTTTCCTGTCATATTGCTGTCATTGACTTCAAACAGAGAATCAAGATTCCCGATATGAAATCTTGAAGCCTAGTCAAAGTGGTTTATCGGGCTATGTACCCTCATGGTTACATCCAGGTGAGTTTGATGTCACCTTGAGAAAAAAAAAATTCAGGCAAGTGAAATTCCTTCACATTGTGTGATGCACCAAACATGCATCAAGACGCGCAAGAATCCCATAATTTCTGTTTATTTATACCAATGATATAAGTTACATGTGATCATCAATATGTGTCATACTAAAAGACGACCTGACACAACTGCAATGGCTTACACACAGAGAGACAGACAGACACAGACACACACACACATCAAATATATATATATATATATATATATATATATATATATATATATATATATATATATATATAGTGTGATGATGCTGATATTCCTACCGCACGCCTCTGTCATCTTAAGTGAAATTATAGTTGAGACAATGTAGATAACAGAAGACATGCGACATCTTCTGTTATCTACATTATCTCAACTATATATATATATATATATATATATATATATATATATATACATATATATACATATATATTATATATTTCATATATAATGTATATTGAGAGAGAGAGAGGGAGAGAATACTTTTATATGATCAATCTGCAAACAAAAAATATCTCATTGGAAAGAGTTTTTTCTCTCAAGCGACTCGGATCTCTGCGCGTTGTGCAGAAGCAAGGTCGGACATAACCTTTAACATCGGCCTTGTTTACAACTAATTACATCCTGAGTGCACCTCCACTGGTATGTGATTGGTAACTCCTTAATCTGATAAAAGACACAAACACGGTCCCTGCCATGTTGACGTTGCTATTTCAAGATCTAATCTAGATGATTTAATAATGTATGTGGACAAATGTCTTCTATCTGGTTGTCGATCAGCTATCTAAACTTTCATTTCGTCTTTTCTTTAAGGTATTAACCTAATAACACACTAAACCAAATTCTTAACCTATATCAAGCAACGAAAGACAAACAATATTGCTACAAAAGATATGTTTACAACCATACTGTTATCAGAAATAGCATGCCTTACAGCTTAGGGAAATGAATTATACTGCATCAGTTAATACATACAAAACATATCTTTATTTCATCTTCATATAACTAAAAAAAAATTGCAGAAGACTATTCTACATAGGATGAATGTAATCTAATCTTACTTGAAATTTTGTAATAACTGAGAGAAAAACTGTCCTTTCATCTTACCTGCACACAAATCAAAAGCTTTCCAAAGTGTTCTCATAGATTTGTCATTGTAATAACAAATAACATAATAACTGATGTAATAGTGAATGTAAGAATTATTATGTAAGTCCAAATAAACAAACAAAAAAGGTGAGTACTAATAAAACTATCGGAATTGCGAACCTTATATCATTTCTTTTCTGGAATTGCGAACCTTCCGAATAGCGAGCCTTATTCATCTTCGGATCAACGAACCTTCGGAATAACAAACCTTTTTTGTGTGTGAATTTCTAACCTTCGGAATAACAAACTTTCAGAATACATTGAATGATGAACTGTAACCTCCCTGCTGTCCCATTTCTCACACTCAGAATCACGGACTTGTTATCAGTCTATCGAAGGTGGATATATATGGCCAGGAAGGCAAAGGGGAGAAATAGTGGTAGTGGTAAAGGTTTCAGATATAGATGCAGTGGCGCTCCCCCCCCCCCCCGCCCCCCCCTTTATTTTTTGTTGAAACAGAAACAAAAGCAATAAAAAGAAAAAATGGTGAACATGCTAGCTATCTAGTTATAGCTTACTAGTTGAGCTAAAGTTTCAAGTATAGTCCATGGAAACAGGTTCACTGCTTCCCAAAAGAGTACACCATAGATTAATGTTTTTTTTTTCATATTATGAAGTAAGATTACACAGAATGCAACCTTGTGTTAGATGACATTCAAACAAAGTAAACAGGCATTCAACTAACAGTCCAGGATATTACTGACTTTTTCCCTTCGCCTCCTTCCTCTTCCTCTACTCTACTTTCGTCCTTATTGTTTGTCTTCTTCTCATTCCACCTCTCTTGTTTTCTTGGTCTTTTCCACTTGCCGACTCCACTGACAGAGAAAGCGCCATATACTATATCTCCTACCAGTCCGTACACTGAGTACACGCTGCGTTTAAATAAGCGAATCATTACCGCCAAACGCTTTCCCGTGGGATAAACTAACGGAAATTAAATCTTGCTCAAAGAAAAACACTGGCATTTCTATACCCCTGGGTTCTGGATGAAATCAGATTTGACGTTCAAAATTTCTGCTAAAACTGATGATTGTTTACAAAAGGCAAATCCTGTCATTCGCTTGTGGTTCTTCGCTCTTACCAACAAATTAAAAAAAAACCATAAGAGGTCAAGATTAAGAAAATAATACAACATCTATGAGAAAAATGGGGTTGTTGGGTCTGCGGTGACAGAACTTTGTCAATTTCTTGCTATTCTTGTTCTCATACGAAAACGTTATTATTATGAACTATTCATTTTTTTTGGGGGGGGGGGTTATTTCTGCATTTTTCATCATTTCGATTCAAATAACATCATGAATTTTTTTTTACATTTTCAATACAAAATAACACCATCAATATTATTTTTCAACATTGCGAGTGAAAGAAAATACAGTGCGAACATAACGTACAAATCAATTGCCAACGATGATGATAAACGAAGCCATATAATAGGGAATGTTTATAAGGTGAAAAATGCATCAGACCACATATATCGTAAGCGTGTGCTTGAAATGGTAGTGGCCTGAGGAAGTGGTAGTGGAAAAAAGAATTGAAAAAGAGTGAGAGTGTTAAAGGGGAAGGCTAGTAACTGATCAGTGGGAATCTGTGGAAATGCTGGGAGATGATTGTTCCAATCCTTATGGGATTCATTCAAGAGTTCATTGTATATCTATTGTTGTGTGAAAATGATTTGCTTCAGAACGGTCTCATATTCAAGTAATGTGCAGATTAATGCTCCGTCACTGACCAGGGACGCTAACCTGGAAGCATTAAACCGCACATTACTTGAATATGAGACCGTTCTGAAGCAAATCATTTTCACACAACAATAGATATACAATGAACTCTTGAATGAATCCCATAAGAATTGGAACAATCATCTCCCAGCATTTCCACTGATTCCCACTGATCAGTTACTAGCCTTCCCCTTTAAGTCTGATATTGTGCAAGGTGCATCGTGCTAAGTGCGGAAGTGCATGGACCTCAAAATAATGGACAACTACGAATAAAAAGGATTCAGAAATAAGTGCATTAAGACCATAATGCAAATGAGATACTTGAATTTTTCATATGCTTAAGTTGGAAAGAACAAATATTCTTTATCTGATGGGATGTGAAAGAAGATGTCATCTTACTTCTTGTGTGGGACCACTGACAAACATTAGACTTCTGAAAAGCAGTCATGAAACTATGGTCATTTTACACAATCATACAAAGTTAAATCGCTATCTTGGGCTACACCGATTGTACACCCAATGTGAAAACAGATTTGCATACAGGGGATGACTGCAGACTTTACAAGATTTATCTTTCTTCATATCTTCATATATCTTTTTCTTTTAGTCAACATGAGGTCTTGGATATGATGTTCTTTGCATAAGTACCAGAAAGTCGTAATGGGTTTGAAAATACCGAGGGTATAAAGCAAGGTCGTTATCGCCTATTAATTACAGTAGATAATTGCCACTTCATCATCATTCGATTGAAATTGATATCGTGCATGTGAAAGTAATGTCGTGTGAAAATTTAGACATCTTCTTTTCCAACACTGGGAGACTTCATGAGCATAAAGAAGGAAGAGAGTAAAAAATTCTTTGAAAACACCTTGACCTTGGCAAGAATATACAAAATCATGATTCATGAATGGTGTGATTCTCAGAAAGAGTTTCTGTTGAAACCATGAATGGCAGCTAACACCGATTCTCTCTTATCACAATATCATGATTGTAATTTTGTAGCCCGTACATTTGATTGTATATTCTATTAATTGAATATCTCTTACATCCGATATGCAATTAAGCAGATCTGTTCAGATTGCACACAACTTTTTTTCTTTTTCATTTTTTTTTCCATTTTTTTTTCATTTTCTGTGAACTGATTAGAGACAAAAATTTTGCCTTGGATTTGGCAATCAATAATCACTTAGAGAAATGCAAATGTTATTGTTGGAAGCCCATACTGAAGTCTGTGTGATGACAAAATGAATGTCTAAGAGCGCGATCAGTGATGAGCTAGGGATTGGTTTACTTTGGATAATAGTGCAGAATACTGATGAAGTCTCTCACTGTTGGAGAAGAAGATGTCTATAGATTTGAGGAAGCAGCGAGTGAATTAATTCATTCTGTTAGCTTTTCAACGACCAATTCTGAGCAAAGATATAGAGAGTGCCCTCTAATTTCAATGATTTCATACACAAGAAGAAAAGAAAAGAACAAAATGTAGAGACGAAAAGAGAGCAAATACCTAAGAGAAGAAGGAGGACATTTGAGCAACAGAGGTAAGTGTCCACTTCTTTGATCAATCGGTCTAAATGGAGACATTCCTTAAAACGTGAAAGTAAAATCTATTAAGTAAAAGGCAAAGAATACAGCACACAATATTCGCATTATACATAATTCTGTAACACATACCATTGCTTTTTAAGAAGGTGTTAACGACATGCCATTTCTCTCTACACAACTAGACACAAATGGACACAAAAGACGTTTGTTCTCCATCCAGTCGAGCTGGTATTTTAATGTGGGAGTTATTCCTAGTATTCTTTTATTTCCCTATGTTTCAATTCAATTCAAATGATTTTATTTTCATATAAAGTAATAAAAAGTAATGGGCCTATACATAACGCTTTATACACGAGTACATAATATTTTAAAGTATTTTGAATCACATAAGTTTCAACAAAACATGAATGCAATATCATAATGATATCAACTTTGGTTTTTAGAGAAATAAGTAAGCAATACAATCTTGTTTTGTAACTCTATATGAAAAAGAGGAACTCACAAGGAAAGCAAATTAGCTTGTAAAATTTGCGAATTACATGAGAGCATCTCAAGATCCGTCAAGAATTGTTTGAGATATACAAACTTCACTGTCTCATTTGTACTGGTCCCGATCCTACACTTTACAAGTTCTATCTGTATCTATAACGCCTCCTACTTATTCATTGGATGAGAGAAATGATGGTAATCCATCTGCATGCGTACATGTTTGCAGAGACTCCAACTCTCCCGTTTTCGACGGGAGATCTCCCTCCGAAAGCCCATTTTTGCAAAATCTCCCGTTCTCCCGTTTGAGATTTGATTTCTCCCGCCCTGGCTCTGTGTCTCCCGGTGGAAAGGATTTCTTACTTATTACTATCGTATGTTGAAAAAATAAGCCTTAATGGCTTAGATAGCACCAGAGAACATTTGGAACCCTAGGAACTTCGCGCTTCGCACACATCAACTTGGAGTCTCCCGTTTGCTAGGGGTTTCGGGCGGGAGAATCTCCAGATCAGAAGGTGCTTGGGGTTGGAGTCTCTGTGTTTGCATGTACCATCATATTTATACTTACAGCTTATTCGACGCAGCCTTTTTTTTTAACTCTTATGTTGATATAGGCGTATATCCTAACTCGGGGCAGCGTTTAAATCAGTTTTGATAGTGGCGTAGAAGAAATAGTTTGGAAGAAATCATGCAGATACCCTGTGTATTTTGCACTGAGCTAACAAACTTTTGTCTTTATGAATGCATGGTCTTCACACACACACACACACACACACACACACACACACACACACACACACACACACACACACACACACACATACACAAACACATAAACAGCACACACACGTACAGTTGTTACACGCATACATATTTTATTCATATTATGAATACTATTTTTTGTGTGAATATACAATAAAATGAATTCATTGTATTTAATATTCTTACATTTAATCAGTCAGCCACATCAAGCAAGACGACACACACGTCTATCGAACAGACGTAAAGCTGAGGAATAAAGCTTGTTCAAGATCTTACTGCGATGTCTTGTGAGTGCACCCGTAATACGTACCAAATGTGGCAAAAGATAACGTTATACATGGTAATAGACATGGGAAGAAAAGTAACAGCATTCCAAAATGAAGAAAGATTAATTTTCCCCTCTGGATGTATACAAAGCATAGAGCCCACTGCTCGAGTGTCGCTGAGATTGGATTTGGTGCATTTATTATACGATAGAGTGTATTAAAATCAGCCCCGCGGACATGAAGATGACGGAGTTGAATATTGACCAACAAACTTGTCAAACTAGAACTGCCAAAGCATGCCATGGTAATTTTTTCTACAAACCTCTATTTGCAGCGAGGTCCTTAGAGAGTCACACTGCAGGAATAGTTGGTAAAATATCAATATTGATTCTCGAATGGACGTACACTGGCAGGGAAATACAGCTCTCGTGTATTAACGCGGAAATCTGGCTTCCATTAAAGGAATGAAAATGGAGGAGGTGATTTAGTTGCTCAAACACGAATGTGTGAGTTCTTTTTTTTTTCTAGACTTGATGCGGTTCTTGCAAACATAAAAAAACAATATGAACAATGATAATAGATAAATTTTCCTTTCTTGATTACCTTGGTATATTTGGCGTTTCTCTGTCTTTCTCTCTCCCTATCTCCCCCCCCCCCCCCTCTCTCTCTCTCTCTTACATCAACTCTGTATCTATTTTATATATGGCATGGATAATAATATAAGAGCTGTCTTTAAATCAATATATGAACTACGATAGCATTGATGATATGCGTGTGAGTGTGTGTAAGTGTGTGTGTGTAAGTGTGTGTGTAAGGGTGAGTGTAAGTGTGTGTGTGTAAGGGTTATTGTGTGTGCGTGTGTGGGTGTGTGTGTGTGCGTGTGTGTGAGTGTGTTGGTGGTGGGTGCGTGTGTGCATTTATATGTCTGCTTGCAAGGAAATAGAAAGGGAGTTGAATATGTGATTCAAATATTCAAATTCATATTTTTTTTTACTTTACATGAAGCAATTTGTTATTGTATAAGAATGGAAGAATTCTTGTCCACTCGAAAACCTTCATTTCCAGTGGTTATATCAAGAAAATGTCCTATCTCAGCGGAGCAGTGTTCACAAGAAGACAGGACAGACCGCAAAACAAAAGATTCATTGAAGAAAACTTCTTCGTCTATGATCTTCTGACATGATTACAACAGAAGGCAAAAAAAAAAATGACGAGTTCAAAGAGTACAGCGAGGTCACACATGAATAGCATAAACTTAGAATAATCAATAATCTATCAATTATTCATATCTGATATATTCTACTTTTGTGTCTTTGTTTCTATCTAAAGGTTATGACAACCATGTATTGAAATCTTTTCACATACAACCATTCATTTTCATCGATCGGAACAGCGATAAGCGGAACAAAAAGAGGAATAAAACAAAGCAAAAATAACAACCACAAAAAAGGCTCCCCAGAGGAGGTAATTTGATCTCCTGACATGATAACAATTGATGTAAAGGACCAAAAACACGTATTCACAGAGTGTACGGAGGTTACAAATGCAATCATGCATTTGTTGTTGTTGTTGTTGTAGTTTTTGTCTCTGAAATCGTTTTCATAGCGACTAATGGATAGTGGGGAAATGTGCTGCATTGTTTAATCAATCATTGATTCAAGTCTGATATAATATGTCCGACTTTCGTATTTTTATTTCTTTCCAAATGTTATGGTAACTATCTCATGTAATTTAATCATCTCGCATACAGCCAACCTTTCATTAAATCGAGTGGAGCAGCGACCATAGAACAACGAAAGACAACAACCAAAAACAAGAGGCTCGCCAGTGAAGATTTCTGTATCCCAGGCAATTAATCTGACAAGATTACAACATGATATACGTTGAAGGCCACACACACACACACACACACACACACACACACAAGCACACACACACACACACACACACACACACACACACACACACACACACACACACACACAGTAATGCGAGGTCACCAAGGCAACAATAACTTTTACTTATGAATGTTTCCTAGCGACTAATGGATAGTGGAAAAATATGTTGATAAGACCTTGGTTTATTTTTTCCCCCAAGGAATTTATCTACATCTTGTAGCTTGTGATTGCTTCCTATCAAATAATAGGTGCAGAGTTCAAGTTAGAATGGAGAAATGTTGTGTCATAACATCAGGTATTAATGTTATCAAGACCGGAGGTTGTAAAATGTCTCATATAATTCCATACTAATATATGAAGGTTTGATCGCTGTCTCTTTTCTTTTCTTTTTTTGATAATAAATTCAAGGAATATTGCATTTTCAGCTATATATTTCGCAAAACATTCTGGGCTAAAACCATTTCATCTACTTGCGAACTACGGCGATCTTTGTTTCATCGAGTCATCTGCAGTGTAGATGGTATATCTGTTTATGTCTAAACGGTACGTTTAACTGCTGTTCTAAAAGTTTGTCTTTAAAATTCTGTGTTTATTTACTTCAAGTTCCATTCCAAATTTTGGTGCACTAGGAGCAAATTACTTTCGATCTCTCCGTTACTTGAGCATGCATTGTTTACTTTGTTTCGGAATTGCGAACCTAATTCTTTCATTTTCGGATGAATGGACTTCTGGAATAACAAACATAATTATAATATGAGATATAATGAGGCTGAACGTCTTCAGTCTGAGGTGTAACCACTACATATCGGGCATGTCATGGAAGAACGATTAAAGTGCAGAGAACAGGATTTCCCTCTCCTGCGAGGATTCCAAGCATGTTCGCCCTCCTTAGGCAACGCTGAATAGTATAGCCATGTCTAACGTATGGATCTGAGGCTCGATCGATGGCCGAATCTCCAAAGACATCTTCTATGGACAACCGCCAACTGGCACGAGAGACACAGTACGCACGTTGATACGCTCCAGAGATGTGGTCACCACAGGGATGTGAAAACTCTGAGATCAACACAGGGCATTGGGAGGATGGAGACACTTACCACTAACAGCTCAAGCTGGAGAAGTACCTGACTGGTGCCGACTGCGACTGAAGATCAGACTTAGTGAAGAGTGCAGCCGAAGAAACCAAGGAGGTTTGAGAAATGGGGTAACAACAGTCTCATTCCCTTTGATCCCAGCATGTTTCATGCCGCCACTCAGAAATATTTGAAGTACAATGTGCTAAACTGGAGCTCCCTCACAGATAGGAAGACAATTGATTAATGTGGCATTGCATCATGACTCGTCACTCTCAAAGGAAGATATGTCTTTATGATGGTAATTGCTTTTCGCCGTCCCTTCCTAGAAAACAAGCGGCACGTTAATAGTATAGGCCCGGGGATGTGCGAATAAAAATTGTACAACAATTGATGAAATTAAAATCAAAATAACTCGTTTTTACATTACTTTACACTAATCTAATATAAAGAACTATACTCGAAAATTATACCTTATCAGTTTCATTTGTCGCAAGCGATCGGAAAGATGATAAAATCGGCTTTGTAGTGAGAGTACAGTTTCAAAGATTTTCACGACATACAGCTCAGGTTTACATTTTTGCACATAATCTAGGACGGGATTTACTTTTGTTTCATATGCTTTATTAAGAGAACATTCATTTTATTTGACAAATAAACAAGCAGAATATAGACGATATAATGTCTGAGTTTAATCTGAATCTTCAGATTGCTCAAAAAGACGGCGCCATGGAACCCTGATCATCAAAGGCACAAATGCACCTGTGGAATTCTTTTGTGCATCAATAGAAAATTGGCAGCTGTTTGAATAATTACAGCCAGTTGGAACTCCATCTCTCAAACCTCCTTGAAGAAACTAGGACCTGTAGAAAAGAACACTGCTACTCTTAGAGCACAGAGAATATCCACAAGTGCGGCTGCTGTGACACAAATGCTATTAGACTTCTCTGTTCACATAACGGACAGGTGCTGTTCATGCAGGATAGTCCGCTTGGATCCATAGCCATGGTCTCCAACAGACAGAAGGTTTTAATTACTTAGTAGTAGTCCTACCTACTACTACTACTACTACTACTACTACTACTACTACTACTACTACTACCACTACTACTACTACTACTACCACTCTATTACTTCTACTACTACTTCTACTTCTGCTACTACTACTACTACTACTACCACTCTTCTACTTCTACTACTACTTCTACTTCTACTACTTCTACTACTACTACTACTACTACTACTACTACTTCTACTACTACTACTACTACTACTACTACCACTCTACTACTTCTACTACTACTTCTACTTCTACTACTACTACTACTACTACTACTACTACTACTTTATACTACTACTACTACTATTGCTACTACTACTACTACTACCACTCTACTACTTCTACTACTACTTCTACTTCTACTACTTCTACTACTTCTACTACTACTACTACTACTACTACCACTCTACTACTTCTACTACTACTTCTACTTCTACTTCTACTACTTCTACTACTACTACTACTACTACTTCTACTACTACTACTACTACTACTACTACCACTCTACTACTTCTACTACTACTTCTACTTCTACTACTTCTACTACTACTACTACTACTACTACTACTACTTTATACTACTACTACTACTATTGCTACTACTACTACTACTACCACTCTACTACTTCTACTACTACTTCTACTTCTACTACTTCTACTACTACTACTACTACCACTCTACTACTTCTACTACTACTTCTACTTCTACTACTTCTGCTACTACTACTATTACTTCTACTACTACTACTACTACTACTACTACTACTACTACTACTACTACTACAACTATTACTACTACTTCTTCTTCTTCTTCTTCTTCTTCTTCTTCTTCTTCTTGCCCACACCTTCTTGCCACTTCTACTACTACTACCACTACTTGACTGCCTCGGCCACAAGTTGAGCCAATCACCAAGAGCGATAATGAAGAGGACCCTGGGAATGAGGTCAGGAGCCCACTCGCTGAAATCCAGGATAGGACAATCTTTGCTTTTCTCATCGGCTGACACACTTACGGGGCTTTAGGCTTATACAAGAATATAAGTACAAGTTGTTGTTTTTTCACGGGATAGTTTTACTCAAAATTGCTTACTTTTGATGATAACTAATCCTAACCCTAATTCTGACCCCCCCCCCCGAAAAAATAACAGAAAGAACTAAAAATATAAAATGATATGAATTGACATGTGTATACACATGATCTAATATCAAAAGGCAACAAGGCAAGGGAACTGAAATTAAACAGAGAAAAGAAGAGAGAGAGAGAGAGAGAGAGAGAGGAAGAGAGCGATGGAGGAAGTATTGTTATGCAGCTAAGAAAATTGAAAATGTAATTTCTTAGGAGAAGAAGTATCAGAATAGCCTGACAGATACAAAGCTTATGGCACAACCAGACAACTTGTCTTGATCGTTGTTGACGGGATGTTGCGAGGGATCCTAAAGTGCCCGTACGAAGCAGGACGCGATGTCAGAATTGCTTTGTGATGTCATAATTCCTTTGTGACATCATTTCACAACTAGTGCACTATTTGCCAAATGCTATGAACAGTGACGTCATTTTCCCATTAGTAGGCTTAACAAACAGGCCAACATTCTGAAATAGTTTAAATCATATTTTAGATCAAAAATTTATCCTCTGTTGATTGGTTAAAAGAGCTTCACGTGATTATGGGTATTCTCAACTACATCAGAGTGTTGGCCTGTTTGACACTCCATAAAGTTATTTGCAAAATGATGTCACAAAGCATTTTTGAAATTGCAGCTTTGTACCGTCACTCTGCGAAATGTAAACAACTTTAACAAACAATTGTTACGTCACAAAGCAATTTTGATATCGCGAAATGCATGCGTCGTATCGTCACTCTAAAATGTAACAATTTCTTTTTAAAACGTACGATTCCGTCACAAAGCAATTTTGACATTATGCGCTGCTGATCGTACCGTCAGTCTGTGGAATGATGTATCAATTTCCTGCAAAGTAATTGTGACGTCATAAATCAATTCTGACATTGCGCATTGCTTCGTACTGTCCAAAGATAATTATTTTAAGTTAAGCGTCTTCAAGTGCTGTCACTATGTGGGTGAAATGTAAAATTTTTGAGCAAAACAATCATAACTTCACAAAGCAGCCTGACATCGTGCGCTACTAGAGTCCCTTCACAACATCCCATCCACCACTACGATACGACTTCTCGCATTTTCCCCATTTTCCCCTTCTTTTGTTTGAATTTTTGATCCGAAATATATAACAAATATACTTTGCCTAATTTCGAGTGTCTGTTTAAAACTATAGGCCTCGGTGTCTCAAAAAGAACTATTCACTTCAGCTCATAGTTTTGACCAGAAACTCTCAAGGCAAAGTGTATTTATATAATACTTAATAATCACTTGAGGTTCGTTAAACCAACTATTAGTGTCATCATTAAGGATTAATTTAGATTCAAAATGTAATAGCTGTTATAATGATAAGAATAGCACTGATATTGATAGTATGAAGAACAAAACGGAGAAGAAGAGATTATTATTGGTGCTATAATAGCCATCACCTTTATTGAGTAGCTCTCTCATGGTACACGTTAGTATTCTTCAGTGCTATGTGCATAACAAAACAGTTCGGTACGTTTGTAGCATTGTTGGGTCTTTTATTCGAGCCATATCTCGAGTTCTTGATCATTCTCAATAATGGACAATAAAAACTACCGGTAACCATATCTCCTTTCACACTGGCTCTCACCATGTTCCAAGCAAAGAGTTTAGAAGCCAAACGCACGCAGTGCACTCTTCAATTCAAACTGTGAGCTTTGTTGACTGTCTTTTTATTGCTAAGAGATGGCGCTATACCTCTCGCAAATGACACTCTGTTGATGTAAGCCTGCGTACTGCTCCAGAAAGCAGTCACAATGTACTGATTGGTTTCCAACACCATCATGACAGTTACAGGGAAGTGTCTGTTTCCGGTTCCATAACACATACTTCGGCGACATCTACTCCACAAACAATGCCCCAAGAATTGCGACAAATGCCCCGCATCATTTTGCTCCCAGGGCGTCTGTTCTGCCAATTGCTTCAATGACAAATGCTCCGCCGACAAACTTGTTTCGACGGCAATTATGCTATATGTGTTCTAGATCGTCACTATTTGTCTCTGAGGTTTCCATTATGCATTGCTTCTGAGATCATTTTCTTACAGAAGGGGGGCGATGGTTCTATGACATATGCTTGGGGGGGGGGGGAGTTGAAGGACTGAAAATGGTAAAAAAGAAAAAAGAAAAAAGAAAAAAGAAAAACCGTACTCGGTTCAAGGTGAGTTCCTCCCTCCCAACATACACTGTTAATTGTGTCTTAAACGTTGAACATGTCGAATAATTCTATAACGCTTTTGATATTCTATGTGAAATTAAGATATACGTAATAGTCTGACACATCCATTAATACTGAGACTTTAAAAGTTCGTGGATTTTTCTACACCCGTTGCAAAATTCGCTGGTTAAAGGCATAATTTACCATTTGCAGATGAAACAAAAACCCGGTTTTAGTGCTTGAAAAAAAAAATAGTTGTGACATGTGAGTTAGGGATAGAAACAACCAATGTAAAAAAAATGAATCTGTATAACTTATGTTTAGTATCGTTAGATAAACAAGATATGAACAATAGCTGCAGTAAAATTGTTTTTGGACTAAACCGTCTACAGTTATGGTTTAGTGAGAAAAATAGTGATATATCCTTTTGTTTTAGGCTTTAATGCAAAATTTTACATGGCAGGATGTTTTGTGATACAACTGACCTACACATATGCATCAAATGTGATATCTCAAACATTTTCAAGATTACTGCTCCCAAAGGTAAACAGTACCTTTAAGGATCCAACCGTTGATCCGTCTGCCAATACGTCGGTGTCGGTGTGGTGTGCTTTTTTTTTTTGGGGGGGGGGGGTCTGATAGGTACCCCTTTCCCACCACTGTTCATGAAAATGAGAAAATAAGGAATGAGACTAAATATATCAGTTTGCAACCAGGATGAAAAAAAAGTTGCCTTATTAACTTGTATTGATTGCAGTTCTCATGGTACAAAATCCTCAGAAATGGTGTCAAATTTAAATAATGATCGACTAGTATCCCTCTGAAATGACATGTTCATTGGGTCAACAGTGGGAAGATTGGCAGCAAGCTACCAATAGAAGTAAAACACTCATTCACACAATTGACATCTAGTTTCAATGGATTTGCAACTTTCTTAGAGGAAGTCGGGGCAATATCTTTGAGTAACTTCCACAGTTCTGATGGGTTTCTTTTATTCTGCACTATTCGTTCATGACAAAACGTTCTCTTCAATATTATTCTTGAATTATTGGCATGGTTACGACAAAGTCTGAAAAGCCTCCAATCCCGTGGGTCCTTTGTATGTTCAGCCTTTTTTTCTACGGGCATCTCTTTCATGACACAATCTAGTGTACTCAGGCGTCACCCACTTTGTCTTCAGACCCCTTACTCTCAAAGTAATCCTCGGACAATGTTCATTAGATATCAACAAATTTAGCCTTCCATTTTGTGCCACTCAACTTCAACATCTTTTCCATCAGTACTTTCCAGTTGTGCAGCCAGCAATGATTCACAAAATGATGATACATTTAACCGAAAGTATGCTCTCGTGTGAATAATTCTTGGTGGAGCTTTAGGCTTAAACTGTTTACAAACAACATACACTAACCTGTGATCACTCAAACCATGAATGACAACACTTTTCTCACGCAGATTATTGGGGATTTGTTAGAATCAGGTCTACGGTGTAGAACTACTCTCAGTCACTCTAGTTGGATCATCAATAATCTGTTTGAGGTTAGCTGTGTGCACCAACTCTTAACAAACTTCGATTCTTTATTGTCATACAAATTGAAGTTGAATTCACCTAGAGTGTTACATTCCAGTCCTCCATCCATAACCTTTGAGATTGAAGTTTCCATCAATTCATAACAAGCAATGTTAGACTTGGGGGGATGGTAAAAAACACCAACCATCAAAGGTTTATGTGTGATGATTTTACTTCTACCCATTATGTTTTCAATGTCACTGTACTCAAACTCCCTGCTATACGAGTGCACATGATATTGTTTCTTAAGTAGATTGCAACCCACGCCGCCCCTTGACGGTTTTGGTCCCTTCTCTCTCAAGACAATACCCCTCGATATGAACTTCTGCATCAGTGATAGTCTCATCCAAATGGGGTTCGGAAAATGCCAGAATGTCAAATGGATAGTTTGACATCTTTTCTCTAATGTCATCAATCTTAGGATATAAACTACAGATATTCAGATGAGATATTTTGAGTCCTTTGGATTTAATGTCAATGAAAAAAAATCACGTCCATCTGATTGAATGGTATCATTTTTGAGGAAGAATGAAATTTTCTCCGATTGTGGAAGAGTTAACTTCAACCCCTCTTGATGGTGCGGAGTTGACGGTACTTTCGGAAGCCTGGATGGTATGTCTCCTCGGAGCTCTACGACCTCGATGAGTCCTCTATACTCTGTCGAATGCCCAAGTTGCAGATGTCCATCCATACGTCGTGATTGATCAACAGATGCGGTCTGGTGTTGAGACTATGTAGAGTGTCCACATCGTGGCTAGTGTCAAATTCTTTTCGGTGTTCAACGTCAGTCGCCTCCTGGGTGGAGCCAGGATTTGGTTGGATGTCCCCTGACAATAAGACAGCCAGGTGAAAGTGTGCAGTAGAATTGCAGTAGTAAGCAATGGGTGCCCCTTTATACCTCACTTCATTGTTCCTCTTTGGCTGCTCAGTTGATACAATAACTGCGTTCTGCCCACCAAGAGAGGAATGTTCATTAGGCCCCCATCTCACTAGGAAGGCGACCATTGCGACCATGGCGATGTGTGACGATTTAACAAATCGTGGCGCGATCACCGTCCGTCGCCACTTTTGGCCTCCGAGGCGATTACACTACGGTTTCTCTACGCTCAACTTGCGCTGTAGGCGATAGTGCCACGATAATGTTACGACGCTGCCACGTTTTTGCCGAGTTTCCAAGCTGACGAGACGCGCTGCTTCTGCGATCAAAGCGATCGTATTGCGATATTTGTACGCTTATCAAGACCTCGCTACAACAGTGATACGATCGGAGCGACAGTGATACGTTTACGCCGGGCTCATGCTACGATCTCAAGCGATGGGGGTATAAAATGGGTTTCATGATTGAATTTCTTCAGGCAAGATGTCAGTGTCAAACCAACATGGATATGCAAGATATGGTTTTACTCTTACATCTATAGCATTCTACAACACACCAGTTAGAACCTGATGTGAAATTGCACTATCAGTTGAGTCATCCATTCAATTAAAAGGGTAAAATGTATATCATAATATGAAAGAACCGGCTTACGAGCAAACTAAAAATCGTATCCTACAATGAGACAACTTTATGACGATATATTTGAAAAGATTACAACTTAATTTACTTTCATTGACTTCCAACGGTATATGACAAGCAAACATAATAAACAGAATAGATTCGTACTGAGTGTACGTGGAAAATGAATTTTATACGCTTTTCTCCATGTCCACCTTCGTGGTATGTGCATCACTTTCTTTCGTTCATGGTTGGTTCCTGTTACGTAATACTGTAAAAGTGGTAATTTTCATGGGCGATCATGCGATCGGGGCCGTTTTCGATGCGCTTGAGTTACGCATAGCGCGTTGCTATCCTGTCAGAGTTACGAATGTGGCGCTTTTAATGCGCTCACGAAGCGAATGAGATACGCTCTAAAACCACGGCGACCTCGCTACGAAAGTTTTGGACATATTCAAAACTTCCGTAGCGAGGTCGCCAACCATGACGATGGTGGCGACCCTACGCGCTTCTGAACAGCTCAAGATACGATGGAGAAGATTTAAAGAGATCAAGCCACGAACCGCTGCGCTTTGTCGATTTTTGATGATCGTAGCGGAATCGCCGTCTGGTGAGATGGGGGTATTACCAGCAAATGTTAAAGAGCTGACAATCAAAAGTGATAAAAGTAGGCGGAGGAGTTTAATCCACTCCATTGTTCACTTCCAGCACGTGAAACAGAGTTGAATGAACTTAGTTCTTCAGAAAACCTTTGTGATAAACTAACCTTTTATCATCCCACAGGGAGCTTGGTTCAGCAATGTCCCTTGAAGTTCAGGTTCTCTGTCTGCATGCATGGTACATCATGGTGGCACACTGAAGTCAATGGTGAATCCAAGCCAAAATATCATCACATCAAATGATGACTTGAAACTTGAGTAAATGCCTCCATATTTGTCCAGTATGATCACAAAAACTATATATTTTTTTCACTAACGTTTACAACACGAAAACACACAAAATGAGAGAGGAAACTCCATATAACACAGAGCAGCAGTTTGGGGATATACCTGTCAAGGCGCACACCATGATATATAGCATTATTATGTGGTAGACTCTCAAGAGGAAAGAAAATTAAAAACTGTTTTCAGCCAAATAGAAAGGATGAAATGTGAACAAATTGCTATTGTATTTCTTAAAGAAAGTCAAAACCAGACGGTGCGTGATTTTGAAGCAATAGGCCTACTGTGAGATGAAGTCACCCAAGATGACTGAGTGCAATCAGTATGTGAATCAATAATTACTTCACCATAAACAAATTGAAATTTACGTCGATGTAATTCAGGGCAATTTGTCAATCAGTTGCAAATTGAAAAAAAGTTACTGATTTATTCTCTCTGTTGATTTTAGTTACAAAACAATACTATCTATCAATCAATAATTGATTTTTTGATCTATGAAACATGCATTTTTTACAAAAATTGAAAGATAAAGTTGAGAAGAGGGGATAAAGGAAGGACTGACAAATACAAACCGGTCCTCTCTAGAATCATGAATAACGTGAGAGGATTTGTCGTTCGTGTTAAATAAACGGGCTTCTTAGTGCGTACACTTCTATTTACTTTTGTCACTCTCTGTTATTGCACACCTATCCGGTGTTGTGCAAACTGTATAGTCAGGTGTATGCTAAAGTGAAGATTCTTGGAGATTTTTGTTATGCATATTCATATGTTGAATGTGATTGTTATGTAGATATTCAGAAAAAAAAAATTTACTTCAACTTGAAGGTTTAGAAGACGATTTCATCCTCAAAGAAGCACTTTGCTTTCTTCCTCTTCGTCAAATTAGATTTATTAAATTCACTGATAATTTCGACGTCCTAAAACTCAGAACTTTGATAAGTTAGTATTAGACCTAGCCTTTATGAATATGCCGTGATCCCTGTTAGAGAAAGATTTGAACATTGACGTTATTGACATAAAAAAAATTGATTGAAATGTTAAAATAATGTTTAGCAACTTTATGATCCTTTTGATTCATCAAAAGTACTACATTTGAGTTGGACTATACCCAAACGATTCATTTAAGACCTTAAGTAAACTATCCTCATTGGTTTGAATTCAGATTTGTCATGCAGAGAGGAAAAACTTTTTTATTTTTCAGTAGCTTTGAAAAGATAGAACAGGTACAAACACACATTTTTATGGTCACTTATTATGTCTCTCTCTTCTTACTAAAAATGTATTTATCAGTTTGTATACAACAATTGGATTTCAAATCTCCGAACCTTAATTGTGTTCTATTTCACTTCTTACCTAAAATGTGGAAGTGTACTGAAGAGCTAGGTTGGATGCAGTTTGAAAATAAATCGCAACGACCTTATGGACTTATTACACATTGATTCTGAATCCTTTGCTGTGCATGTAGTCAATATAATTATCAGCTATTCAGGTCAGCTTTCCACAAGGACGCCCGCAAGTATATAGACCCGTTCATCCTTACACCAAGGTAGTTTGCTTTGCAATCGTAGAACTCATCGCAAATAGACCATCTTCGCGGTTTGAGCTTTGAACAACTTGGGAACTTATCGCAGTGCTTGAATAGCTTCCAAAGAGTACAGTAAGTTGAGTTGGATCCTTCGTCACCACACCCTTTAGTTCTGTACATCATGAATTACAACTCGACCACCGCCTTGGCTGTGGAGGAGAAGAGCGAGTCACGGAAAAAGACGCCAACGAGTCACAAGTAAGAAAGATTCAAATATTTCTAACTTTAAACAGGTATGCAATAATCTCGTTCCTTCCCGACTCGGTGGATACACAGTTTCGTCCTCCGTGATATTTATTTCCATTAGTTGCACTAGATAAGTTTTTTAGTTCATCTATTCTATATAGTTCCTTCTTTGCTATAGTGCAATTACATGACTTAACTGATCAACAAGTTTTACCTCGATTCCTTTATATCTGCTGACGCATAATCATATATAGTATTAGACGCACCCCCGTTATCAAGGTCTTCAACAATGAATGCTTTTCTTCGTGACAAGTGATAATCAAGTGTCATAACTAACAGCAACCAATGCTTTTCGGAGGCCCATGCTAATACTTTACATTCCTCTCTCTTTTTTCCCCATTCACTTATACACTTCGACATTGTGTACAGTAGGAAAAATTATTCAAGCAGTGAACAACGAAGATGGGAAAATCATACATACTTGCTGATTACCACTGATTACAATGTTCATTGGTATCCTATTAGAATAACATATTTAGATAATGATCAGAACAAATCAGGAACACTACCTGAAGAAAATGAGTTTAAATCATTAAAAAAAATCGCAGGTGTCTTGACATCATCATGATACCCCTCCCATCTGTTCTGTTCATTAGAAAATGTTTAAAGTCACGATGAATGACATATTTTGTAGCCTCAAATTCAAGGTAATAAAACTTTAAGCCATGAAAAAGCCTTAATCGTTGAGATTGCTAAGAATAAGGATTTTTTTCTATATCTCATTTACCCTTTCGGGCAAATAAAAATATAAGAAATGAAAAGTCTTATACACTTGGCACCCTTTTTCTCAAGGGCAAGTAAACAATAATTGCGTGGAGCCCTGCATGTAACAGTCTATAAGATCGGAAGATATTTCTACATTGACAGGCGTAGAATAAAGTCATAGGATTTAGGTTCCTTGATACGTCGAATGGCGGCATTCATTCTTTTAAGGTCAGTCATGTCAGTTGAAAAGACCGCAGCGAGAGAAAGAAAGAAACAAGATTGTCGAAGGCCAAGAGAAAAATAAGAAAGGAAAAGGTAGAATTATAAAAAGAATTCCTCATTGAAGGAAAGAAAGTTGAACTCATTACTCAGGCTATTCATGTTTAAAGGTCATATGAAATCGAGCTGTTCCTCGTAGAAGTCGTCATTTCCTTTTTCATATCATCTTGAATTTGGTTTTGATTGACGTTGAATTTACATTACGTATTTCTTTCTCTAACAATTTTCTTATGTCAAATTTGAAGAAAATGTAACGTGTTCTACTGCCCATCAGCTTTCTTCTTAGTTTTGATCATGCTGCAGAATACGACCTTGACAAGAGAATGACAATTAACAATAGCTGAGTTTATCAGTCGCTTAGTTACTATCCATTCGACAAACTTCCCTGTTTGTCTCTGGCCGAAATAAAGATGTGCGAATAACCGTCATGTAATATCACAAAAGTTTATCCTAATTACTTACTTCGTGATAGCAAGAGAGTCTGTTCGTAAATGTCGGTCACGTGGCGGAGCAAGGAATTTCGCAAATATCGATTATTACATAAAATGCAAGGATCTCTCTCTCTCTTTCTCGGTGAGTCAGCGATTCCTGTAGACATTAATTATACAGTTTGATCAGATCTCTCAACGTCTGGGTCTCCTTTGACCGTGTGATCAGATTAATGTGCAACTTTATCTTCGTCGTTGTCATGACATCATCTACCTGCGAACGATATCAGACTGTTTACAGAGTAGACCGGGTGCCCAGAAGATTTATTCAGCCAAAAAGGGTCCAAGGTTTGATGGTCTCATCGTGCGATGTGGCCAAGGTTCAATTAAACGAATTGCTGGCAAGTCGCATTCTGTACCGTAAGCCTAGGGGCCACAAAAAAAAGGAGGCCCCCAAAAATGCATTTATTCAGCCAGAGGGATCATGGACAAAAGGTTGTGGAGATTGTTCATTTTGGTGTATACCTGTCATGAAAGCAGCAAAACCAGTTATTTCATCCTGAACGGGGCCCCAGCAATATGGTGTTATTCAGCTGAAAAGGGTCATGGCTAATTTCTTTTGCAATGGAAGTATTACACATCAGAGATACCCAAAACACCAAAGCCAGTTATTTTGTCATGTGCGGGGCCCCAGACAGTAGCCCCAAAGTGCGTCACCCATATGGCATTAATCAGCTGTAAAGGGTCATGACTGATTTCTTTTGCAATGGAAGTAGTGACAGAGATATCTCAAGCACCAAAACCAGTCATGTTATCCTGTACAGGGCGCTTTATAGGCTACAGTAGCCCAGAAATGCGACCTCATGATATATAATTTTAAAGCTGAAAAGATTCATGACTAATTTCCTTTATGTTGAAATGAAAGTAGTACACAACAGCAGAGATCTGGATACCCAAAACACCAAAGCCGATTATTTCATCCAGACAAGACTCCTGGTATGAGGCCTTTACAGCAGCCCTTCCATAAAGAGACGCTGCCAAAGTAGTACACAACAGAGATACCCAAGACTCCAAAGCCAGTTATTTTATCCCGTTCGGGGCCCCAAGACATTAGCCCCAAAATGCTCCCACCACCCCCCCCCCCCACCCCCCACCCCCATAAATATGGTTTTATTTAGCAGAAAAGAGGCTCATTTCTCTTGCAATGGAAGTTTACTTCTGTAGTACACAGCAGAGATACCCAGAACACCAACGCCAGTCACTCATCCTACGGGGCCCCGACACATTGGCCCCAAAGTGTCCCCTCACCTTATGATCTATTGATTAGCTGAAAGAATCATGCCTAATTCTTTTGCAATTAAAGTAGGCCTTATATACAACAGATACCTAAAACACCAAAGCCAGTTTGCACAGTTTGTACAGCAGTATTTCCACCCCACATGTCATGTATAACTAATTTCTTTGGAAGTGGAGGTATAAGTACACATAAGCGGAAATGCCCAAAAACCAAAGTCAGTTATCTTATTTTGCACGGGGCTTTACAGGCAGTAGCCTATAGTCCCAAAGTGCCCACCCCCCCCCCCATATTTGTTTGTCTATCTGAAAAGAATCATGGCTAGAATTTATTTTGCAATGTAAGTAGTACATAACACGTTGACTGACAGTTACTCAAAACACCAATAATGAATTTCTTTCATCCATGTACGCGGCCCTATAGACAGTATTCCTAAAGTTCCCTAAACGTGATTTTATTTAGCGTATAGAGACAATCACCATGGCTAATCTTATTTTTGCAATGATAACCGAAACACCTATTGGCCCTTTTGTCCTGTAAAAGGGCCCTAAACAGTAGTCCTGAATTGCCCCTAAATCCCACAGGTATATTCATCCGAAGAAAGACGTGAAAATATATTTTAGCATAACACAACGAATACAGCATGAAATAACGGGCTTTGGTATATTGGATATATCACTCGTGTACTACATCCATTGCGAAAGAAATTAGCCATTACTCGTTTTATTCCTATGTATTCCTATGTACAGTGCAAAAAAAAAAAATGTGAAGGGAAGGGGCGACCCCCCCCCCCCCCCCGTTCCTCCGGCCCTGTAATGTCTGTAGGGCCCGTGTACATACAGGATAAAGTAACTGGCTTTGCAGGCTCTTTTGTGTGGAATCCATCATTGGAAAAGAAATCAGCACCAACTCTTTTCAGCTAAACAGAATCATATGGAAGGGCTATTCTGGGCTACCGGTGTGTAGGGGCCCTATACAGGATAAAATA